>NC_051064.1:122162664-122468481 GCF_004664715.2 Peromyscus leucopus | reverse complement strand
CATGAGAGGCCCAGGCCATATCGGTTAATGGGCTGGGCCTGGTTCTGGGATGCTTAGGAGTGCCCGGGAGGGCTGCTCTTAAGCATACTGCCAGTCTTAGGGTCTCCTGGGCGGCCCACGTTGTCCACCTGCTGGTCACTTTACACTCTGTCTGTCCCTCTGCTAGACTTGAGTTTCCGTGTGTGTGTGTGTGTGTGTGTGTGTGTGGTGTGGTGTGTGTGTGATAGCCTGTCTGTTCATCTATCCACCTGTCTGTCCCACAGCCTTTCTGTTGGTCTATTTCCATGGTATGTGGGCCTGTCCAGTTATTTATTGTGATGTCTGTGTGTCTGTCATCTGTCTATCTACCTGTCCACCTGCCTGTCCACCTTTCTACCTGGCTCTTCTCACCTGTCTTTCTGCTTGCTTCGCTGGTGTATGCTCACCTGTCTCTGCCCCACGGGAATAGGGGCCACAGAACCTGAGGGGGGGGGGAAGGTGGCTCAAAGAAGAACAGAGAAGGAACTTTCTGTCGATCATAAGTATGTGGAGGTGGCAACCATGACTCGTGCAGAGACACCCCCCCCCTCAGATTACGATTCTGCAGGATGTAAGGTCAGGCTTTGGGTCCAGGTCAGTGACCAGGAGCAGCCCACATCTCAGTGCGTCCCAATAAGACCTGGATGAACATCTGTCGGATGTAGAGGACAGTGGAGCGGTACAGATCAGTGCTGGTGGCCTAGGGCTCCGGTGCCCATTGAAAGTGAATGCACCAGACTCAAGGTAGAGCTTGCTGATAGAGCCCTGGGCGCCACCATCAAAAGAAGAAGAAAAAAGAAGCACTGTGTGTGTGTGTGTGTGTGTGTGTGTGTGTGTGTGTGTAAAGGAGTTGCATGGCGGGCCCCTCATGTGCCCGTGGAGGCTAAGACACAGGACACAGCTGTGCCTTCCACAGTTTCCTTCCTGGAGGTGACTTTTCCAAGGCAGAGCTGGGCAGAGACGTCAGTTGGCTCCAAGCTGGGTTCCTCAGCCTGCAGGCCTGGCCTCTTATTCCCCGGGACAGTCATTGGAGATGAGGGCAACCTAACCCAGACCAGCCACTACCATGGCTCCTTTGGAGGGGCCTCCCCTTCCTCCCAGGAGCTAAATCTGACAACACCTTTGCCCCACATCCGGCCCTTTCCGAATGCCAGGAATGCCCTGGCTAGAGGCACCTATGTCCTGAGCACTTGTCTCTAGGAGCTCAGTGTGAAGGCATTCCTTGGAGCTCTAGGGGAAGAAACATGGTGTGACAGTGTCTGGATGTTTAGGGATCTCAGAGAACTGGCCGTGGACCTTGGAGGTCAGGGAGACTGAGATGCCAGGAGCCTGTTGAGTGCTGAGTGACACTGTTAGCTTTAGAGTCTCTCGGAGCCTTAAATATGTAGGTCATCAGAGCGAGTAGAGACCCCCCCAGTTTGTCTTCATGGGTGGGCTAATGGTGGGAAAGAGCCAGGCGAACAGCTAGGGGCTGTCTGAGCGGGAGGAGTGGGTGGTAGTGGTGTGGGTCGGGGAAGGAGCCTACACAGAAGCGTCTCCTGTCTCTAAGGGTTCCAGACATGGCGTTTCTCAGCCTCTAACTGTAGGGTCTTGTGTGTCCTTGTCAAGAATTGCTTGTAGTTGCACTTCTAGCTTAACTTGCACACTCTCCAAGTTGAGTGTGTGTGTGTGTGTGTGTGTGTGTGTGTGTGTGTGTGTGTGTGTTTCCACGCATAGCATCGGTTAGGGCCTGTTGTCAGAGACCCGGGCCAGCATGGGGTGGGTTCCCACAGAAGAGCCTCTGAGAGAGGACTTGGGAAGGAGGGGGCTGAGACGCCTCCCTCACACCAGCTAGCTAGCCCACCAGGACCAGCACCCCCCCTGGCATCTAGGCATAAAGTCGGCTTCTCTTGTCCTCAACTGTGCCCCAGGGAATGAACATTGCCTGTCCTGTTTTCTCCTTGTGTAGACCAGAATGAAGAAGGGTCACTGGACCCTTCTCGGGTCTTTCTGTCTTGAGGCCCTTGGATCTGCCACTTTGCCCTTTAACCCCGTGCCCCGGCCACTGGTCTGTATCCCCACCCTCCCCAGGCCCTGTCCTCATTGCTGAGTCCCTAGGGGCAGACTCACTCCTTGTGGTACCCTCTCAGATCACACTAGCACCTTTGGAGTCCCAGACCTGGGAGGGTCTATGACAGAGCGAGTGCCCCTTCCCCCAACCGGCCACTGGGACATTCTCACCACTCAACAGTCCTTGCTCCCAGCCCCCAGCAAACTTCTCTAAGTGAAGGTTTAAGGCTCTGTAAACATCCTCCCTCAGCCTTGTCCCTGGGGTCAGAAACTGTGGGAATGGGGAGGGGAGGAGGTGGCCACAGCTTCTGGGGCCTGTTCACTCCTAACCCGGGAGTCCCCCAGCCCAACCTCCTACCCCAAGCCCGTGAGACACAACATGGCCTGGGCTGGATGTCATCCCCACACAGGACACCCAGGCCAGGTCAGTTCTCACATTCTGACTGCCCCATTCCGCCTCTGAGAAAACCACGGCTCTGAAGACCAAGATCACGTGGCAAATCGGTAGCAGATGCGGAGGGCCAGACTTTTTTAAGTCCACGGTCCCTGTCCAGAACCATTCCCTCTGCTCTCTGGGGCCACCTGATGGGGCCCTTGGAGTTGGAACTGAGATTTCTGACTTTGTGTAGATGCACACCCTTCCCAGCCTGGTGAGGTGGGCCCTGTGATTCTCCCCAGTTGACAGATGAGGAACGTGAAACCCAGGAAAGGCCATGTCATTCACAAGGAGCAACCTCACCCCAGAACTGTCATCCTTTGACCTGGGCTGGATCAGGCCCCAGACCCCTCCAGAGCAGCGCTTTGTGTCCCTAGCACCCTGTGCAGCTGCAGCCAGGGGGCAGTGATAAGGTTTTACAGACTCAGGTAGAAAGGTCTCAGCTGCTCCCAGGGCAGTCAAGCTCATCACCACAGCCCACAGACGGCACAGATGCCCATGCAGCCTCATCCAGAAGGAACTAATGCCCCACCTTCACACTGGCTTCAGAGACGGACATCCGGACCGGGACAGACCAGGGGTGACTCCCTTCATGCAGTTTCTGCCTTTCCTCTCCTAGGGCTTCAGATTACCCCCTGGTCAGCCTGGGGACCACGTGACTCAGCGGGGCCGACTTGGGCTCCTCCCGTAGTGCCCCCTTTGCCCAACCCTGCAGCGTGTGGCTGTGAATACCCAGGCATAGAACGGGACACACTCCCATCCAAGGTCACACTTAGCCTCCCAGACAGCCCTGCAGAAACCTGATGCTCCAACACCTTCGCTCTGTGACTAGTGACTGACTTGGAGTGTGTGGTCCGTGGCACTTCAGTGCTTCTGTTTTTCCTCTGTGAGGAGTGGGAGAGTGACCATCTTGAATGGCTTCTCCCTTTCGCTTTCCCTGGCACCTGCTGCTCCCCACGCCTTCTGGAGTTCTTCCTCTGGGTTAGTTCCTAGCACATTTCTTCTTCCCATTGACGAGGCCCTGCTGGATGGGATCGCAAGCCCCGCTGCTGAAGAAGCCCATGGCCACACAATGTTGGAGCCAGGCGCGCTTGAGGAGACAATTATTCTTTGGCTGGTGGCAGCACTTTGAGTGGGTGATTAATTTAAAGTTCTCTGAGCTATCAGAGTTACTGAAGTGGTCCGGGAGCAGGAGGAGAAGGCTCTGGGGCCCTGCCCCCAAAGGAGCCTGTGGGAAACTTTCCCCATTCCGGTTCTCCCCAGTGCTAGACCTGGACAGCCCTGCTGTGGAGATGGAGGGTTGGAGGGAAATGGGGGGCTTTTCATGTCCCCAGAGCTAGCCCCACGGGGACATGGGAGTGTGGGCTCAGTCTGGCAGATGGGCTTTGTTTCTGCCGCTGCCCTTAGCTGTTCTGAAAGTTGCTTAGTCTCTGAGCCGCCTCGGGCCCTCCAGTCTGAACAGTGGGGATCACAGCCGCCTCCTGGGTGGCCAGGGCTGAAGAGGGACAGCAGCCAGTGCCGCACCAGGCATGAGTCCGCCGTCACCGTCGCCGTCGTCCTTGTGTGTATGATGTTCTGACTGTCGTCACTCTGTGCCTCCGATGGGAGGTCTGACCGAGGTCCTGGGCTCAGCAGGAGTGTGTGTGTACTGAGGATGTTGTATGGGCGGTATTGCCTTTGTCACTCGTGTGTCTGCTGGGAGCCTGAGACTATGTCTTTGTGGCTTTCTGTGGAGCACCCTCCAGGCCCATTTGAGCCTTTTTTTTTTTTTTTTTTCTTTTCTAGGATGAATCTCCTTATGTAGCCCAGGCTAGCCTCAAAATCCTAGGCTCATGTTCTCCTGACTCAGGTGGAGTCAGTGCCTCTCCCTCCCAGCTTCTTCCTTACATCATTCAGGCCTCACAGCACTGTGTCAGGGGACAGTCATCCTCACTTCACACTGAGTAGGGGACGTCACCCAGCTAGTGACTGGAGTCACTAGCCTGAGTCTCTGGCCTGCTTATGGATTTGTTTCTTCCTTTGTGTCATGAATGACATCAGCCAGCCCAGTGCTTTGCCAGGCTTGGGGAACCAGAGCCTCGCCTGCAGGGAGCAGATAGGGGGTGGGGTGGGCTATGGAGAAGCTGCTTGTCTTTAGGAACACTGGTCTCTAAGCCTCCTGGGGCCTGGGGTTCTGTCTGTCTGTCTGTCTGTCTGTCTCTGTCTCTCTGTCTCTGTCTCTGTCTCTCTCTCTCTCTCTCTCTCTGTGTGTGTGTGTGTGTGTGTGTGTGTGTGTGTGTGTGTGTGTGTGTGTTGTCTCTGCCCCAAAGTGCCATTGTGCAGTCAAGGTTTGGGTGTCATGGTTCATATCCCTCCCTCCCCGCCCCCAGCTAACTGACACCGTCAGAGAGGTACCCAGTAGCAGTGGTCTCTGGAACAAACCCAGGGACCCATCATGGGATGCCCATCCCCATCCCCCTCTAATCCTCAGCCTCGTGTCCTCTTCTGCCAGATGGGCCTAGCAGGAAAGAGGACCCACTTAGTCAGGATTGCAGACACAGAGCTGTGCTCATGGAGAGGGGCTGCTGACTTAGGAGCTGGGATGTGAGAGGGGTATCTCATAATATCTTCTGCTGGGGCCCCTCAGAAGACAGGGAGACATTTAGAGGGGTACCCAGGAGGTTGCCAATCCCCTGGAGGCTCTGTGGGGATGGGAAGAAGGTGTAGTCTGACCTATGGAACCCCCCAAGACTCCGGGCAGACTGGGCAACTCTGTCCCCAAGGCAGGATCTGTGTGCCCTGGAGCTTGGCACCTGGGGGTGAAGAGCGGGGGGAGGGGGTGGCAGGGGTGGGGGGGCAGCCCCAGGCAACAGACTCATTGGGCTAAGAATCCGTGGGCTGTGCCTGAGGGAGGCAGGCAAAGAGAGCAGAGAGCACAGTTATTCTTCTCTCTTCTGTGGAGAACCGGGAACGGATGGTGGTCTGGGGTCTCTGGCCTGGGGGCTGGAGGGAAATCCTCTGACTCCTCAGACCTCTGGTCCAGCTTGTGGTACAGGAGCAAGCTTGCTGGAGATGATAGAACTTGGTTCTCACAGAAACCAAAGGGAGAGAAGTCAGATAACAAGGAGGACTGCCAGATGAGGTTCTGTGGGATACACTTTCCAAAATGTGGGAAACCCTGTCTAGCAGCGCCGAATGTGATTTATTCTAATCCTCCTCGTCAGGCAAAGGGACAGCACCCCTCCACAGCATGGAGGACAGAGGGTAGACACCTGCTTCCTGTGAGCCCAATATTGGAAAGGAAATAAGATCAGGACCGGAAGGCTCTGGAGTAACGGAGGGGGGGTCTCTACTGCTCTCACCCTTCCTCCCTTGCAGCTCCTCCCTGGAGTGTCCAGGTCTCTGCCTTTGGGTTTACTTTCTGCTGGGCTTGGCTGCTTCTGGGAGTTGGGGAGGGGGGTGGGGAGAGAAGAAGGACATGAAAGAATGGCTTTGTCAGCAAACCCCAGGTGCTGCTCCTCTGGCCCATCTGGGCCCAACCGCCACCCTCTGCCGGAGGGACAGCCCCCACCCGGGTGCAGTCTGGAGCCCCAGGGAGCATCCTCCTTTGGTGGGGCGGGCAGGGCATGCAGAGCTGTGTAATGTCTCCTTGCTACAGAGTATCAGAGCAGAGACCTCAGCGCTCCAGAGGCCCCGAACCGTGGGCAGACACATAGATAGATAGCTTCATTTCACAGATGAGGAAACGGAGTCAGGAGACAGGACCCGATGGCCCAGGATACAGCTCCACAGATATCATCATGGTGTGTGCCATATATCCCCGGGGAATGGAGCAGTCCCTGAGTACACATTCGCTCATCTCTTCTGCCAGCCTGTTTGGAGGCCGCTGAGCAGGAGAGGTGGGATGGGGAGGAAAGGGGGACCCTTGGTCCAGCAGAAAGAGGAGGGAGGGCGCCTAAGCTAGGAATGGAGGGAGGCTGAGTGAACACATCAGCAGCTCCTTCAGGCACTCTTATTTTTGGTGTGTGTGTGTGTGTGTGTGTGTGTGTGTGTGTGTGTGTGCGCGCGCGCGCGTGCGCAAGTACATACAGGGTCTTTGTAACTGGCCTAGGCTGACCCTACTCTCTAGCTCCTCCTCCTTCCTTGTCTTAAGTGCTGGGATCACCACATCTGGCACTGTTTTTTTGTAGGGGGGCTAGAATGGCTAGCAAGTGGTAGACGCAGCATTTGAACCCAGGACAAGATTCCTGGAACCATGTGCTTAGCCGTCTGAGTTTAGGGGCCCCTGTTATCCACTTCCTGTCCACCCAGGATGCAGGAGATCGAACTCAGAACCCTTGTGCTGCTAGGCAAGCACTCTGCCACTGGTATCCATTCCCGCCCCCCCGCCCCCACTCCTTGAGGCGGGGAGGGGCAGGGATGGCTCATGCCTCTTCCCTCTGCCCCCTCTTCCTGTCCTTGAACTCTGGACTTCTGTCCTGGGCCCTTTCCTCCCCGTTTCATGGTGGGTTCAGAATCCGCGACATGTTACTTTTTTGAGGACAGTTTCGCCTTCAGGGTTTTAGCCCTTAACTCCCAGATAGTACCCAGACTGTGAACACCTCAAAAACGGTCTTCCTTCCTGGATCCAGTGGCTCTCACACCTCCAAACCCCAGGAGGTTCTCCCCAGAGACACCCTTTGTGCCTTCTCTTGGAAGTGACCCACAATGCGCTGTTAAGTGCTCCATGTGCTTTTCCTTGGGCTGGTCACTTACCCCCCTCTCACACCCACTGCTGTGTTGCTGACGCCTATTCATCCTTCAAAGCCCAGTTTGAACATCATCTCTTCTTGGAAACACTCTCTGCCCGCTCTACTTCGGCTCTACTGGAGACCCTACAAGTGTCCCCAGAGTTTAACTTCCGGCCCCATGCATTCTTCCTTGGTTCTTCCTCCATGGGCTGTCAGACCTGGGTAGGGAGGGGTGAGCCCAGGGTGTGGCTCACACTTGGGAATGAGTTACTGCCCATGCATGAGAGAAGGATGACGGCCAGGTTTTAAAGAGGAGAGGGGTTTTGCCCACTAGAGAGAAGTGGAGGACGGACCTCTTGGCCCTCCAAACGCTAGAAGCTCGCTCCTGCCGTTATCCTGAGGGCAGGGCTCCGACAGACAGGAATAGCTAGGATGAAGGTTTTGAGGCAGGCTTTCTGGGTCCCTTTGCCACAGGTTCTGCAGGGCCCTTGGTCACTGAGCCATGAAGGGGCCCCTACCCTTTGGTCCTCGGGAGCTGTAGGCAGGGCAGATGGGGGAAGGGCACCACTGCTCTGCAGCCACAAGACTTCCAGTCCCTGTGGCCAGCCCGGCTGTTATCCCCATTCTGCTGACAGGACGTGGAGGCACACCAAGTCATGCAGCTTGTCTGTGGGCAGAGCCAGAATTCGAACCCATCTACGTGACCCTTCAAGCACCAAGCAGTTCTCAGATGTATAGGCAGGCCCCAGGGTGGTTTTCAGTGGCCAAGAGAAAAACTGAGCACAATAAGGACAGCGTGGTGATTTTTTTCATTAAGCTAAACGCAGCCCATTTCAAAGACTGCCGTAGTCTGAGGTTATGTGCTTTCTTCTGTGAGGTGATAGGGTGGGGATTTTAAAAACTGTCCTTACTGGGCAAAATAAAAAGTTGACAGGCTTACACAGTCCCTAAAGTGTTTTTGGAAATTTGACCAAAACATGAAATCCTCAAGAGTTGGGGCCCTGTCCTGGCTCTCGGGCAATGGAGGCCAGAAGAGCTGGAAGACACCTGGCAGATTAGGGGAGAGAGGAGGCCCAGGTCCTGCCCTCAGGCACTCCCCCCTCTCCCACCCCCGACTGTTTCCCAAGATGGTCTGAGGGGCTGGGCCTTAAACACTGGACCAGCAGTTTCCAGGCTGTGATTGGCTTCTGCCTCTGCATCCTGTGTAACAGCAACCAGGTCCAACTTTACCGAAGTACTAGCCTCTTCCACCCCAGGACTGTAGTCTCCTGCCCACCCATCAGGGCGGTCTGCTGATTGAAGTCTGGTGAATTATTGGAGTGTTCTGAAAAACAGAGCGATATGATGACTTTCTTTTTTTTCTTTATTTTTACATTTATCTATCTATCTATCTATCTATCTATCTATCTATCTATCTATCTATTTTTGGTTTTTCCAGACAGAGTTTCTCTGTGTAGCCCTAGCTGTCCTGGAACTCACTTTGTAGACCAGGCTAGACCCACCGGCCTCTGCCTCCCGAGTGCTGGGATTAAAGGCGTGTGCCACCACTTCCTGGCTGGTTTTCTCTTTTTTGTCTTCCCATCACAGGCTCCACTTCCCTAGAGCCTTGAAGCCCTCATCCATCTCTTGCTGACTCTAGTCTGAGCCTTGAGAAACTGCCATGGAGGAACAGATTGGCCCTGTAAGAACAGGTCAGCCATGCTGGCAGTTCCTTTCTTGGGGAGCCCTGGACCACAGCTCAGAGATGCACCAGGCTGAGGTCCTCAGGGCCCATATTTAGTAACAAGGTCTTTGCCTGATGCGTAACAGGAATTGTGTTAACTGGTTTCCACATAGTCCTTCATGAATCCCCACCAAGATCCCCATAAGGTAGCCATGTCACTGTGCCCATTGTTTAGAAAGGGAAGCTGCAGCTTGTGGATTAAGGACAAGCCCTCATCACGACAAGAGGAAGTGGCAGGAAGGGGTGAGTGTCTGGAAGATGAGAATGTCCTAGGTTCACGCCGGACAGAGTGTCCAGGGAGTCTAAGTGTGCAGGAACCCTGTGCTGTGTCTGGGCAGGAACCCTGTGCATGGCTGCAGCAGGTCAGGCTTGCAGTGGGAAGGCAAGAGATCCACGCCTGCTGGGCGGCAACCAGCAGCACCTCCCTTCCTGGGGCTCCTCCCCCTGCCCCAGCTCTCAGTAACAGTAAAGATAATAATAGCGAGTGTTTATTGAGTGCTTACCGAAGGCCAGACAGATGTTGCTCTGAGAACTTGCCTCTCGACAGCCCTGTGATTCGAGCCCTGCCAGTGGGCCCGTTTTCCAGATGAGGGCTGAGGCCCAAAGACGTTAGCAGGGCCAGGACCCAAACCCTGAGGTCCAGCTTTGGAGGCTGTGGCCTCGTGAACCTTCCTCATCCTCACAGTACCTGTTTCTCCAGGAGACTGTCCTAAATAGCACTTCAGCCATCAAGGTCAAGATCCTGCTCCCACCCGCCTCTGCAGGGGACTCGTTCTTTCCCCTTTGTTCCCCTGCTCTCATTGAGAAGGAGCCACTGGCAGTTTCTGGGAGATGGTCCCTAAGCTATGAGCTGAGGATAGAGCAGTGAATCGGGACCCACACCCTATTTCCTGAGGGACATGGATGGGCCTCTGCACTGGGTGATAAGTGCCACTGTCCCTAGGTGCTGCAGATCCTGTGGGATCCCAGCATAGAGTGGTCCAGTGTCGCCCCAAACCAAGCCTTGGCAGGGAAGCCCTCCTGGAGGAGGCAGCTCACACTGCAACAGAAAAGTCCGATGATGACAGGAGCCGGGCAGAGGGTCTGATACAGGCCAGGGGCCAGAGGTGAGACCAGCGTGGCTTTCGCCCAAGACAGCAGAACATCACAACACAGGGAACTTAGCATGGTGTCCAGAGAAGAGGCTGGGACTTAAACTGTGCCTGGTTTGGTGGGGACAGTCCTGGCTGGGCAGCAGCTCCCTGGGGAAGAGGATGGAAGAGGCTGAGTGTGGGTGTAGGTGTGACAGGCAGGATTCTGTTAGAAATGCCTTTCTGGGACTGACCAGGACCCCAGTGGTGGGAGGACTCCGAAAGGGGCCCCAGGATGCCATCCCCATTGGCCTGTTCTTCCTCTGCTCGCCCCAGGACCCATATCCCAGAGCACGCTTCCACAGCTGCCAATAACTCTGTCTTGGGCCTGGCTGTCCCAGCCTGGCCTGCAGCCCTGGGAACTTTGCCTGTAGGGAAAGCTCCAGGCATGTATGCAAACCCTGCCCTGGGAGAGGCTGCAGAGCTGGGGCTGTGCTTGAAGCAGGAAGAGTGAGAGCAGGTCCAAAGACTGCTTGGAAAGAGCCAGAGGGTTTAGGATTGAGTCTGTGGGTATCCCCAGAGGAGTGGTCTTGAACAGTCCCGTGAGCACATGCAAGGATTGACTGAGACAAGTGTGGCATAGTCTGGAGGAAGAGTCAGGGCCTAGCCCCTCTTCCTCCTCCGGCCCTATAACTTAACAGGGCAGTGTCTACCCCCCTACAGTACCCCACTCTGCCATTCTGCTACTCAAGAAACCAGGGCTCCAAACTGGACAAAGGCTAAACTGAACTCAGCAGATGAGCTCAGACCAGAACTGAGGCTCAGCGTGAGTTTCAGTTATCCCTGGCAGTGGTAAGCCAGGGCGACGACAGCCTTCCTCCAAAGCCTCCCCACCCTCCGAGCTTCCCGTTGTGTTCGAAAGGAGGTCCCTGTCCCACGTGGACCCACAGAGCGCTTTGTGGTCAGCACCTAGCCTATTGTGGGCTTTAATTATTGTGTGTTCAACTAATCTCCCTGAATCCTGACGACAGAAATTCTCATGGTGGTATCTTCGGGAAGGAATGTTCCTACACCATTTCATCCTAAGGCTGGGAAAGGAGTTTAGGAATGTAACTCAACGGTAGAACATTTGCCTAGCATGCACAGGGTCCTGTGTTTAAGACTTCAAAAATGAATGTGTGTGTGTGTGTGTGTGTGTGTGTGTGTGTGTGTGTGTGTGTGTGTGCCTGTCTGTCTGTCTGTCTCAGATGATAGACTGGTCAGTAAAGTGAGTACCACCCAAGCATGAAGATTCAAGTTTGATCCTCATACACGTGTGTAATGGTACAAATTGTAACCCCAGTGTTGGAGAGCAGAAGCCTGAGGCTAGTCCATAGGCCTTGCCCAGTCAGCAGGCCCTAGACCCCAGTGAGAGAGATCTTGTCTAAAAAAATTAGGTGGGTGGCTCCTTAGGCTCTAGCCGCTCTAGACCTGCCCTCACCCTCACCCCAAATGCTGCAGACTGCACCTCTGTCCGTCCCAAGTATTCCAACATTTCCCTTCCCAAGACCTACTTCTCCTCAAAGTCTGCAAGGGTGGGGAGCATGAGAAGGGCAGGGGGGTCCCTGAGCAGAGAGCTGGGTGTGACTCTGAGGCTGACCTTCACACATAAGCACATATATGTGTGAGTGCATCTGCACACACACACACACACACACACACACACACACAGTCTATCTGCTCACACATGCACACAATTTTTTTTTTTTAAATAGAGTGACTTATGCAAAGTGGCTCAGCTAAGACTTAGCCCAGGTGTCTAAGTATGCTAGGATGGATACACTGCCCAAGTTAGCTGTTGTCCCAGGCAAGACCCACCAGACAGCTGAGCAGAGCTCTGTGAGAATGTGTGTGTGTGTGTGTGTGTGTGTGTTTGTGTTAGACTGGGCTGACCTGCTGACTGGAACTCACTCATCAACCCCAGCCCAGGCCTGGTGCAGCTGCTGCTCATGGGGAAAGACCTTCCCACTGGCCTGCTGCATCAATGGTCTTTGCCTTGGTCTGTGTGGCTGCCAGTGCATGATCAAGAGGGCACCTGCCAGCCCTCCCCAGGACGGGTTTGGCCATCTAATGCTCTCACATGACAGGCATGGGATGAAGTGTGGGCTGGGGAAAGGGATTTGCACTCTCCTAATCTGGGGGCTACAGCCCTCCCTGTGTCTTGGCCAGGGCCGTGGGAGAGGTTTGTCTCTGCTCTATACCCAGTGGCCCCAGCTAGATGCTGGCGCACACCCAGGGTTCTGCTCAAGGCCCTCCCTGCCCTTCTCATGATCCCCACCCTTTCAATCTCTGAGCAGAGTAGGTCTTGGTGGGGGGAGGCTGGAGCACTTGGGGTGGGTAGAAATACAGCCTGCAGCATTTGGGGCTAGAGGAGGCCAGAAATGGCAGGGAGGTTTAGGGCCTCTGTCAGGCAGATGATCCATCAGGTGGGGTGTAAAGTTGGAGTGTTTGGGGCTAATCCTGGGCCACCCCTTCCTGGAGAAATTTGGCTACAAGTCAGGGAGGCAAATGTGTGGGTTGCCCGCCCCCGCCCCCTCGCTGGGCAGTAAACACAGCCGTCGCCTGGGAGATGGGCCCAAACATCCCGACCCCCCACTGTTATTTATACCAGGGCTCCCTTCCTTCTCTGGAGCCTGGTCCTGGCTCTTCAATCTATCTCTGAGCTGGGCAACCAGAGTTGAAGTCCGAGTCAAGGTCCCAGGTGCAAGCTCACTCACGCCTCACAGACACTGCTGAGGGCGGCCTGGCGTTTGGGAGGGTCTTGGGTCTTACCAATCAGAAAAGTCTGCCTGGGAGGCAGGAGGGCTGGGATTGTGTGGTGAGTTTGTGCTTGCCTGTGGTTGCCTTGCTGTGGTGGCCCAGCCCTTACTTCCTCCTGCCTTCAACAGGCCAGGGGCTAGAGTAGCGCTGTTCAGCCTGTTTGAAGTGGTAGACCCGGTTCTCTGATAGGATCCTGAATGGTACACACACACACACACACACACACACACACACACACACACATCAGATCAGAGTGGGGCTGGTTTGGGTGAACTCCAGGGTAAAGGCCTAGTATCCTGTCCATTCTGCCTATGTAGCCCTGCATGGGGACTTGTAACCTGCATGTGCTTCTCTCCCAGATAATCTGGCGGTGTTGGGGGGGGGGGTTCTGGGGGGAGATGAGGGTCTGCTGATTCCTAGTGAGTCCAGGCAGAGCCTGATGAGATAGATAGGCTCAGTGGGAGAAGAAAATGGGGCTACACCATGGGCTGCCCGACCCTGCCGTATTCCAGCACAGGACTCAAAAGAATCCCGGAACTGAAATTCAAACTTGGTCGTCCAGATCATTATGAAGGCAGACATGCCAGGAAGAACAGAACGCGTTTTATTTAACAGCTTGTTAACTTGATTTAAACTTGCAAATATTTAGACTTGCCATATGTGGGTCTCTCTCCATTTGAACTCTTTCTCCGCCCTGCCAGCATCAGAGGTATGCTCCCATCACGTCGGCTCTCCCTCTACCCAGACCTCTCCGCAACAACTCCAAGGCAACTTTCCTCAGAACCCTCAGGCTCCACAAGGCTGGCCAAATCCCAAGTCACCAAGGTTGAAGCCCTTGGCATCCCCTTGGACCAGCCTGGTGGACATGAAAGAACAGAACTGGGCTGCTTTAGAAAATCAGTGTCAGTGGGGTGGGACAGGGGAGCGGCTGACACAGTGCAGACCAGGCAGAGAAGACAGAGGGTAACGGAGGGTCCTGAGGGTGCCCAGCCGAGGCAGGCTTGAAATCCCAAGGGTCTCGAGGGGTACTTTTTCCCAAAGTAGAACAGGGATGCTTGGGAGTGGAGAGGGGTTTCTAAGGATGGCAGAGAGCGTCGAGGTCGCCGAGGTGGAAGTGTGGGGAGCAGATCAGGGCTGAGGGACTGACATGGGACAGGAACACTCACACTGGGTTCCAAACCGACTGGATGAGGGGCCGTCTGACTCCTGGGAGGTTGGGAAGAACCAGCTGGAGGGAACAGACTGAGTCCTAGTGGGTAGTGGGGAGCCAGGAGACAGGCAATCTTAGCTCTGCCTCCTGAGAATGCCATCTCTCTTCTCTATCTCCCTATCTGTCTCTCCTCCTGTCATGCCCCTTGCCCTGGGTTTCTGGGTGGGAGGGAACTCACCCTCCCTCCCTGCTCCCTTGACAGGGGCTGTAGTTGTACAAGAGGCTTTCCCAGGCTCACTGGGCCTGCGCATTCATTCATTGATTCGATCACTCACTCAATAATTATTCACCGGGAACCTCCATCCCACCAAGCTTGTTCTAGGTGTTGGAGAGAGACAGCGAGCAAGATGAAGTTTTTGCATTCACAGAGCTTGCACTACAGGGAAAAGAGGACCAAAAACTCTCTAGAGTGTTCATCGCCCATGCCTAGGCGCCAGGGAACAGGAAGTCTCTCTATTACCGCTCATACACTGAGCATCAAGGAGATGCCCATGATGCAGGCCCAGCGCCACTCCTTTCTGTAGGAGGAGCCCAGGCCTTCTCATTCAGCCAGTCTTTGAGCCCCTTACCAGGACCTTCCTGGCCTCTGGCTCTCTAAGGAGGCCCTGAGACCTTGGTCAGCACCCTTAGTTATGGTGAGGAGAAGAGGGGTACCTAGGAATTAGTACTACCACATCATTGTCAACACAGGTAATAGTTGCTACCTAGAGGTTTCTCTGTGAGCCAGCCTCCTTTATCTGTTCCGCACACACTGCTTCTCTTCTCTCCATTTTCCAGATGAGGAAATCGAGTCTTGGCAAGGTGAAATGACTTGCTTGAGGTCACACGTGAAACTCCCTGACACTAGGAGCCTTTAAGGACGGTGCTATGAGGTGCTGCCTGGCACCTGCTGCTCGGGCTGGGCACTCAGCCTGTGAGTGGAAACCTAGCCCTAGCGCGCTCTTCCCTTTCCCCCCTTCGTCCTCGCAGGGGTTGGCATTGTCCCGAGCCTGAGCACTGGGTGCTGCGACCCTGGCCAGAGCCGCACCGGGAGGGCTGCATCAGGCCAAGACTCCGCTGGGTCGCTGCCCTCTGGCCTTCATGGGTGGGCATTTGGTGGCGGGTCGGGGTGTCGAATGCTCTCTCACCGCCCCCCGGCCTCGGTAACGCGGCAGCACCTTCACACTTTCCGCTTGGCCCGCTGCTCGCCTTTCAGGCCGCCGCGTTTTCAATTGTTAATTTGGAAACGGAAAATAAGCCGGCCGGGCGGGGAGGCGGCGGGGAGGTAACCGGAGCCGCAGCGCGCCTGGAGCTCGCAGTGGCAAAGCCCCGCCCCCACAAGCCCCGCCCACCAAGGACCCCGCCCCTTCCACGATGTCTCGCCCTGGCCAAGATCTGGGGTCCGGTGGCTCGCACCCTAGAGCAGGTAGAGTTCCCCGTGGCAGAAAGCTCTCCTGGGCCAAAGGCCGAGCCGGGGAGGGGTCCCCAGGACCTTCCCCAAGCACATCTTCCTCTCCCGAGGAGCCCCGCCTAGTGTCAGCCTCCTGTGTCCCCAGATGAACCTGAACCTTGCTCAGGCTTCATCCCAGGAGACCCCTACCTCCAGGCTGCAACATCTGGGATCATTGATCCCGCTGGACAGAGAGAGAAACTGAGTCCTAGAGAGGGACAGATCACGTGCTTTAGGCCCATCAGCCAACGCAGAGCTGAATTCAAGCTTGTTGTGGCGGTGATACTGGCATGGTCTATCAGCAGAGGACAGCGCATCGGCACCAGAGACCAACAGTTGTCCCCTTCCTCCTTAATTTGCACAGCCCTGTGGCTAAGGAAGTTCAGCTTTGGTCTACCCCACTCCTTCTTGATGGCATTATTCAGTAACGGGAGAGTTCTGACGGCCCCGGCAAGCAAATAAAATGTAAAACACCCTCTTCTTGGGTGACCCCGGAGCACTCACTGACTTCCTAGAGAACAAGAAACAGGCAGCTTTAGAAGCTGACAGAGCCTCACTTCCTGTCCGGGAAGCCAGAGTAGCCAGCTGGACCAGCCACAAACAAGGCCCTTGATACCTTCCCTCCTGCAGAGGAGTGCTGACCCTTGGCTGATGGGTTAGCCGAGTTACCTAGGTTCCCGGCGCTGCCTATGCCCTCTGGTGCCCTCAATCCTGACACTTCTCAGAGCCACCAAGCAGGCTCTTGCCTTTTAGAGGACTCTGGTCTGCTGGAATAGTAGGCTGGGTGGTCCTCCCTTACCAAGAAGCTGAAGAAACCGAGACAGTGTCTGCAGATACCCTCCACCTTAAGACTGTCCCAACCCTCCTCCCACCTCAGCTATGGAACAGCCCACCCCAACCCCCAACCCCCACACCCTGCTCTCAGCCTGAGCTCACAGGGCTTACTAGCTTCCTTCAGGCTGGTTTCGGCCTTGGGGTTCCTAGGGGGGGCACTCAGCTGCCCCGGGTGTGGCCTATGAGTTTGCATGCTGCTTTGCTTATTCATACCCACAAACTTCGGTCTGGGTGGGGTCCTCAAAGGCTGAGTCTGCAGAACTACCAGGCTGGGCTCTGTCTTGGCACCTGAGCTCCCCAGGGGGCCCTGCCCTCCCCAAAGCTCCTGTTCCACCCTGTCAGCTCTTGCCAATGCACTCTCAGCTTTGGGAGTACTGAGAACTAAGTGGCTGGGACTAAGATCCCCCCTCCCCTCAGCACAGACCTGCTGACTCGGAGAATAGAAGCTTCCTTAGAGGTGACCCTGACCCCTGTTAGACTCAAGTAGCTAGGGAACTGGGAAGCCCTCAAACGGAGTGTCACCTGGGTCACGTGCTGCAGGAAGGGCCAGGACGGAACCATCCTGGCCCCTTGGTTTTTGGAAGGGTGGGTGGGGGTGGGGCAAGTGCTGAGTCTTGCCTCTGCTGACTGACACACACACACACACACACACACACACACACACACAGTTACCCTCAGGGCTGGGAAATTCAGTCCCAGGCCCAGTACTGTGTCTGATCTACTGTAGGAGCACAGGTAGGCAGACCTCCTTCTGGGACTCAGTTTCCCCATCTAGAAATGAGAGGATTGGTAGCTTTCTAAGGGATCTTCAGTGCCAAAATTTAGCCCAGATCTAATCACATCACGGGAGGCTCCTGCTGGGATTGTACCATTAGCCTCCCAGCCCAGGTGGGGCCAATGTTTCGCTGCTTCTCTCAGTGCGTCCCCAGTTCCCTGGGCCATGCTGCTCCTGCTCACACTCCTGTGTCTCCTGGGTGTGAGGAACCACATCTTCAGCTACCCAGAGACTGATATCTGCTTCCACCTCCCACCATCCCTTGCTTCTCCCTCCTTCCCTGATGGCCTGGCACACGCCCTGCAGGCTCGGGCCTTTTCCATTGGCTTTACCCTCTGCTCAGATGCCTGCATGGCTCCCTACTTCCTCCAGTGTGCTCAAACGCCACCTTCCCAAGGCTACTCTCCCGCCCCACTCTCTGTACAATAGCTTCCTCATTCCCACACTGGGGCTCTGTGTCCTTTTTTATCCCTTAATTTTTTCTCCACCATCATCTGACGACTTGAACCTTTACAAGTTTATTATCTCCTACCAAAAACGTAAGCTTGCTAAAGGCAGGGCTTGTGTGACTGTGCTTGGCTCATGAAGAGTCTTTAGTAAATGATCTCTGAATAAATAGTAAATGGTTACTGAATGAATGAATGAAAAAAAATGAATGAGAGTGAATGAATGAATGAATACTTTGTGGATCTGGGCTGTGTCATTTCCCCACAATTCCTCCAGCTTCAGGGGGTGTTGAGGTGTGGAGTCAGGAGGGGCCAGTGTGCTGGAGAGGAGGGGCACGCCTTTCTTTTCTCAGGGAACTCACCCAGCATCTATTTGAGTCTGACTTGAGTTGATAAAAAGGATGGACCTCTGGGGCTGTGGTGGCAGCTGATTCAACAGAGGTTTTCACTCCACCATGGAAGGCCACAAGGAGATGGGAGTGGGGGAATCACGGGAGTATGAGGTGTCGTCCACCTAACCAGCCAGGTTAGAGGCACACACACGCGAAGATGGTGAGGAGCGCGAGCAAAGCCCCGTGTGCTATGGTGGGGGAGCAGAGCATGCTAATGGAAAGGCTTGAGTCAGGGTGCCAGCCGGGTCCGGAATAAGGTGGCTTGGTGGACAGGACCTGCACTTGAGCCTGAGTCAAAGGTCAATGGATTCACGTTAAAAAAACAAAAACAAAACAGCAGAGGTCTTCGATCTTCGTGCAAGTAAAACCTTGTGTCAAACACAGCTTGAGTCAAAGCAAGCTGGGCCACGGAATACACACGGAACTATTTGATGGTGCCAACGGGGACTTTCTACTGGCCACCTTGCATACTTTCCTCAGATTTGGGCATCTTGTGTTCCAGCCCTCAGTTCCTCTTCGCCTAAAAGGCCTTAGCAGCTAGCTGTTAGAGAAGCCGGGGCTGCCTTGCTAGCCTCAGACAGCCCCCGTTTCCTCCTTGTTCCATGTTGTGCGGCTCCTTTACCTGCTGCCGAAGGTGGTCTGGCTGGTACCGCAGATAGAAGCAGAGAGAACAAGCGGAAGTTTGGTGGCTGGTCCAGCTGAGAAAAGAGGAGGCGATTCATTAAATTATTACCCCATTTTGTGTTACTATAACAAAATACTCAAAGCTAGGTGTTTCACATAGGAAAGAGCTGTTTTTAGCTCAGAATGCTGGAAGTTCAAGGGAGTGCCAGCAGCATTGGCTCAGGTCTAGTGAAGGCCTCATGGATGATAATATCACAGTCTTGGGAGTGAATGAGATTGGGTGATCAGGAAGGAAGGACAGGAAGCCTGGAGTTCAAGGAGAACTCTGCTAATGCCTCTGAGGTCCCACTCTCAAGGGTCTAACAACCTCCCATCAGGCTCCTCTCTCACGATTGCCACACTGAGGACCAAGCTGGAGACCCACAAATCCCTAGGAAATAACAACATTCCAAGCACGGCACTCAAGCGCCTTGTCCAGAAACCACCATTTCCCATGCCCTGTGCTCCAGAGGAGCTAGCTTAAGAAAGACTGGCCTAGCCGGGCAGTGGTAGTGCACACCTTTAATCCCAGCACTTGGGAGATCTCTGGGATATCTCTGTGAGTTCAAGGCCAGCCTGGGCTACAGAGTGAGTTCCAGGAAAGGCATAAAGCTACACAGAGAAACCCTGTCTCGAAAAACAAAACAAAACAAAACAAAACAAAAAAAAAAAAAAAAAGAAAGAAAGGAAGAAAGACTGACCTAGGAGGTGGCGGGCTGTAAGAAAAGGGGATGTTACAGAGTCCTTGCAGCCAGATGTGCATCTGGGATTCGTGAACTAGAGCGCCGCTGCTCTCTGTACCTCTGGGCTCCTTCCCTCCTCGGCTCATGGCTCCCTCTGGAGAGAGAAGCTGATGGAAGGGCAGATGAGATGGCTCAGTGAGTAGGAGAGGGCTTGCTGCACAGACATGGCGACCTGAGTTTGGATCCCCAGTAACCACAAGAAAAAAACCTGGGCAAGGCCACATGTGCCTGTGACTCAAATGCTGGGCATGGGGCAGAGGCAGGAGGGTCTCCAGGGGCCTGCTGGCAGCAGCCTAGCTGAAAAACGGTGAGAGACCCCGTCTCAAGGGATTCAGGTGGAGAGTGACAGAGTAGGACATTTGAATGTCCTTTGATCTGTGCACATGCGGACCTGTGTGGGCACATGTAACATGCACATACCCTCCCACAGAAGCACACTAAAAAAAAAAAAAATCCTGTTGGCTCAGCCCACCCTCTGTTGTAAGTACACACACCACCACCACCACCACCACCACCACCACCACCACCACCACCACCCTAGTTTTATTTTTTGGAGACCAAGTCTGATGTACTTCAAACTGGCTTTGAACCAGCTATGTAGCTGACACTGGCCTTGAGCTCCCGACGCCCTTTCTCAACCTCCTAAGTGCTGGAATTACAAGCATGTGCCACCGTGCCCAGCTGGTGGACTCTTCTTGGTTCGAATTCCAGCCAGGAGAGGCTGTGGAGTCACCCCGGGGCTTTCCATGAGGTGCCCGGCTGGGCTGAGAGGACTCCAGTAGCTCAGGGGTGGGTCAGCCCACAGCAAGCAATTCCAGTTTCTAATGGAGCCAGCTCAAGGGGTCAAGTTTTTGCAACTTGTCCAACTAAAGGGAATGCATCTTCTAATTGGTCCTCCAAGAGGAGGCATTTTTTTCATAGTTTGCACTGTGTGCTGGCAGCTGCTGTCCCTCCAGGGACATCCTTGGAGAAAGTGAACTGAGCTGAGGGCTGCCTCTCTCTCTCCCCCTCCCCCCACTGCCCTGCTGGACAGTCATTAAGGGGAAGGACCCTTAGCCACTATTGGACTGCCTCTCCCTTTCGTGTTAGAGACAGGGAAACTAAGGCTCCTTTAAGACCTCGTCCCATCCCTGAGCCCCATTATGGACCTCTGGCCCAGAGATGCAGCCCTGCCAGCAGCAGCCTTGTGTGGGGCCCTGGGTCACGTGTTCTCACTCCCTCAGCCGTATTTAGAATCGCTGGATCAGGGGAAACGCTCCTCCCAGCCCTTGAGGATTCTTGGAAAGAATCGCTCTGAGGCCCGCTTAACGGCCCTCCCATCAAGACCCCAACCCACAAGATAAAGCAAGTGTTCGCCCTCCTCAGAGGACGGTGGGACCCTTTGGGCTTTTCTGCAACCCCCTTGTCAAGATGTGGGTGTCAAGTCTTTTGAAGTCCCTTCTCAGCATCAGTTCTGGTTTGGGGCTCAAGAAATACCTTTCTGCAGGCAGGTGGAATGGGGGTCATGGCCTCTGCCTTCCAGGAATCTTGACTGAGTGGTGACACACTGGCACTAGGTCCCATCCCCCCCCCCACTCCTCACCCCTGCTGAGGGGAACAGAGCAGCCATGCTCAGGGGGCCCTAGTCTGGAGAGCAAAGGAGTCACATACTTCCCAGGCCAGTGGCGAATATCAGGGATCTGGCTGCTAGGCAGGTCCCAGACGCTGACTGGCAAGGCTCAGGCTGGGGGCCGGACCTCGGAGGGAGGGAAAGAAGGGAGGAGGTTCTGGAGGAAAGAAGGCAGAGGGCCTGCGTCTGGTTTGGTGAGGGAAACATGCCCTAATTCCATCCACATAGGCTGCTTCCTCACTGGATAATCAAACGTGAAGAAACAGAAAAACCAGACCTGGGCGGTGCAGGTTTTGATACCCATCAGCCCTCTCAGGCTCTATCCCTGCAGCTCCTTTCTTAGTTCCTGGGTACCCACACTCAGTTCTCTCCTCTGACCCAGCCCGGTCTCCCACTGAACTGTCCCCTGCCTCCCCTCCCCTCACCCTGCCAACCTGGGAATCCATCCTGGGCTTACTCCACTCTCTCCAGGTCTCCAGCTTCCTGTTCTCCCGGCTCCTCCCACTCCTGCTCTCTCTTCTGATAAGATCCCTGTGTCCATCTTTCTCCAGCTCCTTGGCCTTTCTCCTTTGCAGTCCTGTCTTCACCCCCACTTATGTGCTCTCACTCCGACTGGGCCTGTTCAGGTCCTTCTCTGCCTGTGAGGCTGCCCTGACCCAGGGACCCAGGGACCAACAAGTCCAATGGACATTTTTCAGGGTGAACACTGCGGTCCCCCCCACCTCCTTCTTGCTGTCATCTACACTTGCTTCTCTTGGCTTCTGTGCCTCTCTTCTGGCTTCCTTTCCTGGGTCTACTCTTTTGGTCTGGACAGAGGGCTCCTCCCTTCACACTGCTAGATGTCACTGGGTTCTCCTCTAAATTCACATGCTCATTGGATTGTCACAGCTGTCCCCATGTCTACCCCAATATCTCTGCAACTGTTCTACCCAGCTCTGTCTTCTTACCCATCATGCCTTGTCCCCAGTCCCTGCATCTCCTCTGGGGTCTCCCACTTGCCATGTGCTACTCAGCACTTTCACCAGCCCAATGCCCTTGCCCCAAACAGAGAGGTCATTCTTCCTCATTGTCCCAGAGTCCCCTTTCCTACGGTGCCGCCAGTCCATCCAGTTCCCTCTGTTCTCTGTTGCCACTTGCCGGTCCAGACCTCTGTCATTTCCCAGATGAGTTACCCTGGAGCCTTCTAGCGAGTGTTTCTCGTCTGCGTCTCCATCCTGCTCCATGGTCTATACTACCCAGGCGGTGGCCCTGAAACACAAGAGGGACATTGTCATTTCCTTTCCCTGAACTCCCCAATGGCTTCCGGTTGCCTTTAGGATCTCATTCCAGTACCAGAGGATGCTCTCATGGATCTCACCTCTGTTCCCTACGGGGTCAAGAACTGCTAGCCTTCTAGGCTGGCTTCCACAGATGCCCATATCTTTGCTGCTGGCATACCATGCGTCCTCTGTCTGGGTCACCCCCACCCCTGTCTGGTTACATCTCTACTTGGAACAGCCTCACTCTCTTTAGGACAGTCACCATCTCTCCCAGGGTGTCTCCACTGTTACACTCGCCAGTGTCTTGGGATCTGGATTATTTATTCCTGGCTTTACCATAAACCCACCTGAGTGTAGATGAGATTAGTGTTTCTGAAGTGAGTGTGGTTCAGATAACTCAGGGGGCAACCTCTTTCCTTCCTGCTGTGAGATCCCCTGTCATCCTCTTTCCCATCTGCCCTATGTCCATCTCTCTAGTCTCTGAACATCTTTCCTTCCAGGGATGTCTCTGGGGAATCTGGAACTGAGTTGATGGCTGTCTTCTCCCTCCCCACCCCACTACTGAAGAGTCACCAGGGTGATAAGAACCTGCTTATCGTTCAGTATCCTCTACCTTTGTGTGGCGGGCTGGGAACTTGAAGCTCGGAGAAATAGTTTGACCTTGTGGTTCAGCTGGCCTTGGGCTCCGGTCTTGCATTATGACGTGGGGAAAGTTAACATCTCTCTCTCTCTCTCTCTCTCTCTCTCTCTCTCTCTCTCTCTCTCTCTCTCTCTCTCTCTCACACACACACACACACACACACACACAGTTTTGTTGAGAAGCAAGTCCCATTATATAGCCTAACTCCCATTAAAGTGCATATTTCAGGACTCTGTGTGCACTCACAGACTGGCATAGCCATCCCTGGATACTTATATCTTATATCCCGTCACCTCACTTACGTGCTTGAGGAATCACAGTAGGGACTGGGGAGGATTTGATGGAGAACATGTGTGTGGAGGGGTTGATATTGTGCTGGACCAGTGGGATTGCACATCAGACCGGTGGTGATGCTGAGGTTGGCATGACACCTGCCTCCCTGTCGGCCCCAGTCCTGGCCACTTCCGGTGGTGATGTGAGGAGGCGTGGAAGGGGAGACAGTAAGAACTGTCATTGTTGTAAAGGTGCTGACTTGGTGCCCAATGTGGAGGCTCATGCCTGTAACCCCAGCATTTAGAAGGTTGAGGGAGGGGGATCTTGAGTTCTAGGTTAGCCTGGATACATAGTGAGACCCTGTCAAAAGAAAAACAAATAAAACGCCGAGTTGGTTAGTAATCGAGCCCCATTTCCACCTTGAACTTTCTGAATCAGACATTGCCAAGGAAGTGCCCAGAAATCAGCATTTTTCTTTTCAAGACAAGGTCTCAGTGTAGTCAAGGATGACCTTGAGTTTCTGAACCTCTTGCTTACGCCTTGTGAGTGCTGGGATTACAGGCATATGCCACTATTAGCAAGCCTTTGGGGAGTTCTGATGTCTTCTGTCGTTTGAGACCCACGGATCTAAGCAAATAGCTACCTTTCTGTCCATACTCTTCCTGAATGAGTAGGAGGAATAGTTGCAGAATGGGGTACAGGGAAGAGGAAAGACCGTGATAGGCCTCCCGACAAGCCTACAGGCTGCCCCCATCGGCTACAGCTCTAACTCCAGGTTGGCTAAGAGGATACACGGGCCCACTTGCCCACAGATGGGATGCATAGAGATGTAGCAGAAAGGAGCCTCCAGTCTGGCGCTCTGCTAGGGAGGTAGCAAAGGCCCTGGCCAGCCAGCCCCTGCGTACCATCTCTACTCTTGTAGCTGGAGAAACTGAGCCCCAGAGGGGCCGAAAACAATCCTCAGGTAATCCTATTTGTCATATGATGAAGTCATACACCAGCGTGGCCAGACTTCCTCCATCTGCTAAGCTCTAAACATTGAGCTTGTGTTTCTCCAAGAGCATCTGGCATCTCTATGTGATGGCTAAGGCCAAGGCAGCATTGAGGCCAGAAGCTGAAGAGCGTCTAGCCTCAGCCCTACCACTGAGGGATCTTAAACAAATCTGTCAGTCTTGGGTCTCATGTCTTCATCTTGAAGATAGGAATAATTATTCGGGTAACAGGACAGGATGTTGTTCATCATCAGCTTGAACACATCCTTTCAAATGAATTGAGGGCCTAGGGTAAAAAAAGTTCCTGTCCCTGCCAGTGATAAAGGGAAGAGAAGACGAAATTCAGGGTTTTGTTGTTGCTATAGAGAGAGCCTTGCTCTGTCCCAGGCTGGTATGGAACTTACTATATAGGTCAGGCTGGCCCTTAAATTGTGCTGATCTTCCTGCCTTTTAGAGTGCTGGGATTAAAGGGGTACACTGCCACTCCCAGCCGGTTCAAGGGAGCTGGGGTGTTGCAGTGAGTGTAGCAGAGAGGATCAGGTGCAGAGGTGGGAGGGCAGGGTTGAGGTGGGGGTAGGCCTCTGAGGGCCTTGCTGGCAATGCTGAAGAGTTTGACCTTCGCTTTCCAAGCGACACCTCCTAGTCCTTCCCAACAGTCCACCAACTGAGAACCAAGAATTCAACTATATTCACCTATGTGGGCCAGTCTCATTCAAACCACCACGGGACCATAGGATCTGAGAATGGAGCCGGACAACTGAGCCCTTAATGGAGGGTACAAATAAATGGACGCACATTAGTTTGTTATTATCTAAGCAGTCCATATTCATTCTTAAAAAAAAAAATCTTAGGAAGCACAGATAGGTAACAAAAGCAAAAACCCAATCACTTCATTTTTGCTCCACCAGAGATGAGCCTGCCACTATTGGTGCCTATGTATCTTTTTAATCACCATGATCACATGACCGTTCAGATTCTATAATCTGCTTTTTTGGCTTCGTCTACTGTGGATAGTTGGTGCCCGTGTAACTATTGGAATAGCAAGAAGAAAAGGGAGGAAAGGAATTCTGGAAGTGCTCCAGAGAGAACTACGGATGTCCACAGCAGCCCGAGGGCTTACCGACAGCTGGGAAAGGCAGTGGAGGAGCTGGGCTAGAGCAAGGGCCCGTGACGTTCCCACCGCAGCCCTGCCCATCCCTACTCTGTGTCAGCTGCAGCTCCCATTCCAGGTAGCCTGGCTGCTGCTGGTCCTGCGGTTGGTACTGGAGCTGAGGGGTGGAGGGCGTGCCTCCCTCCCCCACTGGCCTTGTGTCTTTGCTGACTCAGCTCTGGGCTGGGACTGACCGCAGAGGCCTCCATCTTACTCATTCATCTCAAGTCCCTACCGACAGCTGCTTCTTGCCTCCTTGATCCAGGGGCATTTCCTGTGATGCAGCACCAGATCCTGCCCTTCAAGGAGTTGTAAGTGGGCCAGGGCCCAGCCAGACCCTACTCTCAATTGCCCATCAGCCCATGTAACAGAGAAGGAGGCTGAGTAAAGAGGTCGGTGGTTTTCCTAGGTTACACACAATTCTCTCTCTCTCTCTCTCTCTCTCTCTCTCTCTCTCTCTCTCTCTCTCTCTCTCTCACACACACACACACACACACACACACACACACACACACACACACAAAGTGTGCATGCATGCTTGTACTGGGCATGGTGTTGCACACTTGTAATCCTAGTACTAGGAAGGCAGAGACAGGAGAGGAAGGTAAGAGTTTGAGGCTAGCCTGGGCTACATAGCAAGACCCTGTCTCAAAAATTAACGAAAGAAAGAGCAACCCCTGGGGCACATACAGGAAGGCAGACTGTGGAAGGGGACTCTGAAGAGGAAGCCGTGAGTAGGAGTCAGGTTCTGGGGACAGGCAGAGTGTGTTAGGGCTGAAGGTGTGCAGGGGCTCTGCCGTGAGCAGGAGTCAGAGGTTCTGGGGACATGTGGGAAGGCTGGCGGGTCAGTACATTGCGATGCGTTTCCAGGGAACAAGCTCATTCCTTCTGGTGTTTTCTGGGGGCAAGTGCATGCTTAACACGCCTTGTTCCAAAGAACCCACGTTCCCCTCGCTATACCTGCAGCCCGCCCGTGTGCATATACATGCCTCAAGGCACCTGCTTATGGACTCTCCCCACTTCCTCTCAGCTGGGGACTCCGGGCTCCAATCTCAGGTCACCCCTGGAAACACTCAGCAACCTCTGGTGAACCCCTTTCCTGCTGTAGACTGTTGTTTCTTCATGGGCAGCTGACAGGGAAGTGTGGGATGAGTTACATTCTAGAGTTCCCGTCTAACAGGGCCACTTGGTAGCTTCGTGCTGCCTACGGAGTCGTTCCAGGCCTTCGTCCCCAGCCCCTCCCTCGCTGACCCCCCTTTCCTCTCCCTTCATCCCTGTGTTGCTGCTTCTGTGCCCCTCGCTTTGTATTTGTGGTGTGTGTGTGTGTGTGTGTGTGTGTGTGTGTGTGTGGTCATGGGTGTGAGTGTCTACTTGTGGAGACCAAAGGAGGACATTGTATGCCCTATGATATCATTCTCTGCCTTATTCCCTTGGGTCGGGGTCCTTCAGTGATCCGGAAGCTCACTGTTTTAACTGAACTGACTGGCCCGTGAGCTGCTGTGCTCTGCCTGTCTCTGATCCCAACACTAGGGTTGTGGACACACGTGGTCACGCCCAGCCTTGTGACCTGTGTATTCGGGATTCAAACAGGGGGCCTTAAGCCCTTACAGTAAGTGCTGTCACCGAGCCACCTCCCCGGCCCCTCTCTTCTCTAGCTGATTCATTATGAATTCCATAAAAACACGGGGGCAGAGCAGCTGTCCCTCTTCTTCAGTTGAGGCCACAGCTTCTGAGCTCTGTTGACCTTTGGAACACTTTTCTTGGGCCATAAAATGGAGCCCGGAGCCAAGGCTAGTGGGTGGCTAAGCCCAGGGAAACACAGCCTCTCTGTTTTCTTGCTAGCCCAGACAAAACGGAGAGGCCTCCTCCCTAAGTCTCAGTCACGTTAGTGTTGTCCGGAGAGGGCTTGGGAGGTGTCTGTGCTCAGCAGCCTGCAGCTTGCCTGTCCGTGACTCTACAGAGCTCTGCTCGGATTCTGTTTTCCAAAGAATTCCACCCAAATAGCGAGTCTCCCAGCTCGGCAGCCCCTGCCAGGGGACCCTCAGTTATTCTGTACCCCCAACCATCTAACCTCCCCCATCATGCTCTCATTGCAGATTTTTGCTAGTCTTCAGCTGCCTGGTGCTGTCCGTGTTGTCCACTATCCAGGAGCACCAGGAACTTGCCAACGAGTGTCTCCTCATCTTGGTGAGTGCTGGGAGTCCCCTTTAGAGTCTCCTCCAAGGCCGAGCAGCATATGACATAGCACCTCCCACCTGAGGAGAGAAGCTTCCTAGACTGCGGTCAGGGAGCAGACGGCTGCCCCTCTCTGGCCATCATTCCTGGTGCAGGGGGATCTCCTGTTCTAAGTGAGGCCTGAGGATGGGCCCAGGATAGACTAGGCGAGCAGGCTCCATTCTATACCAGAGCAGAAGCAAACCTCACGGTGTTAAACAAAAATACCCATAGAAGGCCCTTCCGCCAACGGAGAGCCGCTCTTAATCTTAATGTCACTCAGCCAGGGCCAAGAGTCTAGAATGGTGGGAAGGCTGCGGGCAGGGAGAAGAAGAAATGCAGGCATCTTATGGAGCTAGACATTTGTGTATGGGGGCAGACTTGGGCTTCTTCTGTTCTCCCTGGAGGACAAAGAGGAGGCCACCTTCCTTCTAGAATCCTCTCAAATCTTTCCAGGTTTAAGAGGGACTTAACCAGGTGCCGGTGTTCCTAACATGGGGTTGGGCTCTGATCTGGGTCCTGGTCCCCCACAGGAATTCGTCATGATTGTGGTCTTTGGCTTGGAGTACATAATCCGCGTCTGGTCGGCTGGCTGCTGTTGCCGCTACAGAGGATGGCAGGGTCGCTTCCGCTTCGCCAGGAAGCCTTTCTGTGTCATCGGTATAAGCCTTCGCTACCCTGCCCCACCCCCAAGCCTCAGGGAGGCGTTTTAATCTCATCCTTGACCCCGATCCTGGCTTCTCATGAATTTAGCGGACCCTCCCAATCTGCACCCCCACCCCCATTACGGTCCCAGGAGTCCCAGACCCCAGGTCTTGACGCGAGGTGGGCTGGTGACTTCGGCACCTCTGCCCTGCAGACTTCATCGTGTTCGTGGCCTCGGTGGCGGTGATCGCCGCGGGCACACAGGGCAACATCTTTGCCACGTCCGCGTTGCGCAGTATGCGCTTCCTGCAGATCCTGCGCATGGTGCGTATGGACCGCCGTGGCGGCACCTGGAAGCTGCTGGGCTCCGTGGTCTACGCGCACAGTAAGGTGAGGCTGGGGAAAGGAGCGGGGGAACAAAACTCCTGGAAACTACCCGAGGTGCAAGCAAGAGGCGGAGCTGGGGCGGGGCCAATGCTGGGGCAAGCGGGGCCTGGAGCCAGGCGGAGGAGTCCTAGTCAAGGACTGATGCGGGATAGGCCTACTTTGAGCCAAGAACAATCGGGGCTTGGCAGGGGCGTGGCCTATCTGAAAAAGGGGCTGGAGCTGAGCAGGGGTGGGGCCTAATAATAAGAGACCTGAGGAGGGGGCGGGGCCTACGCTGGGGGGTGGGTGTCGAGGCGGCTGGCGCCAGCAGGGGCGGGGCTTAGGCAGGGCCTGAGAGGTAGAGCTTAAGGATCGCATCTACAAGCACCTTGGTTTGGACAGGACTGCTCCCAATGGAGTGGGGGAACTGGGTAGTTTCTAAGGGTGAGTCTGGGAAGGGATCAGATGGGTTGAAACCTGAAAAGATTAAGGACAGGCCTGGGGTCTGGCTCTGGGGGGTTCTGAGAAGGCCGGGCAGGGGCTCCATCCTTGAAGAAGGGGGGAGACTGGAGAAGTGTGTGCAGCTTTATGCCCCGACAGGCACCCCTCCTTTTTCCCTCAGGAGCTGATCACCGCCTGGTACATCGGGTTCCTGGTGCTCATCTTTGCCTCTTTCCTCGTCTACCTGGCTGAGAAGGATGCCAACTCTGACTTCTCCTCCTATGCCGACTCGCTCTGGTGGGGGACGGTGCGTGAGGGTCTGTGCAGGTCCGCCCTTCCCCCTAAGAACTTCCCTGGACACTTCCCAGGTTCTGTTCCCTTACCGCGGCCCCCCAGCTCAGGCTTAGGTTGGCGCTTCTGAGACTAGTTCCTGTGCTTGCCCCCTAGCTACTCTGTTGGACCTGTCTGTGCCCCACATCCAGCCCTTCACTCAGCCCTTGTGACCTGTACTGCTTTTCCTTAACTAGCGTGAGAACCCATCTGTACCCCTCCAGTCTCTCTGAGAAGTCCTTGAGATCAGTCCCTATGGCCGCTCTGTCGGGGAAGCCCTTCTCTGGTCCTCAGTTTGCTGTATCTTCAAGTCCTTGTGGCTGGCCACTCTGCCCAGTCCTATGGGTAACCTGTTTCTATCTCCAGATCACACTGACAACCATTGGCTATGGTGACAAGACACCACACACATGGCTGGGCAGGGTTCTGGCTGCCGGCTTCGCCTTACTGGGCATCTCCTTCTTTGCCCTGCCTGCCGTGAGTTCTCTGCTGGTTGGAGAGGGAGGCTGGGACCAAGACCTAGCCAGCCTATCCTAAATTTGCCTTAGGCAACCTGGGGTACCTCCGATGGGCAGGTATGGGAACGTTTTAGTCGCCTCTTGTCCCCCTTTCTACATTACCTGCAGCCATGCCCTATCCCCGTAGGGTATCCTGGGCTCTGGCTTCGCCCTGAAGGTCCAGGAGCAGCATAGGCAGAAGCACTTTGAGAAGCGGAGGATGCCAGCAGCCAACCTCATCCAGGTACATGGTGCTTAGGAGGCCCCCCTGCTTGTCAGCCCTGTGGGCTGACCCATGTGTCCCAACTTAGGAACTACAAGTCTGCTTCAAAGCTCAGAGAGGGGCAGGACTTTGGGGGAGGAGGTGTCTTAGCCGGGGTTTTTATTGCTGTGACGAGACACAAGACCACCGCAACTCTTATAAAGGAAAAACATTTAATGAGGGTGGCTCACTTACCGTTTCAGAGGTTCAGTCCATTATCATCATGACAGGAGCATGGCATTATGAAGGCAGATTGTAGCTGAGAATCCTACATCTTACAGGCAACAGGAAGTTGGCTGACTCCCTGGGCAGGATCCTGAGCATAGGAAACCTCAAAGCCAGCCCCACAGCGACACACTTCCTCCAACAAGGCCATACCACTCCAACAAAGCCGCACCTCCTAATAATGCCACTCCCTATGAGATTATGGGGGCCAGTTACATTCTAGCCTCCATGGGAGGGTCACATGCCACATTACAGAGCTGGGGTGCTGGCTGAGTTATCAGTAATGTTCCCCTGCAGCAAATAGCTGGTTTCAAACTCCCTAGAGCCACCCTGTTGCCACCTGTGGCAATGACCTGGGATGGGGAGAGTCTGTACAAGAGCCCCCCATCTCCTAATGGAGACCTAACTCTGCCATCTTGAAACTGGGTCCCGTCGGCCTGCTCCACTCCTGGTGCCTTGATATATACTCGCTGTGTCCTCAGGAAGTCGTACAATAAGAAGACGGTCCAAAGTTGGACTTTTAGTATTGCCAGCATTTAATGGGCAGGTGAGAAGGGAGCCGGCCAAGGAAATGGGAGTGGCCAGGGATGGGAGCAGGTGTAGGAAACCAGGGCCATGTGACCTCAACTTCCCTCAGCGTGATGGCCGTGGTCTGAGTGGGCCCTGATCTGTGAGCCTGTCGCTGCCTTGGCTTCTCTCCAGGGTAGGGACGTGCAGGAGAACTCCCTGTAGGAAAGAGCTAAGGAATCCTGACACAGCACACTTTTGCCTGCTCCCCAGCAACCTCTGACCCCCAAACCCAAGCCTGACTCGGCCCCTCCTTATCTCTCCTTCCCAGGGTACAGCCCCTTCTCCCTCCCTGCTATCTCCGACTACCAGCCCGGCCTTTTCTTCTTAGCATCCCTTGGGGCACAATGGCCACTGTCCTTTGGGAGCTGGCCTCCCTAGAGGCATTGTAGGGGCAAGCAGCTGGCCCTGTCCCTGCTGAGAGACAGCTGGTATTGTGGTACCCATAATTAACGAGAGCGCTGGCAGCTGCTCCCCAGCCCATGCCAGGGACCCAGGCAAGCAGGAAGTAAAAATATTTCTGTCTTAGGAAGGCGCCAGGCTGGTGAGGTCACTCGTGGCAACCCCTTAAGGACAAGAGGCACCCAAAGGAGGGGAGGCATCTGGGGCTGCCCCAGTTCTGCTTTGTCCTGCCTAACGGTCTCCATACCTCCCTGCCCTGGTGGATCAGTCCATTCACAGTCTTTCCCAGACTCTTTTTGCCTGGATAGAGAGAGGCAGTTTTTTCTGTCATCAAACTGTAGTTCCTTCTGCTGTAGAGTCCGTGACTGCTGAAGAGTTTGTGGTCAGTAATCTTCCCTGCTCTCCCTCAGGCCTTAGTAGTCCCATGGTAGCAGTAGGCGGCTGATGGAAATACAGCGGAGTCGCTGTTTGTAAAGCCATTCACTTAGTCAACATTTCCTCCCCAAACATTTGCAGAACCACCTGCGTGTGCCAGATACTGTACTTGGCACTGGGGATGCAGTGGTGCCCAAGACGCAGCTTATGAAGAAAGACACTAACCAGACACTGTGAATGTATACTTAGCTAAGGGAGCTAACGGGAGGGCTTAAAGGAGCCTGGCCATAAGTGTGCCAGGCCCTGAGTTTGGCGTGGGGTAGACATCTGTCCATTTCATCCTCCTAACAGTTTGTTAGGTCAACAGCGGTCAGTCTAGCCTGCATGGAAAAATGGGTTAGAAACCCATGCCTGCCTGACCACAGACCCCAGCTCTTACCCAGGGCTTGTAAGCCCCTGGCTCTGGTGCCAATTTACTAGGTCACCTTGAGGAAGTCACTTGTAGGTCTTGGTTTCTTGGCTGGCCCTGCTGGTCTATGGAATTAGACTTGGCCTCTGGTCCTGACATCATTCTCAGCTGGCCTGGGACTGGGTTCGCTCAGGGGTGGAGGGCTGGTAGGTGGCTAAGGACTCTATGGCACCCCATTCTCCCCACGCCTCCAGGCCGCATGGCGCCTGTACTCCACTGACACAAGCCGGGCCTACTTGACAGCCACCTGGTACTACTATGACAGTATCCTCCCGTCTTTCAGGTAGGTGCTGCTGGAGTGGGAGCGGGTAGGGACTGGCACTGATTCCCCTTGGGAAGATGCCCTCAGGGTTAAGAAAGGAGATTGCTCCCAACAGGGTATTTGGGGATGGTGCTTCAAGTCCTGCATAATTTGGAGTCTGGTTGGTCCTCTCCCCAACTCTTCTGTGCCCACTGGGCTCAGGGTATTGGTGCAGCTTTGCCCCTGAAGCTGAGTCCCACACATGGAGTGCTGCCAGACTCGCCAATAGGTGATGCCACCTAGGGAAGCGACAGCCAGCTCATCCCGCCTCGGTCCTGAGTGGGGGTACATTAGCCTTGTACCAACCAATGTATTGATGGTTAGAGAGGATGCTATGGCAGAAACGTGTGCCTGCCCCAGAGCCCCTGTGTGTGACTGTGTGGCCCCTGTTACTGTTCTGGGCAGCAACCTCTGAGGCCAGCAGTGAGTCTGTTCTGCTGGCCCAGGCTGGGCTCAGGCTGAATGGGGGCGGCTCTGTGCCGGAGGTTATTAATAGCATCATCAAGGTGCGTGGAGCCAGGTGCCTGGCCAGGCCCTGGGGCAGGAGTGAAGACTGCAGAGCCGGCTTGGTTGGCTCAGTCCCACGGGCAGGGTGGCATGGAGTGCGTGCTCGTCCGGGCTGCTGTGCTCAGCGCTTCTCTCCATCGTCTTTGCCTCATTAGTTATCCTCGAGCAGCTGTTGGGTGATCCCACTTGCCCGCACCCGCACCTGGCCCCCTCTTCCTCCCTCCCTGTCCCACAGGCTTCCCAGGGGAGGAGCAGGAGGTAGAGGCTGGGAAGGGGGCTCCCCTCCCTCTCCCCATCTCCACACCTGGGGGAGGCTAGCTCCTACCTCAGAGGCAGAGCTGGAGGCTGGATTTGAAGCAGCCCCTTTGGGGAGGAGGGGGATGTTGGAAGGGATCAAGGCCAAGCAAGAGAGGGAACAGGGACTGGATGCTTAGAAATTGCCGTGGAAGTGGGGGAACTCTGGATGGGGTAGCCTGGGTTTCCTGGTAAGAGGAACAGAGCCTGGTCTGGAGATTTGGGCTCCGCTGGAAAGACAGGTGAGGGGTGAGAGGTGGCTACCTTCCTTCCTGGTTATGGCAATAGGAAATGACACAGAGATAGCCAACCCAATCCCATTTCCAGGAACTCCGTGGTAGGAGGAACACCACAGGGCAGTGTGGCTGGACTGGCCACCCTATTAAATCTGTCTTCAGCTCCGGTTTCTCCTAAAATCCCAGTCAGGCTGGGAGACTAAGGATTTCAGAGCTGCTGATGGCCGCTGGGTAGGCACAGCTCCACGAAGAGGAGCAGCGTCAGCTAGATTCGAGCTCCCTCTCAGTGTGGGTGCTTTGGAGTTGTGCCCAACCTGCATAACCATACCTAGATTCCTTCCGATTTCCCAGAAACTCCTGCAAAGGGGGAGAAAGCTAGCCTCTCCACCCTGCCTGTTCTGACCTGGGGTTATTTGTGAGTGCCCTGAGGGGGTGGCTCAAGACTTGGCAGGATCTGAGCTCAGTAGCTCTGGGCCCACTGGGTAAGGTGGGTGGTGTCCCGGAAGCCCTGCCTGTAGCTGATGGCGCCCTCTCCTGCAGAGAGCTGGCCCTCTTGTTTGAGCACGTACAACGGGCCCGCAATGGGGGCCTCCGGCCCCTGGAGGTGAGGCGGGCGCCAGTACCTGACGGAGCGCCCTCTCGCTACCCGCCCGTTGCCACCTGCCACCGGCCGGGCAGCGCCTCCTTCTGCCCTGGGGAAAGGTAGGGGCCCCCGGAGGCCACCACCTCCTCTTGCTTCTCCTCTTCCTTTTCCATTTTCTGTCTCACCCTCTCTCAGACCTCCTGCAGCCACCACACGGGTGTATGGACCTGTTTGGGGGAAATCTCTGGCATTGTTGTGAGGCCTGGTAGTTGTCGTCAGATGGCCAGACAGGTACAGACTGAGCGTCCTCTCTAGAGAGGCCACCCTGGACTTACCTTTCTGTTCTCTGGGTCTCCCAGGGTCTCAGAGGGAGAGCTGTCCGCACCATTCTCTCCTGTCATCTCCACCGTTCATACCATTGTCCTCTTTCTTTCTCTGTTTCCACGTCCGTCCCCCCACCCCCTTCCATCCCTGCACCCCCATCCCTCCCGGGAAGCTGGAGAGAGGAGGAGGCCGCTGGCCCCAGGTGCTTACGGCTCAGGTAATGGAGGGTGCTTTTTCTGTTCTGGGGTGTGAGGGCAGGGACCCCCTCCCCCGGCATGCTGCTGGAAGAGAGCTCTGTGACTAAGACGGCTACAGGACCTGCGTAAAACTCCACCAGTGTCTAACACGCTTATCTCTGCAGCTCTTCTCTGCAGCTTTGCTGGGCTGGGGAGGACACCCTGGGGCTCTCTCCTTCTGGACTGAGACACTCTTTGCTGTCCCCAACCCTCTCTCCCAACTTGACCCGGAGCTTTGGCCTGTTGAAAGAAGAATCAAGACAGAACAGCGCTTGCTTCCTCCACATGTTCCGAACTGGAGGAATCCCGGGCACGTTAGGATAATGGAAGCCCCTCCTCACGTCTTAGGAAAAAGCAGTTGCTTCTGTGAGGGTCTAGCTTTGAGGTCAAGGGTCAGCTTAGTCCCCTCATGCTCTCCCCAGCTTTGCCCATCTTTTTTTCCTCTGCCTCACCCCACACATCATCCTCGAACTAGCCAGGTGGACACCGGCTCCCTGAATCTGGGGTTTCATTAAGCCCAGGTTCAACATTAGCAGCCAGGAAAGAGGCAAGTCCCTCGACACTCAGAGATGCTCGCCTCGGCTGTGTGCCTGGAGAAAGTCCAGTAACTCTGCTCTTGGCAAAACATTGACGCTGGTCAGTGGTCAGGGTCGTGCCCAACCTGCATATGGTTATGCAGGCTGCTCAGGGGCTCTGGGTTCTCTGTTTGGGGCTGAAGGGGCTTGGAGAATGGATTGGTGGGGATGGTTGCTCTCAGTGAGGGCTCTTACTGGCCAAGGGCTAGACAGGCCTGGAACTTCAGGGAGAGGAATGATTGGGCAAGCTAGACCGGGAGCTCCCTCTAAGAGAAGCCCATGGTGTAACCTAACGTGGGTTCTCCATCAGTGCCTGCAGGTACTGTGCCTGCCAAACCACAACTTACAGCCAGAAACTCACAACGTTTGGCATTCTGGCAACCCTGGGCAGGGCCAAATATGTGCTCTGAGCTTCCAGTTCATTCTTGTCTTCCTTCACCTGAATCAGAAGACACTAGGGATGGGTGAGGGCTTGGGTCCTGTGCCCCTTAATGATTCTGGGTCCTTGAGTCCTCAGAGGCCCGGGAACAGACAAACGCTGAAAGCCTGGCATTATTAACACTGTGTCTGTCTGCCCTGGAGTGTCTGTGTCTGTGTGTCTGATGGCGGAGGACTCAGGAACCTGGGGTGGGGCATTGAGCTGTGGCTTTTGGATCTGTCACCAGGCTCAAGCCAAGTGGACATGTCCTTCATCTTGGCTATCTTGGCCCTAGGAAATGGGGTGTAACTCCTGCTAGGATATCCCCAAACACATGTGTGTACATATATATGTATACACACGCATGTGTACTCTGCTACCTCCCACCCCCCACCCTGGTTTGGACACATGGAGCTTGGGGATGGCCCACACTGAGCATGTTTTCAGGAAGTGGGGCTCCAAGGAGCAGGACTTCCTGGGAATGGCATTCCCAGGACCAGGGTTTCCCTTTGAGGGTTATGGGATGAATTCTAAAAGCCTGGCTTCCTGACCACCACATCCCATGGAGCATGTATTCAAAATGCAAAGGACAGGACTTCTCCATCCCACAGACTCGGTCACTGGAGAAGGGGCCCTGAGTTCTGCAGGCTCGACATACACCCAAGGGGTCGTATGCAGAGCCTGGGCACCTCTGCATCCTGGGGTTGGGACTGGGGGGTGGCTTGAGTGGGAATCCTTCTCTCCCTCCAGCCACAGGAGACCAGCCCCATCCTGGCAGCACTCCATGCTCTAACCACCTGTCTCTTTGTCACTAACCTCTGTTCGTGTCTTGTTCTCAACTTTCCAGCCAGATGTTTAGTAATAAGCGGAGTTTCTTTCGGATCCACGCCAGCTGGAGACCGAGGTACCCCCTCATCTGCTCCTCCTGTCCCCTTTCCTCCGTGCTCCCCCCCACTTTAGGGGCTGGAGAGGGGGACAGGATGGGCCAAGGACAAGGTGCATGTGCCTGCCGCCTGCAATCTGCCTTGGGGCCCTAAGCCCCCTTGCCTTCCCGGGGTTGCCTCTGCCAGGTTTAGGGCATGTGCCCAGTGCCAGGTTTAGGGCAAAGCACTCTCAGGAGCTTTGAGGTTATGCTCTGGCTCTGCTGCTGACCCCTGCTCTCTTGACTAAATTACTTCTTCAGACCTGTTTCCCTTCTGTGGGATGGACAGGTTGAACTAGAGGCTCTCTGAGGGTCCTTCCCACTCTGACCTGTGCCAACCTTGGGATTGGTTCCCTGCCTCTCCCACCACCCACCTGGGAAGCCCGCAGGTACCTGAAGGGGCTGCGCCCAGCCCCTGTGGCACCAGTTTCAGAGCCCCGGCTCTTTCAGCTGCACCACGACTACATTTGTGGCACCTGCCCCATGCCAGGCCCTGCTCTGTGCACCGGGGAAATGGCGATGAATAAAACATGGTCCGCGGAGAGTTGCAAAGAGTAATTGTGGTTCAGTGCATGGAGCACAACCCAAGAGGGGCTATGGAGCCGAGGTCAGACATTTAGCCCAGAAGCGGTCCTGGAAGAGGTGGCTGCAGGGGGAGGGTGCTCCGGCCAGGGAGCTGCACAGATGGAGCTCGGGAGGGAAAGAGAAGGCGCAGCTGTGGGAGATGAGCCTGCAGCCCAGTAGGGCGTGATCTGAGAGTGGCCCCTGGAGCCACTCTGGGGCAGGATGGGGTCAGGAAGACCCCAACCACCAGGATAAGCCTCATCCTGTTGGCACTGGGGTGGCCTAGGTTTGGGGAGCCTTGTGGTTGGAGACAGGGCCAGGGCCCCTACTAGGCTTCTGTTGAGAGGCAGCCCGTTCTTAGAATCATCGTTTCAGGCCACCCTCTAGCTCCAATTTGCTAGCTATGTGTCCTTGCACACACCACCTCGCTTTCTAGGCCTCAGTTTCCTCCCATGTAAAATAAAGGTGCTAATGGGGTTTGCTTCTGCTAAAACTGACTGGCTTCTGTAAATGTAAGCTGGCCTCATTCAATCTAGTAGGCTTGTCAGTTAAGAAGGCCTTTGGGGTGTGCCTCAGTTGGTACAGTGCTTGCCTAGCATGCATGAGTCTGCTTCCAAGTGCTGCATAAACTGGATGTGGTGGTGCATGCCTACTGTTACAGCACATGGGAGGTAGAGGCAGGAGGATCAGAAGTTCAAGGTTGTCCTTGGCTATATATCAAGTTTCAGGCCAGATTGGACTACACGAGGTCCTATCTTCTAAATGAATGAATGAATAAATAAAATAAAATAAAAGCCATACTTTTGAAAAGTAGTTTGGAAGCTGAGAAGGATATAGCTTTTTTTTTTTTTTTTTTTTTTTTTGGTTTTTCGAGACAGGGTTTCTCTGTGTAGCTTTGCGCCTTTCCTGGAACTCACTTGGTAGCCCAGGCTGGCCTCGAACTCACAGAGATCCACCTGGCTCTGCCTCCCAAGTGCTGGGATTAAAGGCGTGCACCACCACCGCCCGGCAAGGATATAGCTTTATGGCAGACCTCTCAAGTTCTAATCCCAATCTTGAAAAAAGAAAAATCAAAAGCTTCTGAATATGTCTGTAGGAAATAAGGGCTCCCCAAAGGTGGCGCTGAGGAGGCTGGGTTAGACCTGCCCAGTGTAGGTTGGAGGTCAGGAATGTCCCAAGGTAGAGAGGTCCGTGGTAAGGCTGTTTCCCCATAGTCCTTGAAGAGGGGCTGTGTGGAACATCACAGGGTTGGGTGTCTGCCTTTCTCAGCCTGGGCTGTGGTGGGCAGAGTTCCCTATGGCTGGGTTTTCAGGGCACTTGGAGAGCAGCCGATGAAGGGTTTACTCCCCTCCTTCCCCTTCCCCCACATCTTTCCACCCCCACGCACTAATGCAGCCACCCCCATCTGTCCAGGCACCAACAGCCCCCCTTTTTTCTATCTCAACACTGTTGACGTTTTGAATCTAATGATTCTTTTTTCTGTGGCCTACGGCATGCATCTTGGGATGATGAACAGAATTTCTGGCTTCCACCCAGGAGGTACCAGGAGAGCACCTTTACAGAGTGATAACCTACAGTATCTCCATTGTCAGGTGCCTCCTGGTGGGCAAGACCGCCCCCAGCTGAGGACCACTGCCATAGTTCCCACACTAAACCCTGGTCCTGGGAAAAGGCAGTTTCTAAAGACAGAGAAAATGGATCCTGATCTTGTTCTTATTTTAGGTGAATTGTTTCTTTCTTTCTGCATCTATAAACTAGGGATGGCAAATCCAAGGACCATACCAGGGGAGGCTTAGAGACCTAAAGGCACCAAAGCCTGCAGATGGACCCTGTGTGCTCCTAGGGGCCTAGGAAGAAAAGAGCTGTTTGGTGCCTACCGTGTGCCAGGTTTCTTTCCATTTTCTTTGAGCTTTCAGGCTCCAGAGAGGCTGACGTGAGCCTTTTTCTGGTCCCTGCCCAAGGAATTGGAATCCAGGGCTGCTCCAGGGGAAAACAGTGTCTTCTTGCATTCAAGAGGAGCCAAGACCTTTGACTGGCTGGAAAGTTACAGAATCCCTAAATCAGGCCAGAAGCTCCCTCCACCACCAGGGAATTAGAGCCAGAAAGGGACTTTGTAAGCCCCAGTGCAAGCCTCGGTCTCCTTCCTCTGAGAGCTCTGCCAGGTGCAAGCATAGCCTTGTACACTCCAGTAATGGAGGCCACGCTTCCCCAGAACTTCAAGAAGCAATCTGGAGTTCCAGTCCTTGGGCCGAAGCGCAAGGACTCCCCAGTCTCCTCTCTCTCGACATTGGAGGAGCAGAGGACAGGGTGGTCCTGCATGGCCTGGGTGGGTGTGGGTGCTTGCCAGCATGAGGAGAGCCCACAGGAATGGGGCTGCAGAGGCAAGTTTGGGAAAGCCACACTCAAACTTCTCTTAGAATCTTTGGGGTGTGTCAAAGAGATCCCAGGATTCCAAAGAACATGATGGATTCCTTCTACTAGCCCCAAGCTCCCAACTTGTGACCTATAACCTCTACCCCTAGGCAGGGACCCACCCTTCAGGTTGGCCCCATATCTGGGACACCTTTCCCAAGGTGGCCCTGGTTTGGTCCACTCCCCCACCTCACCACGCTGGCTTTGCTCTCTGCTCCATGCCCTAGGCATGGGGGCCCTGCCTCCCACCTAATACAGAAACTAGATTCTGTTATCTGCTCAGCCCTTGATCTGAAAGACCTCAGGCAGGAGCTAGGACCCCCTCTTCACCTCTGCCTCTTCTCCAGCCTTATCTGATGTTTTCCTGCACTATGGCTCTAGACACTTGGTGTGGGAACCCCTGGAGCTGTGTCAGCCCGGGTTCTCCAGCAGGGGAAATGCTGCAGGGTGTGGGGTGGAGGATGCTTGCTGAGGTCTTACCAACAGCATAGCATGGTTCTCGAACCTCTTGGACACAGAGTTGCTCTACCAGGTATTGGTTAACTGGGGCCTGTCTGAGGGGAATGGAGGCCTCCTTCTGTTTGTCCTCCAAGGTTTGGGGGAAGTGACGGGGAGCAGGGTGCAGGAAGAGAAGCGAGAGCAAGCTTTCTTGCACACACGTGTGTTCACAAGCACACAGGTGAGTAGGCAGAAAGACGAGACTTCCAGGTGCTCTAAGACCATGTGGGTAGGATGTCAGTCTTGGAAAGCAGAACTCAGGCAGGGAAAACCACAGGAGAACAGGTTACCACACACAAATCCTCATGGAGGGGACCAGCACCTGGTGTGCCCTGGACATGCATAGCCTCAGCAGGCCATCATATCACACAGCCCCCCAGCTAACAACACATGGAAATCTGGGGTAGAGACCTACGTTTGCAGCGTCCTGTTTATGCAGTCGCTCCAGGTCCTGAAGCCGCGACCTGACCAGTGTGGGATAAGATGGCTCCAGCGGTGGGGGAGGAGGAGGTGTAAATGGACACATGTATACACACTGTGTGTACACATGGGGGGCTGTGTACCCGGGTACACATGTGCACACACTTTCGCTTCCACAAAGCCAACCCCTGGGTACAAGGAGGCCCGGAGCCTGGCTCTGTGTTCCTGACCAGTGAGCTCCTCCTACAGTGTGTCTGTGCCCACAGGGTCTGCTACCTCCACTCCCCACCCACCTACCTGGGCTGGTCCGGGGTCCTCTGTCCTCCCGTCTCTCACTTCCTTCCGGTTTCTCTCACTGCTTTCACTCTGTCATCTGTCTCCTGTGTGACCCTTATGTGTCTGGGGATGGGGATGGGAAAGAGTGGGAGGTGGGGCTGGGGAAGGGATGTGTCCCCATTGACCTAACCTAGCTTCCTGTAGGCATCAGGGCCCCCTCGCCACACCCGAGGAAATGACTGGTGGGAAATCCAGACCCGATAGCTAGCCCCTAGGTCAGCTTTGCCCCCACCTGCCTGCTGACCTGCTTCAGCACCAGCTAACTTGACCCTTTCCCTGGCCCGCCATGCCCCGCCAGCAGCCGGATGGGCATCAAAGACCGCATCCGCATGAGCAGCTCCCAGAAGCGGACAGGTCCCTCCAAACAGCACCTGGCACCTCCGCCAATACCCACCTCGCCAAGCAGTGAGCAGGTGGGTGAGGCGTCCAGCCCCAGCAAGGTGCAGAAGAGCTGGAGCTTCAATGACCGCACCCGCTTCCGGGCCTCTCTAAGACTCAAGCCTCGCAGCTCTGCTGAGGGTAAGCCCCAGAGGTCATGTGCATCTGCTGGAGGTGGCGGTGGTGGGGGTGGGGTGGGGTGGGGGAGGAGGCTGGCTCAGGTCATCTGCTCTAGAAAACCGTCATCAGAACTTCCTCTTCGCTATAACCCAGTCTCCAGACTGTAGGATAATCAAATGAGAATCTAGAGGGGGCTTTTGGCAGAGCACAGGATTGGAACCAGGCTTCCAAGAACTGATTACTGTCTCTGTTAATTTTTTTAAAATTAAATTATATTTTACTTATTTATGGTGTGTATGTGTCCATGTCTGTGTGAGTGGAAGTCAGGGGACAACCTGTGGGAGTTGGCTCCCTCCTACGTGGGTCCTCCGGATCAAACTTGGTCATCAGCCTGCATGCCAATCACTCTTCTCCCTGAGCCATCTCACTGGCCCTCCGTCACCTGTTTTAGATAAGTGACCACATCACTCTGGGTCCCACTTTCCCCATCTGTAAAATGGAGGCCATAGCAGTATCTATTTCGGAGAAAGATTCTGAGGCGTAAGTGAGGTGATCCTCGGAAGTCGAACAGGAGGGTGGAATTCATAGTGAGTGCCCAGCAGCAGCCAGCTCTCGGGGCACTCTGGAAGGAGTCCTAACCCTGTGTGCAGCTGCCCACTGGACAGTCTCCATTGCTTCTCTCAGCTACTCTGTTTTGCCTCCACCCTGTAGACATGGAAACTGAGACTCTCAGCATGTGAGTGGGAGAGCTCTTATCTGAAGCAAGGCTGGCCAAAAGTGCCGTCTGCTGTCACCTGCACCAGCCTGGCCTGATGCCGCTGTGGCTAGGGGTCTGGCAGGGGCCATTTCTCCACTGTTAGAGGAAGATGGTCCCTTTGGGTTCTAGCTTTCACTGGGACTTAGGCAAGAGGCTGCTCTGTTCTATGCCTCAGTGTCCTCTTCTGGAAAATGGGAAGGATATATGGGGTCTCCTGACAGACTCCTTGCCCCTGCTGAATGTACTGTAGGCTCTTGGTACAGAAAGAAAGGGTAAATAGATCCAATGGCAGATGAAGACAGGAAGCTATGGAGGAGAGGACAGGAAGCTATGGAGGATGAGGACAGGAAGTTATGGAGGATGAGGACAGGAAGCTATGGAGGATGAGGACAGGAAGCTATGGAGGTTGAGGACAGGAAGTTATGGGGGATGAGGACAGGAAGTTATGGAGGATGAGGACAGGAAGTTATGGGGGATGAGGACAGGAAGTTATGGGGGATGAGGACAGGAAGTTATGGGGGATGAGGACAAGAAGTTATGGGGGATGAGGACAGGAAGCTATGGAGGATGAGGACAGGATGCTCCTGTTGTTCTTGGAAGGAGAGATCAGCTCAAAACCTCTGCCTGTGCTGTGCCAAGATGCTGAGGATGGAAGACTCAGCCTTTTCCTGGAAAGTTACTTAACACCACAAACCAGTAGTTCTTTGGGAGGCCCTGACCCATGGAAGGTGCCTGGGGTCACCTTCCTCCTGCGTGGTGAGCGAAGTACACCCTCCTGGAGCACAGGGTACCAGCCTCTGAGAAGCTGTTTTCCCATCCTCGCTTTAAGGGCCTTTCTTGTAGCAGATATTGGCAGGGGCACTAGCTGGAGTTCCTACCCTCCCAACCCCCCTCACTCCCAACTGGAAGAGAAGACCATACAAGACTCTGTAAAGAGTATCAGATAAATGCCTTTTCCTTGGGGCTTCCGGCCCTGCAAGGAGTAGCACATAGCATGTCCTCCAAGGCTGTGTGCATCACCTTTGTCCCAGGCTAGACCGTATGTCCTCTAAAGCAGCCACCTGTCACCAGGCAGATGTCTGCCCTGCTCAGCACTAGAAGAGGCAAAAGGACATGTAACACAGAGCGATGAGAACCACCAGCCAGGAAGGCAGGAACCTGGCCTGCCTTGAGCCTCAGGAAGGTTCTGGACCCTTCCTACCTCTCTGTCCTCTTATTAGCACTGCTAAAGGACATGGGCACTGGGGGTGCTTTCTTCTCCTACCCCTTGCCCCTCATGTACCATTCCTGCCTTTTCCAGAGGGCCCCTCGGAGGAAGTGGCTGAGGAGAAGAGCTACCAGTGTGAGCTCACGGTGGATGACGTCATGCCTGCTGTGAAGACGGTCATCCGTTCTGTCAGGTGAGGCTGAAGCCCAAGGTGAGCAGCTCTCCCACCTGCTACCTGTCACTGCTCCCCATCTGGGCCTGTCCTCATGGCCAGGCCTGGCACAGCTCCCAGGGTGCCAGCTGCTACCTGCCTGGAGTGCAGGAGGTGTGGGCAGGGAGCATATGGCTTCCAGCACCGTTTGCTCCTACACGACACACAACGTGTCCAGAGGGCCTGGCTCTGGGGGCCAGTGGCACAGCTGCCCATCAGTCTCTGTCCTTACACATACCATGTCCTCCCCGTCATCCCAGCTCAGCCTCTCTGCTCCTCTTTCCCCGTTCTCCTTCTCCAACCGTGTGGCAGCCTCTTTCTTTCTCGCCCCAGAGCAGTGACAGAGACCCTTGACAGGCCCTACCTACTCTACACGTGTTTTTCTTCCCAAGCTCCTTTTGTCTCTATTTCACAAACTTTCTCCCTGGGTGCCTTGGCCTCTCTGTTGCTCCTAGGACATCCTCAAGAGCAGTACTCTTCATACCACAGGTCTAGAACTCAGTGATACTGCCAGTGTGTCGTGGCAGCATTTAAAAACAAAACAAACAAACAAACAAACAAAAAAACCTGAAGCTGGGCATAGTGGCACAGTTCTGTGTAACACTTGGGAGGTAGAAGAAGGAGGCTTGGGAATTCAAGGTCATCCTTGGCTACATCGACAGTTTGAGGCTATCCTGGACTGCAGGAGTTCCTGCTTCAAAAATCAAATAAAAAGAAAAAAATATGAGACTGAATGTCTCATACTCAGGGTGATAATGCTTATGAAATTTGTATTTCAATCTGTGTGTGTTTGCGTACTAGTTTGCAGGATAAGATGTGTTCTTTATGTAAGTCTTGGTCAAACAGTTTGAAAGCCATGATATATTGGCTGCTGTGATAATTCAGCAGGGACTGGTCTCCTGTGTCCTGTAACCATTGCCCAGTGTGGATCTGGCCCCAGCTTCCTGGCGAGGAGTCCTGGCTAGGTCTCCATTCCTAGCCTGCAGCTGGGCTCCGGAGGCCACTGAAGCTCAGCTCCCTTGACCTGTGCCCTGGCTCATGCCCCTGCCCACCCACAGCCTCTTCTTGTGTTCCTTTTCAGATCAGCCAGCTGGGTCCCCCTCCCAGCTCAGTCAGGCCTGTCCTCACCTCTTTCCATACATCCTGTTTCTCCCTTTCTGTGACCACCATCTTGGACACGGTATCTGAGCTGTGAGGGCACAGCTCTGCTTGGCACCCTCACAGCACCCCCTCCCACACACACACCCAGAATGCCCCCCAAACTGCTCCTCTGCCCACCTCCCCAAGTCAGGCAGTTGATGGTACCACTGCCTACCCTGTCTCCAGCCATAGGAGTCAACTTAGATTTGGACTCAGAAGTCTCTTGTCTGACCTCTGGGTTGCTCAAATCTGTCTCCTCCCAGCTCAGGCTCATCCTGAGAACTGGTCTTCGTGCCTAGACCACGGAGCACCCCGGCACATTCTCTCCAGGAGTTGGCAGAGCAAGCGTGTTAAGGCAGACTGATGACGCCTCTCCAGCCCAGTGCCTTCTCCACCCAGCCCCCGCCCCTTCCTCACAGTTAGTCCTGTGCCAGGCTCCCCTGCCTGTTTCTGGGAAGCTCCTTTCTTCAGAGCAGGAGCAGCTTTCTTGCCCCTGGCTGGAAAACACCACCCAAGGCTCTGCCTGCTGAGGCCTTCCCTTCTCATGGCTCCGAGCTCTCCTTTCCTATTCTTTGAACCTGGCTCTAGTCTCCCCCAACTGCCTGGACCCTCCCAGCCTCCCACCCTAGGCCTGGGCTTTCTGTAGCCAGGGATCGAATCTCCCTTTGGGTGTCCAAAACCCTGCACACAATTGCCAAGTATGTGTAGAGTGAATACAACGTTTCTTTCCTAAGCCGACAGCAGCAGTTGGTGTTCTAGAAGCTCCGTGTCCCACTGAGCTGAGAGACAAGGGGTCCATTCCCCGCCTCCTCTGTTAATGAGGCTGTAGAGGCAGGCATATGAGAGACACCAAGCCAGTCTGTGGGTGTGCAGGGCAAAGGGGAGCCTGGTGGTTAGGTAAGGAGGCTGGGGACCCAGCAGAGGTTGTTTGGAGTGGTCCAAGCAGATGACCTGGATCTGGACAAAGGGGCAGAGAAGAGATTGGAAAAGTGTCCCCTGCTGGAACAAGAGCAACTGCCAGAGATTCCCCCTCCTCTAACAGGATTCTGAAGTTCCTGGTAGCCAAAAGGAAATTCAAGGAGACACTGCGGCCATATGATGTGAAGGATGTCATCGAGCAATACTCCGCAGGGCATCTGGACATGCTGGGGCGGATCAAGAGCCTGCAAGCTCGGTGGGTATGCAGGCATCGGGAAGGAAGTGGGAGGGAGTTGACAGTCCCAGCCCAGGTGAGCCGTCTGTGCTCTCTAAGGGCACTGCCCAGGTGGGCAAGGTCCTCTAGGAGGCTCACTGTCCTACACCTGTCATCTCAGCACTGGGGAGACAAAGGCGGGAAGACCATGAGTTCTAGGCTAGCCTGGGCTATGAGATGCTGCTTCAAAAGAACAAAGAAACCAGAAATCCAATCCAAACCAAAAGATCCCTGGCTTGCAGTTCCCAGGCTGCTTGGAAGCTGAAAAACAAAACAACCTCAGTTGTAGTCCTCCGGATGAGTCCAGTCCATATTCATGCCTTGACAGCTTCCTTAGGAGGCCTGTCTCCAGATCTGGAAGTAACTGACCCACAGTAACCACTGACTTCCCGTCTCCCAAGTAGCAATGTGAAGCAAGTTACCTTTCCATTCTTGCCTTGAGAATCCTGCATGTCCCCTAGGTTCAAGATCAAGGAAGAACTTTTATATCAAGTCCCAAATCGCCTAGAGCTTTCTTTTCTCGTGTGCCCTATTTTCTCACTGTCTGCTCATTTATTAACTCAAAAAATAACATTCGAGGTGGTGCCTGGTGGTGCCTATCTTTCATGCCAGCACTGGAGAGGCAGAAGCAGGTGGATCTCTGTAAGTCTGGGGCCTGCCTGGTCTACAGAGGGAGTTCCAGGTCAGCCAGGGCAACACAGGGGGGCCCAGTCTTAACAACAACAGCAGTATTGGGGGGAGGGGTGCTAGAGGCAGGAGGATCAGTGGTCCAGCCTTGGCTATTGAGAGAGTTGTCAAAGCCAGCCTGGGTCACAAGAGACCCTGTCTAGAAGGGGGGAAAAGAACAAATAAAGGATTGTGGGAAGAAAGAGTGATCAGATGTGACCTCTGCTGCTGTTGGGTCGAGTAAATAAGGACTGAGTTGATCACTGGATTTAGCAACATGGAGTTCACTTGGGGGAGGGGAAGTCTGACTGGAGTGGCTTCTGAGGAAAAGGAAGCAGGGCTGCGGGCAGAGGGTCAAGATAACACTTGCATTGCTATGAACTAGCGAGCGTGGAAGAGGCTGGGATTCGCTCCGGCCTTGTCCACCTTCCAACATTCCCTTTCCCAGCCCGTCATTTCTCACCTCGGAGGCTCCGCTTGTTATTTGGAGAATTCTCAAAGCAAGGGACTGGTGTCTCCCAGGCTCAGCCTCCCTTGGGCAGGGAAGTGGCCTCTTCCCACCAGAATTCGGTCTGTCTTCCCGGTCAGCGGTCAACCAAGGGTTCTCCTGGAAGGGAGGCACAGTGCGACTCAGTCTCTTGGATAGTTTATTTTTTTCCCCCACAGGGTGGACCAAATTGTGGGTCGAGGGCCCGGGGACCGCAAGACTAGGGAGAAGGGCGATAAGGGGCCTTCGGACACGGAGGCAGTGGATGAAATCAGCATGATGGGGCGCGTAGTCAAGGTGGAAAAGCAGGTGAGTGTAGGAAGGACTTCCACCCCATGGCTGCATGAGCTGCACAGCACTGCTGCAGGGCCGAGCCTTGGCCCCTGGGGGCCCTAGCGGGGCCCACATGCTGAGTTCTGCTCCGCCAAGCTCCCTCCCACAAACAAGCCCGGCTCCAAGAAAGCCCACTCACCCCCATTCCTGAAGGATCCCCAAGGCGTAAGCCGGTCCTAACCATGCCTCCTACCTGGCGTCCAAATCGTTTCCAAGCCCCGCCTCCTATATACGCTCCGCCCCCGAGCTCCGGCCCCGCCCCGTCCAGGCCCATCCCTTCCCCAGCGGCGCCCGGCCCTCGGGTCCAACACCCTCTCTAGCCTCGCTCCTCATCCCCCCCCCCCCCAGGTGCAGTCCATCGAGCACAAGCTGGATCTTCTGCTGGGCTTCTACTCCCGCTGCCTACGCTCCGGCACCTCGGCCAGCCTGGGGACCGTGCAAGTGCCGCTCTTTGACCCGGACATCACCTCGGACTACCACAGCCCTGTAGACCACGAGGACATCTCCGTCTCGGCACAGACCCTCAGCATCTCTCGCTCAGTCAGCACCAACATGGACTGAAGGGCTTCTCAGGGGCTGGGCAGCCTTCCGTCTGCCCCTCGGACTCACCCCGAGGCCTCACCCCTCATACTTGAACTCGCTCCCTGGCAGGGAGAGAGGCCATACACAGTATTGAGCTGTCTGGGTGGGCGAGATACCCGATGCCAGGTACCAGCGCCCCAGGAGCACGAAATGCCAGGCCACGTGGTGGGCCGCAGCAGTGGCTGCCCGGAGGCCTCTGGACACTCCCGGACCCTGCCGGCTCCATTAAGGTTCAATATGACCCGCCTGGCAGGGGCTCTGTCCGGGGAATGGGAGCAGGGCGCTGGGGCCCTGGTCCCTGAACCAGCTTCTAGCTATGCAAGGTGAGGTCTCCAGGCCCGCCCTTCCAGGCAGAGCAGGGAAGTCCTCCTGCCAAGCCCTGCCCCACTCGGGGATGGGCCCAAGGTGCCCCCACAGGTGCCCACAAAGCACAGGACTCTGCCATAAGGTAGATGGGCACCATATATGCAAACTATGTTAAATATGCAACTTTGGGGACCCCCATGGGGTTCCTCTGCCTCTCCCGCACTGGGAGATGGGCCCCAGCAGTAGCTGGCCTCAGGCTGCTTAGCCATACCCAACCTCCATTCTTTGGCTTATCATCCACCCCCACCCAGCATGGGGCCTAAACTTCCCTGTCCTCTCCCAAGGACAGTGCCTGGGCCTTTCTGCTCTTTGCAGGGGTCACCCAGGGGCTCCCTCTTGCTGCTGGATGTCCTACTGGTCCTCCAGACAGTTTTGACAGCACAAATTCTTGTATTTTCCCCAAACCTACTAGTCAGCGGCCCACCACCAAGAACACAAGCATGGCCCTTTTATTTCTCCATCAGAACGCCTCACACAGTGACGCACACGACCACACACACCTGGAGGCGTGAGCACAAAGCCACTTGGTCTCCTGGGCAGGAAAGGGAGCATCCAGAGGTCTCCCCAGACCCAGCCTCAGAATTTTTCTTGCTCCCCAACAGGAGTCCTCTGGCTGCCCTGAGGACTGCGTTGGCATCCCCACAGCATAACCCAGGCCGGGGCCTCCAGACCTTGCACACCACTGGAGAGAACCCAGGCATGCACGCCCTCTTCCTAGTCCCAGAGAGAACACACTATCCAGTGCTATACCAAGGGCAGCTGGCTCTCACCTGCACCGGCCTCTGCCCCACCGGCTCACTCCAACCGGCATATGGGCACACACGCCCAAACACGGCAGGCCTCAGCACCAGCTTTGGATCCCCGCCCCCTTTGGTTCCTCTTATGCAAGGCCCGTGCAGGTGGCAAGGGAGTTGAGGTGGTGGACCAATGAGGACACTCTCGGGGGTGCGTGGGAACAAGGGGTTGAGGCCTAACTGTCTGCATCTCATACTGGGACCTGCATGTACCAGTGCCGGGGCCTGGGTGGAATCGTGCTCAGCCCCGGCTCTGCCCTACCATCTGCATGTACCATCATGCCCTGGATGGAGCCCATCCTGGCTCGTCTCACTCGCACTGCACCGACCCTAGAGAGCCGCTCCACCTCCTCAGAGACAGCTGCCCAGAGGGGCTGGAGAAGAAGATTACCCTGTGACCAAAGGAGACATGGGAAGAAGCAGCCCTCCCTCCTTCCACGATCGAGGTTCCCCCACCGACCCCGTTCTCAGATGTGCAAGTACCTCACTTTGTTAACTTATTAACTTATTGGTTTCATTAAAGTTTTCAGTAGGAAGTGATTGGTCCTGGTTGTGGTCCGTGGCTGAGGGCTGAGGCTCCTGATTTGATGGTGGAAATGAGAATTGGAATTATTGTAAGCCATACAGGCCCAGCTCCATACCGCCCAAGGAAAAAGAAAAGACACATTGTCCCGGATAACTGAAGCGTCTAGGGGAGTAGATTTGACTTCACAGACAGGTAAATTTAGGTGCTGGAACTCTTGCTAATCCCTCTGCTCGGCCCTCCTCACAGCCAGGTGGACCTCTTGTGAGGACCAGTGAGAAGTGGATACTACGTTCCTGGTGGTTTGTCCTGTCAGGAAACCAGAAACAGTGGTAGGGGACTTTTTGTTTGTGGGGGGTTGTTTATTTTTTTGTTTGTTTGTTTTTGAGACAGAGTCTCTGAGCATATCTCAGCCTTATGGCAGATAGTAGGTTTTTCTCTTTGACTTCCAATAATTTACATAATTCATTTTGTTCATTTACACACAGAAGCACTGGTAAGGAGGGAAAAAAGAATGTGGCTGTTTGTACATTTAGAATCAGGACACAGCCAGTGCACCCAGCCCTTTACTTTTTCAGACAGGGTATTTAGGTATTTATTCAGACAGGGTATGTAGCCCAGCCTGGCCTCAAACGTGCATTCGACGCTACTCCAGCACACACAGCCTTTTGTTCAGTTGGCTCTGGGAAGAGAAAGGAACCAGTCACTGGAAGTGTTCACTGCTAGCATCACTTCAACTTCTAGGGAGGTTTAGGCCGGACACCTAGGGCTCCTTAGCCACGGGATTCCCGTGGGGCGGGGGCATGATAAGCAGTGAACAATCCAAGTTATTGTCAATATTTCATCATGATTCTCCAAAAAGGCTCAGCGGTAGGAAAGTCATGTCCTTCCCCTTCTTCATAGAAGCAAAGGTCTCAATAAACTTAAGCCACCCGGGAAGCACCACCCTGGCATTTATGGATCTTGCCAAATGATACTTACCACCCAGAGGGCTTCCTCTGGTCTATATCAGCTAGTCTCTAATTGTCAGAGTGACCCAGGTGACCTGAGAGATGGGATGTTTCTTCCAAATTCACGTCAGACCCAGAATGGTACTTATTCCACAAGGAGGATTTACAATGGAGAGCTGTGGTGCAGGCAGAGCAAGGAACAGAAAATCTGGGGTTACCTAGAGAAAGTTGTTGGACACAGCAACCCTTCCTGGAACAGCAAAAATGCAGGAAGACATCAAAACTCACAAGCTTGGTACTGGCAGTGTGGCCCAATGGTAGAGTACTTGCTTGGCATGTTCTAAGTCCTGGTTCAGTCCCTAGCACTAACTAACACACACACACACACACACACACACACACACACACACACACACACACACACGTGGACGGACGGACGGACGGACAGACAGACGGAGGGAGGGAGGACAAGTTTTTGAGTTTGGAGATACGTAAAGGAAGTTCTGCTAGGGATACAGAGAGGCCTGCCTAGGCATGCACGTCGACCACAGAGCCTTGTGGGAAAGAAAGTAAAAACATCTCTACATCTGCCTTCTGATCTTTCCCTGCTAATCCTTTTTTTTTAAAGTCATAGTGTCACAGAAGCTCTTGGAATCTAAGGATGACAACAGACCCCCCCGAACAGTCAATAACGGTACACATCAACCCACACGTATCAGACAGCCATATGACAGTGTCCACCACCAAATAAGACAAAACTATGCTTCACACAAACAAGATCCTTCTAACTCTCTCCCTGCAAAAGAAGACACACAGTCCCACAGCCTTTTAAAAACTATTTTATGTATTTGTTTTATTTTTTACCTATGTGTATGTGCCTGTCTCTGTGTGGGTGTGTGCATGTGAATGCCCCTTAGAGGGTAGAAACTCCAGATCCCCCTGGAACTGGCACGGAACTTGGGTCCTTTGGAAGAGCAGTGTACACTGGTAACGACTGAGCCATCTCTCCAGCTCCCAAACCTCAGTCTAACAAAACCGTCCATCTCCGGGAACTAGCCAGCCAACCTTATTGGGAGGGTGTTAGCTGCTCCTAGTACACCCAAACACGGACCTCACACTACGATCTTGTAGAAGACTGTTCACAAAGGGACTACCCTTGTTCCAAAGGGAAAAGGAACTTATTCTGAGCCAAGTATAAGTGACCCTGGTTCAGGGATACAAATTCAGGTTGCCCTGAGTGACATCTTTATTGTGGAAGCGGTTACATGAACTTTTATAGTCATAGACCAAAAGACAGTCATAAATCAATGTGTTTGCCAGATCCATCGCTAGGGACAGCAGGTGGATGGGATACAGCGAAGCCGCGGGGACGTCTTTGCAGAGGTGTCAGATCTGATCTGATGTCATTCTTAACTTTTGAGTTGGTGGAAGCTACTTAGAGGTGATAGTTTCCAAAATTTTTACCTAACAGACACAACTTTCTTTTTCCTTCTTCTTCTTCCTCTCTCAGTCTCCCTCTTCCCACTCCCTCTCCATTCTCCCCTGCCTCTCCTCCTCCCTCTTCCTGTCCCCTCCTTCTCCCTCTCCCCTTCTTTCTTCCTCAAGCCCTCCCCTCCCCACTTCTATCCCCAGGGTTTCATGTATCCCAGGCTGGTCTCAAACTCATAGCTAAGAATGACCTTGACTTTTCTCATCCTGGTACCACTACTTCCCAGGATGCACCACTACACTCAGTTTATAAGGTACCTAAGGTTTTCATGTATGCTCGATAAGTATTCTGCCAATGGAATTAGTCCCCAGCCCAGAGGGTAGCAACTGTATTAGTTATTTTTCTCATCCTTTAAACTGCAGCTGCCAGAACAACTTAATAGAGGAGAAAAATTTAAAAAGAAGAATGGCGTATGGTTTCACACAGTGTAGTCTGTCCTGGTAGGGAAGACTTGGCTGAGTTCACAGCTTCCGGAGCATGTGGTTTTTTTTTTTTTTATATCTTGTCAGAGCAGTAACCAAAGACCTCAGGCTGGAAGCTGAGTTCTTATGACTTATAGCTTCTAACTCTCAAGCCCTGTTTCTGTGGCGGTGTGCATCTGCAGCTAGGCTCCATGTCCAAAAGGTTCCACAACCCCGCCCCCAAACAGCGCCACCCTCTGGACCCAGTATTCAGACATACAAGCCTGTGCAGGGCATTTACATTCAAAGCGTAACAGTGATAAATGGCGATTAGATTAAGCGGACTAAAGATAGTACGAGATAATTGTGGCTCTTGGTCTGCAGCATTCCAAACTCCACAATCAGGGTTCTAGTCAGTCAGTTTGCAGAGTCTTCAACACAGATGTGGCTTTTAAAGGGAACTTTAGTTCATGGAATAGGGAGGGGGGGCAGGAATAAATTAATGCTATTGAAAAATAAAACAAAAAAATTAATGCCACAACATCCCAAGCAAAGAAGAAAACATGAATAGCTATTATAGACTTTTTTCTTTTTTGGTGGTAACTGATCTTTCATAGAGACACGTTTCTTTATGCAAACTATGCCATAGCTGGCGTATAATTTATTAATCCTTACCTGCTCCCCCTCCTTTTTTTCCTTTGCCAATCTCTCTGTTGGTTAGGGGTTGATGGCTTTTTTTAATTTTATTTTTATTTCCTGTATTGCCTCTGTGTGCACCTATGTACCACACACATGTCTGGAGCCCACAGGGGCCAGAAGAGGGCACTGGATTCTCTGGAACGGTAGTTACAGATGGTTGTGAACCATCATGTGCGTGCTGGGAACCAGGTCCTCTGCAAGGGCAATCAGTGCTCTTAACCACTGAGCCATCATCTCCAGCGCCTGGTTAGGGTTCTCTATGTGATAAAGTGACCTAAATTATCTCTGAAGGGTCTGAATCCTTAGTGGTCCTGCATGGTTTGGGTGTCATAGCTTTTCATTAACTTTTAGTGTTGTCTATGGAAGTAAAGTAATCATGATGGGTTGGCTGCAGGATCTACTCTAGAGACTAAAACTGTGGAAATTCAATTTTCATTATAAAAGAGTATAGCATGACTTACACACATCCTCCTGCATGCTTTAAATCACCTCTACCCTATAATCCCCAAATACAGTGTAAATGTTATATGAAATAGTTGCTATACCGTGTTGTTCATGAAGTGATAATGAGAGAAAATCCTGTACATAGCCAGTATAAATGCAATATCTATCTATCTATCTATCTATCTATCTATCTATCTATCTATCTACCTATCTACCTATCTATCATCTATCTCTGACACCGTCTACTCTATGTATCTGTAGACAACCACCTACATACCTACCATCTATTTATCATCCTATCTATCTACTCGTCATCTGTCTCCACAGTTGGTTGGAATTATGGATGCAGAACGCACAGATACAGAAGACAGAGGGCTGACTGTCAGAGGGGCCTTAGTGCATCCCCTGGATTCCAGACCTAGCCTGCCTTGCCCTGATGTGTAGTCCCTCAGCTTCCCCTTGTAGGGAGCAGGCCATGCAGCTAGGACATTAACTCTTCCTTTAATTGCTGGCTATGTGGCCTGAGGAAGTCAAATGACATGAAAACTCATCCCTCCCCTTGAAGATGAAAACTTCCCATGTAGCAGGGGCCAATATTATAGGAGCCAAATGGAGAAGCTTGGTAAACAGGTATAATAGATTGAATAATGGCACCAAAAGGAGGAATTTCTAATCTGTGTAGACTGTCACCGAATAAGGAGAATAAGGAGAAGGGTGGGAGGGGATATTAATAAAGTTTTTTTGTTTGTTCAGTACCCCCCCACCCCCCCACCCCACCCCCCATCTCACTATGTAGCCCAGGGTGGTCTCAGAACTCTTTAAGGCTTTTAGAAAATAAAACATTTATTGACGTGTGTGTGTGTGTGTGTGTGTGTGTGTGTGTGTGTGTGTGTGTTTGTGCAGGAATGTACACACCCCATCCACAGCGTGCATGTGAAAGTCAGAAGATAAATTACAATAGTCACTTCTCTCCTTCCGCCATGGGGATTGAACTCCCGTCATCAGGCTTGGTGCAAGCGCCTTTACCCACTGAGCCGTCTCTCTGACCTAAAGCCTCAAACTCTTGATTTTCTTGCCTTAGCCTCCCTGGTGCTGGGATTGCAGCCTGAAATTTAGGATTCTGACAGGAGAAAATTGTCCTTTGTTAAAGACAGACCATGAATGTAATTAAATAGTGTGCCTGTGTGTGTGTGTGTGTGTGTGTGTGTGTGTGTGTGTGTGTGTGAGGTGGCGGTAGTGGTGCTGCTGAGGACCAAATCCAGGGCCTCTCACATGCCAGGCAAGCACTCAGCCACTAAGCCAGACCTGCAGTCCCATGACTGTCTCTTTAAGAGAGAGGTAGGAGGAGAGCTCACTCACAGAAGAGCAGGTGAGTTGAAGACAAACAGAGGCAGAATGATGAGCACGCCCTAGCAAAGGAAGGCTGGCAGCCACCAGCTGGAAGTCAAGGAGTGGATTCTCCCCCAGTGCTCTGGAGGGAGTACCCACGCTTTGGTTTAGACTCAGTGAAACTGGCCTTGGACTTCTGCCCCCGAGAACTGTGGGAGAATTTGTGGTGATGTTTCAAGCCACCAAGTGTAAAGTGTCTCATTGCAGTAACCACAGGAATCGATACTATGGCCTGGTGAGAGGGCCATTCTCATGACCTTGTCTTCCTGGAAGCTAACATCCTGTGCTTGTCGGTGAGGATAAGCCAGGCCCCTCCATGACAAGAAGTGTCCAGTGGGACCCACATGACACCAGGTGTTGGGGGCCCACTGTGGAGAGGGGACATATTAGGTCTTTCATGTTTGCCTCTGCTGGTAACAGATGAGATGTGTTGGCGCTGGCCTCATGAGTCTTGGTGACGTAAGTCCATGTGTTGGATCCACAGCCTGCATTCTGGCCACCGTGTCTGAATTGTACATGGCTGTACTGAGACAGCACAGGAAGGGTCTGGAGGAAGGTGGGCTGCTAGCCATGGAATGGGCCATCTTGTCTGGCTACCGAGAGCCCCCTCTGACATGAGTCCTTTTCAGTAAGATTTTCTTTGAAACACAAATATCTTTGAATTTTGTGCCACGGCTGAAAGCCAATCTGAATTCCTCTTCCCGTCTTCCTTATGGACAGTCCTTCAGTTCTGCATTTCCCCAATCCTGGACCATTCAATCTAACTGATATCCACTGTCCACAAATCAGTGTCCACCTATACTTCTTGTCATCTCTCAAGCCAGACAAAATGGACAACCAAGCAGAAAGAAGGCAAACCTATAATCCCAGCACGTGGGATGTGGAGGCAGGAGGATCAGAAGTTCAAAGTCACCCTTAGCTATGGAGTAACTTCAAGGCCAGTCTTGGCTATATCAGATCCAATCTCAAACAAACAAAAAAAAAAACAATAACAAACAAACAACAAAAAACAGGACCAGCAAGATGGCTCAGTAGGGCCAGATGTGGTGGCATCGATTATTCAGGAGACAGAGCGAGTGTATCTCTATGAATTTAAGGCTAGCCTGGTCTACAAAGTGAGTTCCAGTCCAGCCTGGGCTACATAGTTAAACCCCCATCTTGGAAAAAGAAAGGAAGGAAGGAAGGAAGGAAGGAAGGAAGAGAGGAAGGAAGGAAGGAAGTAGAAAGAAAGAAAGAAAGAAAAAATGCTCACCAAGTAAAGGCACTTGCCACCAAGCCTGATGACCTTAGTTCAATCCTAGAACCCACATAGTAGAGGGAGAGAACTAACTCACGCTGTCCTCAGATTGTCCACACCTGTGTCAAGGTTCACACACACACACACACACACACACACACACACACACACACCCCTCCAAACACAAAACAAACAAAAACATTGCCAGACAAACAAGAACCCTGAAGGGTGAATGGGATCTAGCCAAGCATGGGAATGAGGTCGGTGGAGACGACTGTGCTAGCTAGTGGGTATAGCATGTGGGAAACCCAGACACACTAGAAAACACGGCAATGGAAGAACATGAAGAAAACCCCATGATAAGGCTCGGATAGTAGGGGAGGGGGCTGCTCAGGGAGGGAGGTCAGGATGGGACGTTAAATTGGGGGTCAAGAACTTGTGAGAGTTTGATACGACCCTGCCGCACACTCGTGATCCAAACACTGGGGAGGCAAAGGCAGGTGGGAGTTAGAGGCTAGCCTGTGCTACATAGCAAGGCCCTGTCTCAAGAACCCTAGGGCTGGGACTGTACGTAGCTTGGTCATAGAGCATTTGCTTAGTGCAAGGCCTTGGGCACAGGTACACAATCACACTCACAGATTTTCAGTTCATAAATCATCCCAAGGAAGCAGGAAGCGAAGGATTAGTTCGAGTAGGAGCCACACTGAGGTAGATTTGTACTTTTTAAAAAGTTTTCTCTCTAGGATGGCAGGTGGGTTTTCGGGAACAAGGCTGGGTGTGGGAGGTGGCAGTTAGGGACCGCTACAGGCATCCAAGCAGGGATGTTAGCAGCCTGAACAAGTCCCAAGGCGGTTCACTAATTGAGTAAATGCCTACTGGGCACCTGCTATATGCCAGACCCTGGCTCAGCACATATGCAGGATGAATGGGCGCAGGGGGATGAGTTCCAGCCCCGGGGTCATCCAGCCCCTGGGGGAGACAGCTGCTCCATTAGTCAAAGCACAGCTCGCTGTCTGCTGTTTCTCTTCTAGGTTTGTCTGGCTCAGCAAGGAGAGTTTGCAGGTGGCCATGGGAGTCCCTGAACTACCATCACCTGGAGAGCAGATACGATTTTTAGCTCGGTGCGTCATTTATCTATTGCTGTGTAACAACGCACCGTGACTCTTAATGACTTAAAACGACGATTGCTTTATTTATTCTTGATTTCGTGGTTCAGCAGTTCCGTCTTGGAATCAGCTGAGCAGTCTTGCTGGCCTCACCTGGGATCACTAATGTTCTTGTAATCATCTGGCATCTAGCCCGAGGCTGGTTGCTTGCGGTGGTTTGACTACGTCCCTCAACGGTTCATACACTGGAAGCTCCTCCAACTCTATGGCAGTGTAGAAGTGGTATAGAGCAATTTAGCAAGAGGGGCCTTTGTGGAAAGTAGCTAGGTTCTAGGAAACCACCCTCAGAAGGGATTAGTGAAGGTTTTCTGGGATTGGATTAGTTCCTTCCAGATCTAATTAGAATTAGTTGGGAGCCTGCCATCTCCCCCGAGTCTTCTCCCACATAAGCAGCTAACATGCTCATGTGTATTCCCACTACCATGATGTCATTCCCAGTGAGGCCCTTGCCAGCGTAGATGTCAACACTGTGCTCTTGAGTATCCAAAACCCTGAGCTCCTTCTTTTATATAAGCCTCCCCTTCCTTTATACGGTACCTAGCACCCAGTATTTTGTTACAGCATCAGAATGGGCCAAGATGATGACCTACGATGGTTTATATGTCCAGTGTTTCATGTACCCTCATTGGTCCACAGGTTGGATTGTTTATCTGGCCCCACATAGCTTCTCATCCTCTTGCAGGCTAGAGTGGGTTTTTGTTTTGTTTCATGGCCAGAGCACAAAAGCAGATACCTCTCCAGTTGTACCAAGCAGCCTGGGATTGCAATGTGTTAGAGCTCAGCTCATGTGGATGGCCCTCTGAAAATGTTGCAATTTTCATGCTCTTGCAGAGTGATGAGACCCATACTGCATATTTCTTGTTAGATGACGTCATGCTCTTTTGACAGGCCCTGTGATAAAATAGCATCTTTGTTTCCTCTGAGAAGCTGAGAGCGCTCACCTTGCCTTGCCACCCACCTCTTGTGGGCAACAGGATTGTGAAGGCTGCCACGGGGGTGCATTAGTCTCCATACCAGATAGCACAGATCTGGCAGATCTGGCAGCAGATCTTTATTTCCCCGTGGTTCTGAAAGCTGGGAGTCTCAGATCTGGGGACAAGCAGAGTTGGCTTCATCCTTAAGCTTTCTTCCTGGGCTTGCAGTATTTTCAGTTGTTTCTGCAAGAGCCTTGCATTCTTGAGTGTCTGGTGCCTCTGGTCTCTGCTTCTTTTAAGGACACTATCCATGTGGCCCTTGAGCCCATAACAACCCCACAGAGACTCAGTCACCTCCTCCAAATCCTGTCTCCCAATACAGCTGCATTTTCAGGTTCTAGGGATGAGAACTTCAACTTGTGAGTCGTGGGGAGCTGCAAACTTCCCCATCCCACCTGGAGCGGCCTTTAATCCACCTTTGCGCAAATGTTCAGGGGCTGAGGGCTGCTTTGCGGCTTGCTCTTCTTGCCAAATGTGGACACATGAAGACATCATAAAGCCAACCATTTAAAAACCTTATTTGGGGGCCGGAGAGATGGCTTAGTGGTTAAGAGCACTGGCTGCTCTTCCAAAGGACCAGAGTTTGCTTCCCAGATCAGGTGGCTCATAACCTTCTGTAACTCCAGCTTCTGGCCTGCCCCAGCACCTGTCTCACATGTATGTATCATGTGAAGGCACACACACACACACACACACACACACACACACCCCATGTACAATAAAAAATACAACTATTTGGGTGTGGTGGCACTTTAGTCCCAGCACAGAGGCAGAGGTTCCAGGCCAGCCTGGTCTACACAGCAAGTTCTAAGCCAGCTAAGGCTACATAGGGAGACCCTGTCCCAAACAAACAAACAAATGAAATAATAATAATAATAATAATAATAATAATAATAAAAGTACATCTTTAAAAACCTATTTGTTGGCCGGGCGGTGGTGGCGCACGCCTTTAATCCCAGCACTCGGGAGGCAGAGCCAGGCGGATCTCTGTGAGTTCGAGGCCAGCCTGGGCTACCAAGTTAGTTCCAGGAAAGGCACAAAGCTACACAAGAGAAACCCTGTCTCGAAAAACCAAAAAAAAAAAAAAAAAAAAAAAAAAAACAAAAAACCTATTTGTTTAGACCTAGAACCTGTGTTATAACATTACATGTTTGGAGCCCCCATATATCACATGGTGTCAGTGCAAAGGTGGCCTCAGTTCTAACCATGCCACAGGCATGGAACATGTGCCTGGCATCTTATAGCTACCCAAATAAACCAGGTCTGTCTCCATGATGCACGGTTTACCTAGTGATTAGAGTAGTAGTCTACAAAATCTGAAAGTCTGTGCGAAATCTTCCACGGCTCCCCTTGTGGGGCAGGCAGCTGCTGATCTGTCTCATGGCAGATCTCCTGGAGAGTTCTGAGACCATGGTGTGTGGAAGGTACAGGGAGGAATATGCTGGGAAGATCCACCCAGAAGGAAAGGGAGGGAGAGGGCAGGGCTGGCAGGGGGAGACATCAACCTTATCTGAGATAAGGAGTGGGCTTGTTTGGCAGTGTTATCAGAGGCCGGTCTGACAGCGAGGCAAGTTTACTAGAAGCAGTGACAGGGGAAACTCATATTGCACCTAACGAAAGATTTTTTCCCAAAGCCTTCTACTCATCTTTGATTTTTGTCCCTAATGACTTCTCTGTGCATTGGATACTTCTCCGCTCCCCCACCCCTTTCCCAAATAGCCTAAAAAGGGGTGGAAGACATGGAGGATTTCCCGCGAGAGAGAAGTTGCTGGGAGGAGGTACCCAAGGCTCGAGCCCAGACTGCTGCACCTGCTCAGAACTGAGTGGAATCTGCCTTACATCCCCCTCATGGCCCAAGACTCCCTCAGCTCCTCTCCTGGTACCAGGACCTCTCCACTTTCTCAGGTGTGATGTCAGCTAGATGGAGGACAAGAAACATCGGTTATTTCCTAAGTTGTTATAACATTTGTCTATGGTGTGCGTTGCGGGGCCGGAGCAGACATGTGGAAGTGAGCTGACAACTTGCAGGACTTGGTTCTCTGGTTCTTCTTTCCATCGAGTGGGGTCTGGAGATCCAGTTCATGTTTTCACTTGGTGGCAAGTGGACTCACCTGATGAATTGCCAACGTGTGTGTGTGTGTGTGTGTGTGTGTGTGTGTGTGTGTGTGTGACACACATGCATGTGCAGAGGTCAGAGAAGGTATCAGGTATTCTGCTCGATCACTCTCTACCTCCTTCTTTGAGACAGCTTGTCTTAATGATCCTGGAGCTGGACGGGTGGCCAGCAAGCCTTTGCAGTTCACCTTCAACAGTGCTGAGGTCACCCAGCTTTCTACGCAGATGCTGGGATCTGAACTCAGGTCCATAGTTACACAACAGCACTCTTACCCACCGAGTTCTCTCTCCAGTCCCTGAAAGTTACATTTCTTGTTTGCAACCATCAACATACTCTACAGGAGACACAGCAGGTAGCTGCAGGTAGATGCAGGTTGGAAGAGAGCGGAGCAAAACCAGGTGGGAGTGATTGTCTGCTACCCAAGAAACATCCCCTAGTCCCTGTTATGTGTCCCCACGGCCACAAGGGGTCAGTAAAGACCTTGGGTGTCGCAGCACCAGCCCAGAGTTAGGAAACAAGCTGGGCTTTGGGGTCTCAGACACCCTACCTGGAAGGGTTAGAAGGTACGGGCTGTGTTCTCGGCCCTTCATTTTTATTCCAGTTGTTTGTTTTTCTCTGACACACATCCAGCACTGTTAGAGCCACCGTGGTTGTGGTCCCAGCCGCTCTTGAGAACTCCCAAGTCCCTGCTTCCCCGGAGTCGGCAGTAGACTACTGTCTAGATAGAAATCAACAGCAGCAACAAAGCTGAGATAAACTCAGAAGGTGATAAGAACATAAGTGAAATGAAAAAGTGACAGTATTGGGAGAGGCCTGGGAGTGAGGCCACCAGGAAGGTCGGAAGGCTTCCAAGGCCTCCAGGAGCCCTGGATCCAACCGACCCAGTCTGCAGATGAGGACTCTGAGACTCCAAAAGCCAGTGCAGAGCCCAGAGAGGAGCCCGAGTCTCTTAACTTCCAGATGGGTCCCTGAACGGCTCTCCTTCCTTTGCTCCTTAGCTTGCCTTATGTCATCTTGGAATGGGGTGGGAGAATAGATGTGGGGGTGCTTTGAGAATGTATATGTTAACAGGGCAGTGTGTGTGTGTGTGTGTGTGTGTGTGTGTGTGTGTGTGTGTGTGTAAAACTTTCAGAAGCCTCAGAGCAAAAACTGCACAAAACCACACAGTGATAATAAAGCAGTCCCACGGAGTTCTGATTTTGGTCTCGTGATTCAACTTCAAGGCCTCTCCACATACTACACATTAAATTCTTTCCCAGATTTTGAGTTTCGTGCTTTGCCTATCTGAGGGTGTGGCCCTGGGAAAGTTATGTCCTCAGCTCCCTCATCTTTAAATGTGAACCCCAAAGTCACCTCCCTCTCCACACCTCGGGTCATTTGCATGACTGGGCACTGGGCTGAACCCTGCCTGCCTCCTGCTCCGGAACCCAGCCTGCTTGCACACACCAGCCCTAAGCCCGTCCACACAAATGTCAAACCCAGTCACGCTTGTTTAGACACTCACAGAGACGCTATGATGTAGGTTCGGGTGTGATCATCCTGTTTGCCAACTAGGAAGCAAGCTCCAGCAGGAGAGAACTTGTTCAAGGTCACACTGAGTAAGTGGCAGAGCCAGGATTCAAACATGTAGTCCCCTTCCCTTTCCCTACCCAGAGCTCCATCTAAGAGAACGGAAAACATCAAAGCTTTGGTGTTTGAGGGAATTAAGCTTCATTCCCCTAAAAATTATCTGCATAGGTGGTCCAGTAAGCCTCACTTGGTGTGGTACTGCCACCTTCAGAGCAAAGGGGGGTATTGCACCCTACATCAAGCAGGTGTCATCAGGCCATCATTGAGATTGCAGGATGATTATGTTAATTAACAAGAGAAGACACTTGTCCATGGTGGACTGCAACATTCCCTAGTATAGAGAGAAAAATGTGCACTAATAGACATGCATTCATTCATTTCTCTTTGCTTTTGATTGCGGATGTGATGTGACTGTTTAAACTTCCTGTCACCTTGATTACTGCACTGCAGGGGACTAAAACCTGAAATAATAAGTTAAAATAAGCCCCTTCTTCTCTAAGTTGAGTATGGTGGACTGAAAGAAAATGGCCCCCAAAGGGAGTGGTGCTGTTAGGTGGTGTGGCCTTGTTGGAGGAAGTGTGTCACTGTGGAGGCAGGCTTTTTAAGGTTTCATATATGCTCAAGCCGCACCCAATGTCTCAGACCACTTCCTGTTGCCTGCCAATCAAGATGTAGGACTCTCAGCTCCAGCCCCATGCCTGCCTGCACACTGCCATGTCCCACCATGATGATGATGGACCAAACCTCTAAAACTGTAAGCCAGCCCATTAAATGCTTTTCTTCATAAGAGTTGGCAGGGTCATGGTGTCTCTTCACAGCAATAGAAACCCTTACTAAGACTTTGAGTTTTTAATTGGTTATTATATCACAACAATAGGAAATGAGACTAGAACACCCATGAATGACAATCCTAAGTGTGTGTGTATGTGTGTGTGTGTGTGTGTGTGTGTGTGTGTGTGTGTGTGTGGAGCAGCTAGGTACTGATACTATGGATAACACCTTATTCATTATTCTCAAGCCACTGCATTTCATCACTGAAAGCCACATAGCCATCTAAATAATCTAGATGTAGTTTCGTGTTCTGCAAAAGAGTACCTGCTTGTTCAGACCTCACATTCCGCCTCTGTCTCTGCCCGCTGGCTCATGCATTCCACATTCTCCTCCTTTGTGCTAATGTGCACATACTGCCACTGCCTTGGGATCTCCTTCCTTCATGCACTTGAGTCTACATTCTACTCCATCCATTCTATAATGTGATCACCTACTCTGTATTCTGACTTATGGGGCATGCTTCCACAGTCTTAATTTATGGGCAAGTCTCCTTATGATTTTCATTTTACAGACAAGAAAACTGGGGCTTGAAAAAAAGAAGGTTCCCAAGATGGGTGTTCATAGTAAAGAATGACTAATACCAGGAATACTAAATTCAACCAGAGTGGTCATGCATGCCTTTCACCCCAGCTCTTGGGAGGCAGAGGCAGGTAGATCTTTGTGAGTTCAAGGTCATCCTGGCTTTCATAAAGAGTTCCAGGACAGCCAGAGCTACATTGGGAGACCCTGGCTACAAAAAAGAATACTGAACTCCAACAGTTCAGGCTGCATGAGACTCAGGCCTCTGGCACCTTCTCAACCTCACCAAGCACCCTGGAGTCTGGGTGCCACTTACCACTGCTGTCTGTCCATGCTCCTCTTCCATAGTGCCTGAGCTGCTGATAGATACGCGACTGCTAGCTAGAAACCACATTTTCTGGCCTCCTTTGCAGCTAAATGTAATTAAATGTGGTCATGGGTCATGTGACATGACCGCTGGACCCCAATGCCTGGGTGTGCTCACCACCTTACCCTCTTCCTGCTGAGAGCTGGACATGGTGTGCTCATGTAGCTTCCATGCTACAAAGATAAAAAGAGATGTAAAATCTGGTTTGAACTTTGAACAGTCGTCTTGGTTCATGGGGTTGGGAGGTTCTGAACAGTGGAGCAACCAGGAGCAAGTGATACAGTTATGAATGATGGGGGGGCGGGTCTCAGAAGAGCTATTTTTTGCTCAATTCACTTAAAACTCTTTCTGCCCCCTTTTTTCATAGTACTTCAACTAACACTTGAAAATCTATGCACAGGATTCTACCCCTCTCCCCATGGTTTTCATTTGTTTTTGTTTTTGAGACAGGGGCTCGTGTAGCCCAGGCTAGCCTCCAACTTACTATGTAGTTGAGGATGGGACCTTGAACTTCTAATTCTCCTCCTCCACTTTCTGGGTTTGGGGATCAGAGGCGTGCATCGCCATGCCTCCTGTATGTGGTGATGGACACTGAAGCCACAGCTCCGTTCTGTGAGGTTAGCACTCTACCGTTGCAACCACAAACCCAACCCACCACCCTTTCTCTTCTGAGACAGTGTCTTCATATATTGCCCGGAATGGTCTGGAACTCACCGTGTAGTCCAGGCTGGACTTAAACTTGCGGCGATCCCCCTGCCTCTGACTTCCAAGTGCTGAGATTACAGGTATGTGCCACCATGCCTAGCATGAAGTTCTCTCTTAAGTAAATTAAGTGTTTGAAGTCTGTAAGTTAAATTACTAGGTGTGTGCTCATGGACAAGTCAGCACACCTCTGCGAAGCGAAGCTCCTTTATCTGAAGTAATGATGCGCTGGGTTAAGTTACTGGGAGACAGCTGAGATACTCTGAGTCAGTCCTGGCTGACAAACAAGCAGAGGGTGCATGGGTGTGCAGTGCTGGCTGAATTTGTGGGTGCTGGAGAGGGTTTTTGTTTGTTGTTTTTTATTGCATTTTGTTTTGTTTTTGAGGTAAAGTCTCTCCATACAGCCTAGGTAGACCTCAAACTGGAAATTTTCCTGCCTCAGCCTGCCAATTGCTAGATTACATATGTGTGCTAGCAAGCTCAACCTTATCTGCAAATTTGATAAACTCATATTTTTAATTGTTTTTCAGATGTATTTCTCTCTCTCTCTCTCTCTCTCTCTCTCTCTCTCTCTCTCTCTCTCTGTGTGTGTGTGTGTGTGTGTGTGTGTGTGTGTGTGTATGTGTGCGTGCGCACGCATGCGTGTGAGCATGGGTGCATGTGTATGCACACATGCTGTGGAGAGCAGAGGATAACTTACCATAATCAATTTTCTTCTTTCACCATGTGGCTTCTGAGGGCCAATTGCAGGTCTTCAGGTTTGCTGGCAAGCTCCTTTACCCGCTGAGCCCTCTTGCTGGCCCTCAGTAGACTTTTATATAAGAAGAAAGGGAGAAGGAGACGAAGCATCGCCATTTCAAACCAGCCATGGGAAAAATCCAGAGTTCGAGGGTGGGTCTTTCTTCTAACTTCAGAACTTAGCATTATTTTATTTCAAACAACACATAGAGGACAAACATGCTTACTCAAACCACACGGGCTAGAAATGAGAGAGAAGTGGTTCCTCAGTGGAAATTTGGGGACACCTTCTTTCAGGGGAAAGGACCAGACCCTAAAGGCATGAAGGCAGATGTCTCAAGAACTGAAGGGCCCTCTGCATGGGGTGGGGTTTGAAGTCACCGCTCCCCTTTCCAGGACCCTTTCTCTGGATGTGTAAACAGCCCCTGCTCGCTCAGCCCAGGCAGTTAAGCTGGAAGCGGTTATCACACACACGAGGTTCTTATCACACGCCAGGCACCGTGCTGAGCACGTAGCAGCCGATAGCACACGTGAGCCGTCGGTTCAGTTTATCTGTATTTAAACGTACTTCAGATGAAAAAGAAGAGACAAAGAGAAAAACTCAGTGGCTCAGAGAACAGCAAAGCGGCCAAGTGGCCAAATATCACGTACGGAGTTTGGAAGCAGAATTTAAACCTCGGTCTGTATGGCACCAGGGCCCAGGTTTGTCCTTCAGCCACAGCTGTGTGTGTTGTTCTCTGAAACAAAGTCCAGGCAGAAACAAAACAAAGCCCTGCAGGTGACCGTGGTGATCCCGGAGGCTGGAACTGCCGGCCGCCACTCCTGTCAGAAGCTCTTGAGGGGACAGAAAGATCTGGTGGATAAGAAACCAGAAACTGCCGGGGCGGGGATGATGACTCCGTGGGTAAAGTGTTTGCCACAGAAACACGAGGAGCTGGGTTCAGATTGTTCACACTCACGTGAAAAGCCAAGCATGACCACAGGCATCTGTACCCCTAACACAGGGGACAGAGATGAGGGATCCCCAGAGCTTGCTGGCCAGTCAGTCTAACGGAAACTGAGCTCCAGGTTTAGTGAAGGAATAGGTAAGGAAGGGAGAAACTGAGGAAGGAAGTCTGCAAAGACTTCCTGCTTCCACAGATGAACACATGGTCTCCTTCACATACTAGAGCATACACATAAATGCATATCACACACACACACACACACACACACACACACACACACACACACAAATGAAGAAAATTGATGACTTCCAAAAGGCAAAAGATACCAGATGTCAAGTTAAATAACCCATTCCCCAAAGGGTTTTACTAGTCAGTTTTTTTTATGATTTATTTCATTTTATGTGCATGAATGTTTGCTCATGTGAATTTATGTGTATTAAATGTGTGCCTGGTGGCATCAGAAGTCAGAAGAGGGAGTCAGATCTTCTAAAACTGGAATTACTGGTGGTTGTGAACCTCGGGGTAGGTGCTAGGAATCAACCTGTGTCTCCTGTAAGAACCAGTACTCTTAACCACCGAGCTCTCTCTCTCTCCAGGCACAAGGGCTTAGTATTTATAATAAATAAGGATTTCTTATGTAAGCTGGGTCCAGCAACACAAACCTGCTACCCAGCTACTCAAGAGTGTGGTAGGAGGACTGCAAGTTCAAGGCCTACCTGAGCTACAGAAAGAAGTAATGATCAACCAGAACAGCTTAGTGAGACCTTATCTCAAAGTAAAGAGAGAGAGAGAGAGAGAGAGAGGAGAAAATGATGTTGGAGCTACAGCTCTGTAGAAATTGAACCAGCAGCTCACAAAAAAAATTACACGGAGAATTATTATTAATTAAGAAAGCTCAGCCTTATCTTAGGCTTGTCCCACTAGCCTTTATAACTTAAATTAACCCATTTATATTAATCTATGCTTTGCCTCATGGCTTTTACTTCTCTTCTATCTTACACCTCGTGTTTCTTCTCAGTGTCCTCTGGTATTTCTCCTGTACCTAGATTCATCTCCTCTTCTTCTCTCTGCTTGGAAGTCCCGTCTAAACTCTTCCTGCCTAGCTATTGGCTGCTCAGCTCTTTATTAAACCAATCAGAAGGAGCCTTGGCAAAGACACATCTTCATAATGTACAAAAAGATTATTCCACAACACAAGTCAGCGACAGAACCTATCTCGTGGGAGGCAGTAAGTTCAATCTCCAGCACAGTATAAAGTTCTTATAAGCTATTAAGGAAAAGCCACACAAACCCAGCAGAACCCCCAGCCAATAGCAGGACTGCTAAAACACGGAGAAAGAAATACAAATGGACGGTATCTTTATTAATGTTCAAATAAATGGAAACTAGCTTTGAAATGTTCCTGATGCCCAGGATAGCCAAGGGCATGAGCCTGTAGGACTTCTTATACAGAGCTGGCAAGGGGCAAGATGAAGTCACTTTACTCTAGGGAATATTTTATTTGCACCTATCATCAGATCAAGTAATCCCCCTTCTAGGAATTCACCCCACAGAGCCCTTCCCACAGGCAGGCAAGGTAAATAGACAGGTCTCCTGGTAGCATTGTTTCTTACCTCAGATTTAGGAAACATCAATGGAGGCTGGGGAGGCAGACTGCACACAATGTAGTCATTAAAAACAATGTAGCTTTAAAGAAAATACTACGGGCTTGAAAATAGTTCAGTCCGTAAAGTGCTTGCCTAACAGGCACAAAATCCTGGGTTTGATCTGCAGCACCCCACAAACTGGGAGGGGTACAGGTCTGTCATTTATGTCATTCCCAAGCTGACCCCATCTCACCCTTCCTTTGAGGCAGAGTCTCACGCAGCCCAGGCTGGCTTTGAACTCAGTATGTAGTCTAGGCTGGTTTTGAACTCCTGATCCTCTTGCTTCCAGTTCCCAAGTACTGGGATCACAGGCCCATGCTATCGCATCCTTACCATAAATGCTTAACCTTCCAGACTCCAAACTGCTCAGCAGGGCCTGCCGGGAATCCTTCCTGTGTGTCCCTTGTCTTGTGTGGCTGCAGACCTTAACGCCCAAAGTGTGCAGTCCCCTAGGCCAAAACCAGATGCAGGGTAGCTGCTGTGACTGTCCATCCTCAACCCTATCCCAGTCAGGCAGTACTGCACCAATTTTATACACATATACATATGTGCATATGTACACATACATATATACACATATGTGCATATATGCATTTATATGCTTATATATGCACATATATCCATATATATGTATGTATATATGCATGGGTGCTTGGTACCCATGTGTGCAGCATCTGTGAGGCCCAAAGAAGGCATCAGAAATGGAGTTACAGACCATTGTGAGCCTCCATATGGGGGGTGCTGGGACTTGAACTCAAGTCCTCTGGAGGAGCAGCTGGTGCTTTTACCTCCTGTGCCGTGTCTCCAGCCCCTCACTGCACCAACTGCAATGTGCTTCTGGGACCCAGATCTTTTGAGTCCTTGTAACATGCACCCATGTTGGTGTTACTCTTCCCTCTCATGGGAGAGAGAAACCAAGGCCTTGGGAGGCTCCGCCCCTTCTGCATCTCCCAGGCAGTGGCAAGCTCAGGCTGGGACTCTGGTTTTGTGTCACTCAGATTCGATTCCTTTGCCAAACTTAGCCTGGGTATGGGACAGGCCCTGCTGAGCTAGGGTGTGCCTTGGACTAATTCACTGTACCCTAGTTTCTTGACCTCTTGAATGGAGACAAATTACCCAGAAGAACTCCTTCCGGGATGGGCGGAGACTGAAGCAGAGGCAGGAAGACAATGAGCATCCCCTGGCCCTCCCTGTTAGTTTCCATCATTCTTGCACATAGTAGGCACTCACCAGGTGCTGACTGGGTCTTTTAGTTGGCACTAGTCCCAACCCAGCGCTTCTAGCATCCAAGTGACATGATGAGTTAGTCCAGGGTGGATTAGGAACTCATGCAGATCAGTCAGTAATCAGCTAAACCGCTTAAGCCGCCTGGGAAACGGCTGAGACCAGGCTGCTCATTAATTTATTCTGCAGTGACTGTTGAGCTCTTAGCTGAGCTGGAAGGGTGCTGACCCTGATGTCAGTGCTGTTAGTGAGAATCTAGTGTACCACAGACCCTGTAAGGTACATTCGATTGTTTTTCTCTTGTTCTCTAATGAGGAAAGTGATACTTGGGGATCAAGGGGCAGCCAATGAAGTTTGTGGAGTGTAACCGTGAGGAGACATTTGTTATGACCCTGGTGTTTGTGGGGGACACTGTGATGTGCCACTCAAAGTCCCTTTCCACGGAATTGTTGCCCTAACAGGGAAGTGGCAGCCTTTTCCTGAAGCTCCTTCAGGCATGTGGAGTTTGTCTATAGAGGGCTGACCGACCCAGGGCCATACCAATTCCAGGCACCCCACATTTCATGGTTGATGAGGACAGGAGCATATAAGAGTGCATTGGTCTAACCTGGGTCAACTTTGAAGAGCCCTTCTAGCTTCAGAGCTCTGCCTGGGGCTGGCTGAGTCTGCTGGGTGACTTCTGCTCCATTGGGCTTCCTCCCCTGCCTGTGTAGCACAGATCCTGAAGACAATAATCTCTTGCAAACAGAACATCTTCTCAGAGTCTGCTTCCTGAGGACCTGACAACAGTCTCACTGTTGTACTGACCCTTCACTAGGCGGGGAAGGCAACCTCCTTCAAGACTCTAGGATAAAGGTGTCATCCAAAGTCAAGATTCAAGAAGAGCATCAAGCACAAACTCCATCGTCCTAAACACGTCATCAACTTCAACTTTGCATATGTATGTGTGTGTTTGTATGTATCTGCCATGTGTGAAGGCACCTGCAGAGGCCAGAAGAGAATGTTGGAGCTGGAATTAGGTAGCTGTGAGCCTCCTGACATGGGTGCTGGAAACTCTGGTCTTCTGAAAAGAAGCATTATTAACCACTGAGCCATCTTTCCTGTCCTGTCTGTCTATCTCTCTCTCTCTCTCTCTCTCTCTCTCTCTCTCTCTCTCTCTTTCTTTCTTTCTCTTTTTCTTTTTCTTCTTTTTTCTTTTTTTTTTTTTTTTGAGACAGGGTCTCATGTATTCCAGGCTGGCCTTAACCTCGGTATGTAGCCAAGGATGACCTTGAACTCTTGATCTCCCTATGTCCACCTTTCAAGTGCTGGGGTTACTGGAAGGCACCGCCTTCGAAGCTTTCATCTACCTCCACAGCAGCTCTATGGTAGTCATGCTATCAATTAGGACCCCATTTACGGAGAGGTTCTATCTGTAGAAAAACACAAGGCATGGATGATAAAATATAAATAAAAACAAAGAGTGTTGGTATGGGGAAGTGGGAGAATAAATTGACAACCATGATGACGAGGAGGAGGAGGAAGAGGAAGAAGAAATGGAAGCAAGCTTTGTCTGCACCATGACTGAGCTCCCATCCTTTAATGAGACTAAATTTAAAGACCCAGCAGACCGGGCCTCAGCAGGAGAGACAGATACTCAGGACCCAGGGGCAGCAGGGTGTTTTAGGAGGCAGGCACCCAGGAAGAGGTGACAGACACTGTGGAGGGCTGTGTACTTATGCAAAGACTAACACTCAGAGGATGAGGGGACTTCGTTTGAGGCCACGCAGCTCCTGAGACTGTTCTTGAGCTGATGATGTGGTGATGAGACTACAAGTCCATTGCTCTTTCTCCTTCAGCTCCCAGGGCCAGGACCAGGACCAGGTGAGCTGTCCTAGTCTTACATCTCTGTCCATCTGTCTGCTAACCAGCTTGTCAGTGGTCCCTCTGGGGAGGACAGCAGGCTTTTTTTGTTTGCTTTTTGGTCCTGGGAATTAAACCCAGGACCTTGTACATGCTAGACAGGTATTCTACCATAAAACTGTATCTAGGACTCCCCCACCTTTTTTTTTTTTTTTTTTAACTTTTGAGACAGGGAACTTACCAGGTAGCCCAGATTAGTCTATAACCCACTCTGTAGTGCAGGCTGGCTTCAAACACAGTATCCTCAGTGCTGGATTACAAGTGTGAACCACCATGTATGGCTTGGTGTGGTGCTATTGTATTCCCTTCTACTTGGGAGGCATTGAGAGTTTACCAACTGCTTATTAGCTCATTCCTGAACTGGTTCCTCACTTATGAAGAAGGTTATTGCCTTGTAAAGTAGCAGGGTAAGGCTTTTAGCCTCTTTTTTACTGGTGGAAAAACCAAGGCCTTGAGAAAATGCAATCAAAGAAGTGTCCAGCCCAGGGCCAAACCTTCCTGTCCCAATTCGATTCCTTGGTTTCTGTCTTGGTCCAAACCACTCTGAGCTCAAAGGTCAGGCCAGTCCGGGGGGCCAGAAGAATCTCTTCCTTTTTCTTTCCATCTGTCCCAGAAGGCTCTGGGATCTAAGAGTGGCCCTTCATTCATCGGCCAAACACTTCCTGTCACCCACTCTCTGCTCATGTTGCTGGCTTCAGAGCTCCTGCCCACACAGTAAACCCGGGGATAACTCACAGCTGCTGAAGCCATATGCACAAGCACTTGGCACTAGAGCACAGGCCAACCCCTCGGAGACAGAAAGGCTCGGTGGCATTGCTCTGTAGTCCCTGGAATGTACTGTCTCGTGGAGAATGCCCCACTGCCTGGCCCTAGCACTGTGGGAAGCATGCCTGGCCAGGCCTCTTCCTCCTCCTGACTTTCAGCCTCACTCCCACACAGCAGGGGAATCTTTTCAGAGTCAACAGCAGAGGGTGCACTGGAGGTCTGGACTCACCAGGCTGGGGCCAGCACCACACCCTCACCTGTGGAACGAGGACCCAGCCAGCCACATAAAGTCATCAGGAAACCATCTGCTCTTCCCTGTCTGTTCTAGCTGCTCCTTGTCTTCCCATAGATCCCACGAACGGGTATGTGGCCCTCCCTTTAATCAAGGTCTTGTCCTGTTCCTTAACGCATTTGTCATGCCACAGTGTCCATCACGTCAAATGTCATCGCCTCCCCGAAGCTGAAACAACCTCCATCCCAACTGCTGAACTGATTCCATCCTTTTTCTGGACAGTTCTCTGCCATGTTCCCAGAATGATCTGTTTCCAGGTCTGTCCCCGACCTTGTGCACCAGTTTTCAGAATAACCATCTCCACAGTTTACTGAGTTGACTAAGAGTGTGAAAGTGTGCTACAGCTGTCACATGGATGAAGCGTATGTGAGGCTTTGGGTTCAATCCCCACCCCCTCCACCTATGACAGCATCATAACCAAGACCACCCCCTCCAAGGGAACCGGAAGGGGTAGTGTCGTGGACAAGTGAGAGAGTCTCTGCACAAAACTAGTGCTGCCTAGGTCTTCAGGTACTCTCCAGGCCCCCGGAGTCCTAGCAGCTGGGAAGTCCAGTGGGTTAAGCTGTCAACTGGTCTATCAGTGGCCCGGGCCTCTCGGGTTATGACATGACAATTGCACAACTCTCAAGACATTTTCAAAAGAAACTATCAAGTTTCCTGTCCTTCGGGCTTCTGGGGTCCATGGCCTCTAGCATCTATCAGCCTCGGGCTTTTGCAAGTTTCACGTACTTGAGAGTGGAGATGAGAAGGAAATGGAAACTCAAAACTGTAAAGCAACCCACTTTTATTTTGGTTTTAGAGGCTACTGGGAGCATCGCTCCACTCTGCAAGGGGTTAGGTGTAAAACCTTCCCCTCCCCCAGGCCAAAAGCCCAGGGAAGGTGGGGGTTTAGGCAGATGGCTCCGGAGACCCAATCCGGTTAGTGGGCAGCATGAGAAGGTCAGGCAGAGGCCTGCAATGGCTCAGATTGAGGGGAGGGAGCGGGGAGGGAGGGCACAGAATTCAAGAACATGGAATCCAAAGGCTGGTTCAGTCTCCTTTTGACTTCTGAGGCTTGGGTGAGAGAAGCAAGACCCAACTGTCTTGCGGAGGAGGCAGAGCCTGGGGGCAAGGCAGGCGTCCCAGGCCAGAGCCGTCTCGGCGAGTAAACCCGGCGCCTCCACCCTCACGGAGGGTGCGTGCGGGCTGGGCCACCGGCTCACAGGGTCCCACATGTCTCGGCGGTGGCGCTCAGCAGCTCACTGAGCCGGCGGGTGGCGCCGACCCCAGGTCCGAGAAGCAGTCGAACTCGCTCTGGCCGAGGAAGAGCTCAGGCAGCTCGCGCACGCGGTGCAGCCCGAGCTCGAGCTCCAGCGACTTCAGCGCCTCCTCGTCTATGAGCTCTGCGTCCATGCAGCCCAGGGAGGAGGGCGGCGGCGGCAGGGGGGACGCGGCTCCCGGCGTGGGCTGCAGAGGTGAGGGGCCCCCGGCGGCTCCCGGGGACGCCGCGGTGCGGCCCGGGGACGGAGTGGAGGCGGGCTGCAGGTGCGCGCTACCGGGGCCCGGCGGCTGCGCGACGGGGAAGGGCTGGAAGGAGGCCGGCGATCCGAAGGAGCCGTATGCTCGAGTCCCCGGTGGCGGCGGCGGTCCCAGCGGGGCCCCCCGCGGCCGCAGACCGCTGTCCAAGGCCGGGCCTGAGTATGGCTGCAGAGTCCGGGGCGCGTGCGGGCCGTGGGCATGCGGCGGCACCTGCAGCAGGCAGTAGCCCTCGGCGAGCATCAGGTGGTCGGCCATGGCAGCGGGCGGACGGTCAGCGCGCGCCCCGGGTCCCGGCCAGCGGCTCCTCTTGGGCGGGAGACCAGGACACGGTGCTGTCCCTGCAACTCAGCCAGGCAAAGGAAGACCGAATCGGATTCGTCCACTGTCTCACCTGGATCTTCCGGGTCTCCTCTCTCCTCCACTGCCCCAGTGCCGGGATGGCAGGCCGCAAGAGAACCAGACACTCTATGGTCAAGGTCCGCAGACGTGCATACGGTGCCTCGGAAACAGGCGACTTTTTATACCAAGAGGCGGGCCTCCACGCCCCCTGTCTGTCATTGGCTGGATGAATCCCTTCTGGGAGGTTCGCGCGGCCCTCCAACAAGTCCTCGGTCCCGCCTTCTACCAGAGCTCCGCCCTTTGGGCTCCCGCGGCGTCCCAGGTTGCCGGTGCTTTGGTAGGGCAGAGTGGTTGACATTTCTCTGGTGCTTCGTCAGGCTTTCGAGGTTCTGGCTAGTGGGGAATGTGGGAGTAGCTTAAATTTGCCAGAAGATGAAGTGGGAAGACCAGTTCCTGGAGCTGCAGGATCTTGGGGTCCATTCAGCTCCTTAATTTTCCAGACCGAGGTTCCGACACTGAAGATTTCCTGGAAACACACAGTAATGCCTTCAGGGTTCAAACTCAGGCCTTTGGATTGCACTTCGGCGAAGCAGAGTCATTTGGAGAGTTCAGCTCTCTGTCCCCATAACCCCCAGGGAGCCAGTTGCTCCTTCTCTGGCTCTCACTGTGCTGTCTGTTGAAGCATGTCCCCAGTTATTATTGAAGTAATTTATGGGCATGTCTCCTGAAGGACTTGTTCATCTTCTTACCCTCAGCATTTGGCCCACATCCTGGTCCGGAGCTGGCTTTCTGTAAAAGTGGAATGAATGAGCGAATGATGGCGTGAATTGCAGCTCATTCACTAAGCTGCGGCTTCTTCCTCTCTAGGATGCTGGCAAGAGCAGCAGAGACCACACCGCACTTATGGTGAGGGTTAGCCGAGTGTGTGTGTGTGTGTGTGTGTGTGTGTGTGTACAGAGCCCTCCATAGTACCTGGAACATACCTATGCAAATGTTCCTCAACTGAGTGAAAGGCTGGGTATAGGGTTGGCTCTAATGATCTTCCAGTGGGGGATTTTCACCCCTTTGGATAACAGTAATTCTAACTTGGACTTTTAGAGAGTTTTATATTCTACAAGCATCTTCCTGGAAGTAGGGTATGAATTTTTAGCCCTATTTTGCAGATAAGTAGACTAAAACACACAAAGCAAAGTGGCTGTGCAGGGGTCCTATGCAAAAAAGGTGTAATAGGCCTATGCACTCCAAACTCTTTGAGCCACAGGCGGGCCAAGAGACAGATTCCTCGAGCCTTGACTTCCACATGTTGTTTTTTTCCTCTCCTGACTCCCCTCCCCCTGCAGCAGCCTCTGGACTTCCTGGAACTTTGGTTTATCTAGCTCGTGTAGAGGGGAGAAGCCTAGCCAGGGAGTTCAGAGGGGCCCAAGAACTAATCATAGCTCTGCCACCCACAGGCGTGTGACACTGGGCTGATGGGTGGGGGTGGGGGACGTCTGCATTCCGCAGGGCCACAGGGCCTGGGCTGTCTGCTGTGGTGGTCCCTGCTTGGGTGCCCGGGAGCACGCAGGTGGTCACAAATCTTCCCCCTTTCCCAGCCTAGTGTGATGAAAACCCTGGGCTATCTCTTTCTCTCTGAACAAGGCTCCACACAGAGATTCCTAACCCCGACTGGACCTCTGTCTCCTCTGGAGGTGTGCATGGTTAGGGGGAATGCTAACCTCCTGACTCAGACACTAAGAGTTCGTTTGTTTTAGACAGGGCCTTGCTGCGTAACCCAGGGCCATTGCTGTCCTTGCTTCTGCCTCCCTAGTGCTTGGGCTGTGGGTGGTTTGAATCACGAGACTATGTTTAAAAAATCATCCTGACATGGCTGGTCTAAGGACACTAGTGTTTGCATCACAAGACAGTTTCCCTTAAAAAAAAAAGTGTGTGTGAATAATGCTCTAAAGAGCTCTTTCATTTGGGGCTAGAGAAATAGCTCGGCACTTGCTGTATTTCCAGATGACCTGAGTTCGCTTCCCACTGTCCTCATTGGGTAGCTCACAACAAATGCAGCTCCAGATGACCCAACACCCTCTTTTCACTTTTGTGGATACCCACATACATGACACACACACACACACACACACACACACACACACACACAAATATAAATTTAAAGTAAGACTTTTTAAAAGGTCTTTAATTTGGTAAGTAAATATCAAATGTCTACCCTTCGTCAGACATTAATTAATTTGTGACTTTCAAGTTCATGAAAACTTCTGAGAATCTACTCTGCAGACATTGTGACCACAATATAACTGCACATGATCTGGTGAATTAAGTGCTGGAATTGGCGTGTAGCAACTCACTAGGGGAACTGGAGAGGTTCCTGTGGAAACCTGCTTGCTATGCAAGCTTGGGGGCTTGCGTTTGGACTCCCAGCACCCACATAAAAAGCTGAGAGTGGTGTCATGTGCTTGTGAGCACGGTGCAATGGAGGGGGAGTGAGGAGGACCCTGGAGCTTGCTGGCCAGCCAGACTAGGCCAACCTGCAAACTCCAGGTTCAGGGAGAGACCCTGTCTCCAAGAGTAACATGGGCCAGTGTGATGGCTCAGCAGATAAAGGTGCCTGTGTGTAGCTTGAGAGTTTTCTCTCTGGGTCCCGCCAAATCCTGGCAGTCCCTTAGCCCACTTATAAAATAAACATACAGATGCTTATATTATTTAAACTGCTTGGCCATTAGCTCAGGCCTATCATTGTCTAGCTCTTACTCTTATATTCAGCCCATTTCTATTAATCTATACTTTGCCACGTGGCTCATGGCTTACTGGTACCTTACATCTTCCTTGTCCTGGCGGCGGCTGCAGTCTCCTCTCCGCCTTCCTGTTCTCTCAATTTTCCTCTCTGCTAGTCCCGCCTATACTTCCTGCCTGGCTACTGGCCAATCAGTGTTTTATTTATACAGAGCGATATACACAGCACCTGTGACCAAGCCTGATGACCTGAGGTCTATCCCTGGGACTCACATGATGGAAGGAGAGAGTCAGCTTCCAAAGTTGTTCTTTGACCTCCACCTACACACCACAGCACACATGCACATGCAGGCACACGTAAGTTAATAAATATGTGTAAAAAATAAAGTGGAGAAGGATAGAAGGAGACACCAGACTTTGCCCTCTGGCTTCTGCATGTATTGTACACACACTAGCACACACTTAAACACAGACGCACATATACAGCACATCCATGCACACAAACCTATTTGATACTTGGAGACAGACAGTAAACAACAGAATAGGTAAAATGAGGCCCTACGTGCTAGAAAGTGGTAAGTAGCATGGGGATAGAGAGAATGAATGCAAGGGGAAAGCAGGCATGCAGGAGAGGAGCATGCAGGCTGCAGACTCTCTGGGGGAGTGAGACTGCGAGGTCGGGGCAGAGATGGAGGAAGAGTCGGGATTGGCTCAGGGCTGTAATCCTGTCACACAGAAGCTGAGTGTTCCAGGACAGCATGGGCCATAGTGTCTCAGCAAGACTGAAGAGGAAATGGAGAAGAGAAAATGAAAGAGGAAAGGCTGTTAGCCACGTGGGGTCTGGGGGAGGGGCTACCAAACAGTCATCCTGATGTCATTTCCAGCAAGTTACACATTTAAGAGCATTTTGGATTTTTATGTGTGTATAAGTGTGTGTGTGTTTATGTGTGTGTGTGCATATGTGTGTAGGCCAGAGGTGGATGTTTGGTGTCTTCTTCAACGTTCGTTACCCTCAGCATTTTTTTTTCTGGTGTCAGGGATCTGAAGTCTCGGGTTGTATGCACACATGCCTGGAGCCCTTAGAAGTCAGAAAAGGGCTTCAGACCCCTGGATCTGGAGTCAAAGACGGTTATGAAGCACCATACGGGTTCTGGGAGTTGAACCTAGAACCTCTGCAAGAACAATAAATTCTCTTAGCCACTGGGCCATTTTTCTAGCCCCAACTTTTAAAATTTTAAATTAAAGATGCTCGAGTCTATGCAAATAATCTAAAATTCAATAAACTTCCAAAATCTGAAGCATTTCTGATCCCAGGTATGTTAGACAGTCAACCTGTGCTACCATTCCCATTTCACAGAGGAGGAAAGAGAAGAGACCATCCAGCATCATTCAGCTGTTGTTGGAGGAGGGAGTGTGGTGCCCTATTTACACCCTGTTGCCTCCCACGGGCCACTCTCTTTACCTTTGTTGCCGGAAGGTCCGGGGCCACAGTTCTGGTGGCTTGTTGTCTTAGTTAGGTTTTCTGTTGCTGTGAAGAGACACCATGACCATGGTAACTCTTACAGAAAAAGATTAAATTGGGGCTGGCTTACAGTTCAGAGGTCTAGTCCATTATTGTTGTGGCAGTTTGAATGTAATTGGCCTCCCCAAAGCTCATAAGGAATGGCACTATTGGGAGGTGCGGCTTTGTTGGAGTAGGTGTGGTCTTATTGGAGCAAGTGTGTCACTGTGTGTGCGCGTGGGTGCTTTGAGGTCTCATGTGCTCAAGATACACCCAGTGTCTCAGTTCACTTCCTGTTGCCTATGCAAGATGTATGCCTATGACAATAATGTACTGAACCTCTGCACTGTACGCCATCAATTAAACGGTTTCCTTTATAAGAGTTTCCATGGTCATGGTGTCTCTTCACAGCAATAGAAACCCTAACTAAGACAATCGTCATGGTGGGAAACATGGCCGGATGCAGGCAGACATGGTGTTGGAGAGGTGGCTGAGAGTTCTCCATCGGGATGCACATTGGCAGCAGGAGGGGAGAGTGAGACACTGGGCCTGGCTTGAGCATCAGAGACCTCCAAGCCCGCCCCCAGTGACACACTTCCTCCAACAAGGCCACACCTCTTAGTAGTCCCACTCCCTAGGGGCATAACGGGGACCATTTTCATTCAAACCACTACACTTGCTCTGCCTGGAGTGTCTCCTCCCTAGGTCAGCTTGGCCAAGGCCCTCCCCGGCTCAGTTCTCACTCAGACATCACCTTTCTCTCACTCTGGCAGCCCTAGTTAACTGTAGTGGTTTTCTAATGTGTCCACAAGTCCTTGGACATTTCTGTCTTCAATTCCCCTCTCCCTGAATGTGGAAGAGACGGCATGGCTCACTTCCCACAAGTAGAACAGAGTCTGTGGAGATGCTTCTAAGACTAAGGCATAAAAGATGCTGTGGTGTGCTCTCTCCTCCTCCTTCTCCTCTTCTCTTCCTCCTTCTCCTCCTCCTCCTTCTTGAGGTCTCATGTAGCCCAGGCTGGTCTCAAACTTGCCATGTAGCTGAGGATGGCCTTCAAATCCCGATCCTTGGGCCACTGCCTCCCAAGTCTAGGGATTGCAGGTGTGTGCTGCCACATCTGGCTCTGGCTTTTTCTTGAAACTGTCACGTGTTCTAGGGGAAGGGAGCTGGTGTGGTGTGACAGCACTCAGGCAGCCATGGAAAGGCCCACAGGACGAGGAACCATGACACGCAGACTTTCGCCAGCCTTTGCATCAGTCAGTGATCTTGGATGGGAACCCCCAGCTCCAATTCAGGCCTTTCAATGTCTTCAGCCCTACATCCTGTTTACAGCCTCATGAGAGACCCAGATTCAAGTGACTTCTGGGTTCCTGCCCCCACGTAACAGAGGTATCAAATGTGCGTGTTTTAAATTGCTAAGTGTTGAGATAATGTGCTAAATGGCAAGAGAACTATGAGGCGGTCTGTCTCTGTTCCATTTCTGGAATGGAACTCACCATGCTCTGATTTTGTTGTTGTTGTTGTTGTTGTTGTTATTATTATTATTATTATTATTATTATTATTATTATTATTATTTTGGTTTTTTGAGACAGGGTTTCTCTGTGTAGCCTTGGCTATCCTGGAACTTGCTCTATAGACCAGGCTGGCCTTGAATTCAGATATCCACCTGCCTCTGCCTCTCAAGTGCTGGGATTAAAGTCACACATCACCACTGCCTGGCTGATTTTTTTTTTAAGCATTATATCTGAACACACTACACAATTCACTTATTTATTGTTTGATTGTTTATATCCCACCATATGTGTGCCAGTCCCATAAACACAGGGGATTAGCCATTTCATTTAGGCATCTAAAAGAGTGCCAGACATTTCATTAAATATGAAATGTTATCAATATCAAAATATAAGATCTTAGCCCAAAAAATCTGTGGAAGGAAATCTGTGTGTCTTCAAATGAATAAAATGTGGTTGTAAGTACTCTGAGTTTTCAAATGCAGAACAAAAAAAAAAATTAACCTGGCATAGTGACTCACACCTGTGAACCTCAGCTCTCAGGAGACTGAGTCAGGAAGACCAAGAGTTCAAGAGTCAGGCCAGCCTGGGCTACATAGTGAGACTCTACATTTAGAAAAAAAAAAGTTGATTTTGTTCACAGAAGCAACGTTGTCTTTGGTTTCTATTGCTGTGAAGAGACATCATGACCACAGCAACTCTTATAAATAAAAACATTTAATTGGGGGTGATTCACTTACAGTTTCAGAGGTTCAGTCCATTATCATTAGGATGGGGAGCATGGTGGCAGGTGTGGTGTTGGAGCTGAGATCCCTACATCTTGATTCAGAGGCAACAGGAAGTCAACTGGCTGTCACACTGAGTGAAGCTTGAGAAAAAGACCTCAAAGCCTGCCTCCCCAGTGACACACTTCCTCCTACAAGACCACACCTATTCTAACAAGGCCACATCTTCTAATATTGCCACTCCCTCTGGGGGCCATTTTGTTTCAAACCACCACAAATGTGCTCAGCTAAAAAAGAAATATAGTACTGGGCAATAAGGTGTGAGCAGAGAAGCCTGAGTAAGCATCCTGGAAGGCTCTTTAAAAGTAGATGGAATTATCCAGAAGTAATAAATTCATAGAGGCCCAACACAGATTTACAGCTGCCAGGGGCTGGGGGATGGAAGAACAGGGAAGAACTGATGGGAATGGAAGGTTTTTTGTTTTGTTTTGTTTTTCGAGACAGGGTTTCTCTGTGTGGTTTTGGTGCCTGTCCTGGGTCTTGCTCTGTAGACCAGGCTGGCCTCAAACTTACAGAGATCCACCTGGCTCTGCCTCCCGAGTGCTGGGATTAAAGGTATGCGCCACCACTGCCTAGTTTTTGTATTTGGTTTTTTTAGGGGAGGGGGTAGGTTTCTTTTAGCACAGAAAAATGTCTTGCTGGTTAGATATGGATGCCAGTTGCAGAACAGGGCGAATGTGTTAAATGCCATGGAACTGTTCTCTCTAAAACGGTTCATTTCAATGTTATGCAACTTTCATCTTAACTGGGAAACAGAACAAACCACCAGCCAAACTCCGCATGGATTCAGCCAGCACTCACTACCTTCTTTTGCATTTCCTCTTTTCTGGCTGGGGAGGGAGATGTGATGCCTAGAGGAGTGGCAGTTATTTTTCAAACCTGAGGAAGAAGAAGGAGGAGGAGGGGAAGAGGAAGAAGAAGAAGAAGAAGAAGAAGAAGAAGAAGAAGAAGAAGAAGAAGAAGAAGAAGAAGAAGAAGAAGAAGAAGAAATGCTAATGCTTATGGAGCACTTACTATGCACCAGATACTGCTGTGAACTCTTTTTAACAATATTTAGAATGATTTATTTATTTTTATTTTATATGCATTGGTATTTTACCTGTATGCATGTCTGTGGGAAGATGTCAGATCTCCTGAAGTAGGAGTTATAGGCAGTGGTGAGCAGCCATGTGGGTGCTGGGAATTGAACTAGGGCCCTCTGGAAGAGCAGCCAGTGCTCTTAACCCTTTAGCCACCTCTCCAGCACCGCCAAGCTCTTATAGATACCAACTCATTTAATGTTCACTACAACCCCACAAGGAAAATGCTGTTATGCCCATTTCACAGACGAGAAAGCAGGTGCAGAGAAGAGTCTCCGCCCATACTAAGGATAGTAGTGTGGAATCTAGTTGGACCCTGTACTCTCTGTGCACCATGGAACTTCTACAGCAGCCCGCCCCGTGTTCCTTGGAAGGTAGAGAGGGCTCTCCCTGACAGTGAGGTCCCATGCCCAGCAGGGTCTCCTCTGCACTTAACAGTACGTGTGGTGTAAGGTGCGCAGAGGGCAAAGCATCGTGGAGGGCCCGGCTGAGGCGGGGAAGGGGGCTTTGCCAACCAAGGGCACAGGGAAGCTGTGACTGCACAGGGCAAGCTTCACAAAGCAGGCCAGGCTAGAATAATGGGCGTTTGTGTTTAGGGGCCAGGGCAGGCCTGAAAGGTGAAGGCCTGTGATGCTGAAAATTGTAGCACGAATCCTAATTGGTCTTAATAATAAAAACCTAGAGAAAGATATCAGGGTGAAAGCTGAAAGATCAGAGAAGCTGAGCAGCCAGCCACTAGGAAGATTTCTTACCTCTAGGAATCCTCAGCCTGAGAGGGACGTGAGCTCTTCCCCCTCCCCCCCCCCCCCCCCCCCCGCACCCCTCCCCATGCCTTATATTCCTCCTCTTTCCGCCCAGCCATAACTTCCTGTCTCCACTTCCCTGGTGCTGAGATTAAAAGTGTGAAATCCCAAGTGCTGGGATCAAAAGTGTGTGCCACCACTGCCTGGCTGTTTTTCTTTTAGACTGGATCCATCTTGTGTAGCCCAGGGTGGCCTTGAACTCCTGAATTTCCTGCTTCCTCCTCCCAAGCACTGGGATTAAAGGTGTGTGCCACCACTGCCTGGCCTCTATCGTTATCTAGTGGCTGGCTCCACCCTCTGATCTTCAGGCAAGCTTTATTATAGAGCACAAACAAAATACCTCCACAGAAAATCGTCCATGCACAGCTTTCGGGACTTCTCACTGTAGCCCGGGAAGGAGAAATGGCAGGACGCTTTCACCCATTTCATAGAAAAGAACTGAGTGTCGGAGAGGCGCTGTCCAGCCAGCAAGGGCACAAGGGCGGGACTGAGCCTGGTCTTCTAACTTCTGTCCCACTCTTATTTACCTGTGCAAGCGATGAGCACCCTGACTCCTTAGAGAAAGAGGGGCCACAGAAGGGTTCTGAGCAGAGGAAGGTGCTCCTACTAGAATGTTCTCTCTTGCAGACAATAGGATGGGTTGGGTGTGAGAACTGCTGAGGCATGACAACAGACTCATCCGTTCACTTATTGATTCATTTATTCAAAGATACATCCTGAACTCCTGCTGTATGCCAACCACTCCCTACCACAACGGAACACACAATTAAGTGACAATCCCTAGCATTGCATGAACTGGGTGTGGTGGTGGTGCACACATCTTTGTTTGTTTTGTTTTGTTTTTTTTGAGACAGGGTTTCTCTGTGTAACAGCTCTGGTTGTCCTGGAACTCAATTTGTAGACCAGCCTGACCTTGAACTCACAGAGATCTTCCTGCCTCTGCCTCCTAAGTGCTGGGATTGAAGGCATGCGCCACCACCGTCCTGCTGAGGTGGTGCACACTTGTAATTCCAGTATTAAAGGTGAGGATAGGAGAATCAGAAGTTCAAGGTCATTCTTGCCTACATATTGAGTTTGAGGTCAAGATCTGCCTGGACTACATAAGAAAGACCCTGTCTAAAACAATGGAGGAGAAAGAAGAGAGAGAGAGAGAGAGAGAGAGAGAGAGAGAGAGAGAGAGAGAGAGAGAGAGAGAGGTTGGAGAAAGCCCCCCTCACAAGTGGCTGTGGCTGTGGTGGAAATGGCTTCCAAATAGTCTTATGTTTGAATACTTGGTCCTCAGTGGGTGGAACTGTTTAGGAAGGATTAGGAGGTGTTGCCTTGTTGGAGGAGGTGTGTCATTGGGGGAGGGCTCCATTTTGAGTTAGCTCTCTCTGCCTCCTGTTTTTGGTGTAAGATGTGAGCTCTCAGCTGATCCCACTGCCTTGCCCTCACTTTACCATCATGGACTCTGACCTTCTGGAACCACAGCCAAATTAAACACTTCCTTTTATGCATCTCTTTGGTCACAGTGTTTTGTCATAGCAATAGACCAGTAACTAACTACCACAGTGGCATTGTGCTGAAGTCCGAAGGAGAGCAGGAACCAATTCTACCAAAAACAAAGGGATATGTTCTGGGCCAAGGAGCGCTGTGTGCAGAAGGGCTGGGGAGGGAAGGAGCTGGCAGGTTGGGAGTCCTAAGCAAGGCTCAGGGGTTGGAGGCTGGTGAGTCCAAGTCAGCAATCAGATAGGTGAGCAGGCCGATCTCTGTGAGTTTGAGGCTAGTCTGGTCTACATAGTGAGTTTCAGGACACCCAGGGCTACATAGAGAGATTCTACTTCAAAGAATAAATGGTGCAAATAACTGAGAGCATTAAGTCAATAACTTATACCATTAAGTCAATAGCTGAAAGCGTTAAGTCAATAACTTATACCATTAAGTCAATAACTCACAGGTGTTTTTGAGTCATCTCTAGGTAATGTACACACCTAAGACAGTATAAACATATAAATGGTTGTTGTATGCTGCCTTGTTTAGGGAATATTGACAGGAAGTTTCTCTATGTGTTTAGCATGGGCACAGTTTCAGGGTGAATACTTTTGGTCCGTGATTGTTTAAATACATGCATACAAAGCCCAGGGGTGGGCAACTAATTTAAAAATCTTTAGACATATAGAAAGAGGGAAGTGAGGAGTGAAGGGTGCCCATGGAGCTGACCATATGGATTAAATACACAGGTTGCCAAGATTCCCTGTCATGGCAGTTACTGGGTCTAATCAAGTCCAGATCCCAGCCTTCCTTCCCTACTGAATGGCCTTCTGCAGAATGGAAGCCTTCCTTCTCAGCCAGCTCAGTCCCTGACAGTGCTGGGGTCTGGATATAACCTGGCGCTGGGGCAGGGGGTGCCCCAGAGTTCCCTGAGGGTCAGGCTGGGATCATAGCCTTGTTTTTCATTTTTCCTTTCTCTTCCTCTCTCCTCTTCTGAGAGCTCTGCTTCCAGAAAAGCTGACCTAAGACCCGCACATGATGGGGCTGACTGTGGGTGGGAGGCTGATGCACACTGTCTCAGTCTGTCTGCATAAGAACCATGTGGGGGGACCCCTCTTGATCATGGCGATGCTCTCTGAGATGTCCCCTTTCTTATTTTATTCCCAGGGCTCCTGGTTGCAGTAGTGACCCACCTTTTCTGGCCACATCCCTCTATGCTCTCGCTCATCAGACTAGAGTGGAGCACAGGTTCCACTTGGGCTAAATCCTTTCCCTCTGGAAATTTGGGCTAATGCCTGAAAGACAGCAGCTAGTGTGAATCCGACTATGACAACTCTCCACAGGACACCCAGCTTTTGCCACAGGTAGCAGATAGATAGAAGGTGCTTGTCTGTGAAGGCAGAAGGATGAAGTAATCAGCAGAGAGAAAAGGGGCGGGTGGGGCTGAGAGGGAGCCTAGCTGGATTCCTGATGGCTTACCAGCCATTGCCCCGTCCCTCCTGTGGCCTACTGCCCTGGGGTCAGTGATGATCCTGGATTCCTTTTGATGCAGCCCTGACATGCTTCGGCCGGCCCAAGATACACAAGAAGCAGCCCTAAGATGCAGGCGTCTGTCCTCATTCTTCAAATAGGGAAGGAGCCCGTTCTTGCCTGCTCTTCCGCTCACGGGAACCACAGAAAAGGATGGAGTGAGAATTTGCAGAGAGGGACCAGTTAGTTCCAAGATCACCCTCCTTCCCCTAGTCCTTCTGTGTCCCCAGTGCCCGGGCCTTTCGCAGGGCATAGATCTGTGGACACATGCTGCCGCACCTTTTGGCATTTCTGCCCGACTGGCAGAAACTGCTCCCACGGGCCCAGGATCTGCTTAAGAACGAGACAAGCATGCCACCTACCCTTGGAAGCTTACTTCTAGCCTGGTATCTGGGCTTGTACTGTGAACAGATTCTGTGCCCAGCTTGGCAGCCAGGCTTGAAGAATGCCTCAGAATCCTTGACTCTCCCCTAATGACATCTGTTGCTGTGGGACCCGGACTCAGAGACCAGATAGAGCTAAGGGAAGGGGAGTCTGCCCCAGGAGGCCTTGTCTCACCAACCTTGAAAAATCAAGCCGTCAGTGGAGAGCCCACACCAGGCAGGGTCTCATTACCTCCTCCCTGTCACAGCTACTGCCTCCCCCATCTGAGTCATCTCTGTGTCCCTAGTACCTGCTCAGATACCAGGCACAGAAGAGATAAAAAGGGGAATTGACTAAACGGCTGTCACTCAATCTTGTTCTATGGGTGCCGTGGCCACTCAGTTGCCATGGCAACACATTGAGCAGGACAAGGCCAGCAGAGTCACATCTGCTGTTTTGCGTGGGAAGGGTTAGGATGGTACAGTGCAAGAGGATGGGGCCCTGGGAACACTCTGGGGTCATCGGTTTAAATTTTACTTCAGGGTCTTGAAATATGAGAGATGTTGGGCTGGAGTGATGGCTCAGCGGTCAGGATCACGCTCTGCTTCTCTACAGGACGCAAGTTTGGTTCCCAGATCCCTTATCAGGTGGTTCGCAATTTTAACTCTAGTGCCAGGGGATCTAAAACCTCTGGCCTCTGTGGGTACCTGCACTCACATGCACAATATTCACACACAGATGAACACACATAATTAAAAAACAATAAAAAACAAATCTTTTTGTTGTTGTTTATTCAAGACAGGGTTTCTCTGTGTAGCCATGGCTGTCCTAGAACTCCCTCTGTAGACCTGGCTGGCCTCCAACTCACAGAGATCCGCCTGCCTCTGCCTCTGGAATGCTGGGATTAAAGGTGTGTGCCACCACCGGCCAGCAAAACAAATCTTTTACAAAAGGAAATATTAGGGAAGTTATTCCTTCTCTTTGAGCCTCAGTTTCTTTATCTGTACAATGGGAGCGATATTAACAACTATCTAATGGAGTAACTAGGAGGATTAAGTGCCATACATTGCACTTAGCATTTCTATCTGCACAAACTAAGAACTCACAAAACATTTTCATCACTCTAATATTTGCTATAGCACCTGGCACATGGCAAAAACATTCAGAAAAATGCTAGATCAGCTTCAGGCCATCTTGGGCTCTCCAGCCTTGGTTGAGCATGGACTGGAACTCCATGAGAAAGTCCAGGTAGAGATGGGCAGATGAAGGTCCTTGCTGAGCCCAGGTAAAGACAGCACACAGAGTCATGAGCTGATCAGTAGCTGGTCCCTGCCAGGTGAACCTGGCAGAGGTTCACCACTGTCCCACAGCGGAAGCTAGCCGATTTTAAACCACAAGGTTACAGGACGAGTTGTATGATGGTAATAAGCTTCCATGGTTGACGTGATTATATTTGGGATCACCCTGGAAGCACAGCTCCGGGTGTGTCTGGGAGGATGTTTCTAGAGAAATTTATCGGAGGAAGGAAAGCTCACCCTGTGGAGTAGGGACACCATCCCGTGTACTGGGGTCCCAGGATGCATAAAAAGGAGGGAGCGAGCAGAGCGCCAGCACTCATCTCTCTCTGCTTCCTGACTGCGGACCGGACCGGACGGGACCGGACCGTGTGACCGCCTCCCTCATGTCCCGCTGCCACGCCTTCCAGCCGTGACGGGCCACACCCCTTCTCAAACCCTGAGACAAAACAAACTCCCCCTTCTTTTAGCTGCTTCTGCCAGGGTTTTGTTTTTTGTTTTGTTTTGTTTTTTTCTTTTACAACAATGAGAAAGATAACTAACAGAGGCCAGGATGGAACTGATCCTCAGGGCCAGGTGGAACCAGGGTGTTCTCCATGTGTCTCTTGTCTCTGATTCATTTAGGGCACGTGAATGTCATCTTTGTCACAGCGGCAGACCATCCCCCCACCATAGAAAACATTGGTTTTCATACCTTGCAAGTTCAGCTAATGACAGAAAACCCAACCTCCTCCTTTACATCCCACATCTAAGACATCCTTGGGAAAAAACCCACTGGCTCAACTCAGGTCAAGCGCCTGGCTGGAAAATTATCAGGTGACGAGGGGAGACTTGATGCGGTGAGGCAGGAGCCAGGTGACAAATGGCAGGCTCTGTGCTGAGCTTAGTGTGTGCTAACTGACTTCAACCTCACAGCACAACAGGCCGCTCAGAGCCCCTCTTCTGAGGAAAACTGAGGCTGAGGCAACTTCCCCGGGACGCACAGTTGGAAGGCAGTGCAGCTCGGACCCTTCCCAAGGCGGCCTGACTTCTGAGCCCACACACTCCTGATAACCAGATGACTCCACTTTTCTCCCATACCAGGTTTCTGGGAAGACCCAAAGGGCCGAGGGATGGGCAGGATGGAAGTGCTGCCCAGAAGGAACTGGATCCCAGCCCAGAGATGAGGAAAGTCTAGGAGCTCTTAATCAAACTGCATTCACATCTCTCTGGACGTCTGTCACGTAGTGATGACACTGGAAGGTGTGGGAGGATCGGGGTGGACATTACCAGGAAATAGTTTCAAGTCAATGGAAGGAATTTCATCAGTCAGGGAGGTGAATGTTCCAGGTCACCCAGCAAGTCACTGGCTGACCGTGACTTTAACCCCCTCATTGGAAGAATTTTCCTCGGGTTATGATATTAACTACGGGGCTCAAGGTTTATTTCTTTCTCAAAGTGTGGAGAGGGATGCTTGTGGGTGTGGGGTGGGGAGAAACGGCACCCCATCTCTGTGCCCTGATCTCCCTAAGGACCTGCTCTTACCCAGGAGAAAGGGGCTGTGTGAGCACCTCTAGTTGTCTTGTGGGTGGGATCACGACTGCTTCTTCCACAAATGTGCCAATTCGCAGAGGGAGGAGAGAATCCTGTTCCAGCTCAGAGCAGTCCTGGCTGGGCCTGTAAGAGGTGGACAGAGGACTCCATGTGATCTGAGTCTTGCTCCCCACAGGTGCCTTAGACAACTAAGGGGAACAGGATTGGACAGTAATGTGGGCTTTGGTTTTTGTTTGTTTGTTTGTTTGTTTTTACTCTTTGGGGGCCCACCACCCAGCTCCCAAATAAATACACAGAGACTTATTCTTACATATGAATGCCCAGCCTTAGCTTGGCTGGCTTATAGCCAGCTTTTCTAACTTAAATTATCCCATTTCTTTTTTGCTATGTTTTGCTTCTGAGCTTTGTACCTTTTTTTATTCTATATATCTTTCCCTCTTACTTCCTGGCTGGCTGTGTGGCTGTGTGACTATGTGGCTGGCTTCTGGTGTCTTCCTCTCCTCCTTTTCTCACTCCTAGCTCCTCTTTTTTTTTTTTTTTTTTTTTTTTAGATTTCTCCTCCTCTTTATTCTCTCTGCCTACCAGCCCCACCTAACCCTCTCCTGCCTAGCTATTGGCCATTCAGCTCTTTATTAGACCAATCAAGTGTTTTAGGCAGGCACAGTAACACAGCTTCACAGAACTAAACAAATGCAGCATAAAATAATGCCACACATCTTTGCATCATTAAACAAATATTCCATAGCATAAACAAATGTAACACATCTTAAACTAATATTCCACAACACAGTAAGGGGCCACCAAGGTGCCTATGGGCAGCATGATTCTGAGTCTGCTGGGGACTACCCCCAGAAGGAATTTGCTAGGTACATCTCAATCACTTCCATGAAAAAAGAGTGGTAATGGAAGGTGGTCTCTTTGTCATGCTCTGAGCAAGTAGCACCTTGAGCAGAATCAGGAAAACTGGGGTGCAATTATTTTGGGGAAGCAAACAGCACTTCCTCACAAGGTGCCAAGGTCTGGTGTACCCCTCTTAGGAAGGGAGCAAGTCCTTCATACCCCAGTGTTCATGGTGACTGGGGAAGAAGTCTTGGCTCAGCTGGCTGACTCTTTAATCAGAGCTGTGTACTAGAAATCTAAATGTGAGTCATACATGCATTTGGAAATGTTCACATGGCCACATCTTACTAGGCATGGGCTTTAACCAGCTAGGTAATAAGCCCGTACTGGTAGGCACCTTTTAAAAGGAAAGGAGAAATGAGTGAAATGGTTTTCATTGGCCATGTGTAGTTTAACCCCTTCCATTCAAAATAACTTCATTATAATATGTAATTAATGTAAAAATAATAATAGTGTAGTGCTGGTGATCAAACCCGGGGCCTTCAGCACTCTACCATTCAGCCACATTCTGGCCTCAGTATATAAAGCTACCGTGGGTTTTTGTAATAAATCTTGAAAGCAGTTGTGTGTTTAGTACTTACAACACCATTTTTAAGAACATTTATTTGTGTGTATGTGTGTGCACATTCACGCATGTGTGGAGGTCAGAAGACTTGGCTTTTGCTCTGCTCCATGCAGGACCCGGAGAGTGACCTCAGGTTGTCAGGCTTGCTGGCAATCATCTTTTTACTCAGTGAGCCGCCTCACCAGACCCACTACACCACAGTTTTGATTTCCCACCTGCCAAATGCTCACTCACCACATGGAGTGAGCGGCTGCCGCACCAAACAGAAAGATTTTTACAGCATACATTCTAGGTGTGAAGACCAGAAGCCTCAGAATTTCTTCCTTCTGGGACCTGCTCTTGGGAGGACTTCAAGGCCATGTGGTCAAGCTTCTTAGGCACAAATGGCTTTCCTCAAGGAGTCCTAACAAAGCTGATCTCTACAGCCCCGTGTCCCATCTCCCCAACACCTCTATCCCTGCTGTCTCCTCCTGCCGGGGGAGGTGGTTTGTTGGCGGCCATCATCACGTGTTAAAGTGGTAAAGAGAGGTAGCAGATGGCAGCGGAAAGAGGCAGATCGGATTCTGCCCCGGCAGATGCCCTGTCCTCTGTCACCTTCTCCTTTGGAGGGAATGCCGTTACCTGGGCATAGAGTTGTCAGGAAATTTTGAAGTGACTCTCTAGACCTGACTGGAGATGGACTGATGACCCCTGCCCTTGGTGACTCCTGTTTTGATGGCTGTTGCTGCCTATAATGAGCTAGTCCCAGCTCGGGAGCTTCAGGTCCAAAGATAAAAACTAGAGGCCCTGGGACTGTGCTTATACTTCCTGGGTAAGCAGTAGTCCACCATACCTGGGGAAACATGGCCGTTCTTAAGAAGACCAGTGCCTACCATGTGCCCAGCAAGCCTTTGCTAGATACGTGGAGGAGGGCAAGGATAGCAGGAGTGGAACATTGCCCAGGCCAGGCCAGGCCAGCTGGGGCACCAAAGGCAGGGGTAGAGGGAAGGGTAGACATGTCTTAAGCACCTGGTCTGTCCCCTCATCTGCAGACTCTCGCTCCTTTCCCAGCAGTGGGAGGTGGGTGATGGTGTCCATATTTGGCAGAGAAGAAAATGAAGGCTGGAGAATTTTGGTGAGCTTCTGGGTTCAGGGCCCATTTGATCTGATTTCAAAGCCTGGCCTTCCTAGGTGCTTGTTGACATGTTCTCATGTGGCTATTGCCAAGAACTCAGCAATGACCAAGTCCTAGGCTGGCACTGCTGTGTCCATCACACAGCAATGAGTCTCAGCGGCCCTGTCGGATTGGTTTCCAAACCTCATTCCAGCCACTCTGGTTGTGCGGCCTTGAGAAGTGGATTTATTTTCTTAGCTTCAGATTCCTGCAGCAAGGATTAAAGGGGACAATGTGCAGACATCGCTTTGCATGGTGCCTGGTGCCAACTGTCCCAGAAAAGCCAGCTGCTGTCGGGTTTTTTTTTTTTTTTTTTTTTTTTTTTTTAAATCTGGGGTCCTGGGCGTCAACTGCACTCTCACGGTGTGGTGCAGTCGTGCCCGCTGACACACCTGCCATTGTGTGACTTTGACTAATCCCATCACTTCTCTTGCCTTTATATAAAGTGGATTCTACCTCATCCAGGATTGGTGTGCCAAGCGAGCTAGGGTGCAGCTGGAAATGAATGGGTCGATTACTCAGTGGCTTCTCTCATCCCTCCGGTACCACCTAAACCCCATACGATAATGTTATTATTCCCTTTACAGAAGAGGAAACAATCGTTAGAAGGGACGCAGAAAACGTTTGTTTAGTGAATAAATGAATGAGTGGGCGTGTGAATGGAGGAGCGGGGGAGCAAGGTGCTTTGCGGATGTGGGATGTGGGACGCATCCCGGCAGCAGGGCGCCGCCGCATCTCTCCTGGGAACCTCCTGGCCTGCCTGCGTAGCCACTCGGCTTCGCCTGGCAATTGGGGCTGCGGGCCCGCCGCTGCTCTCCACCCAGGTGTGGGGGCTGGGGAGTTAATGGGCGCGGGGCGCTTGGGGACCTGCTGATGAAAGGGGCCGCGCTCCCAGAGAGGCCCAGTCATTAGCCGGGCGGGAGTGGCGGGGCGGGCTTATCGCGCATCGCGGCCTCCCCAGCGGGCGGGTCCCCGACGCTGCCGCCGCCGCCGCCGCCGCTCCAGGCGGAGGGCACCGAGGTTCCCACGCTCCGGCCGGGGACCGGGGGCGTTCTCAGGCCGGCGTGGCCCCGCTCTCCACCGCCGCTGAGGCCGGGCTGTAATTAGGGTAATTGCGCGGCTCCGCGCCTGGGGCAGTGCAGGACCCTAGCTGTGCAGCGCTGGCCAGGGATGGGCAGGGACAGGGGGAGGGGAGGGGCGCGCTGGGAGTGTCGCAGCCTGGTCCTCCAGACAGGTGAGTCAGAACACCTGGGTGGTCTCCATCCGGAAGGGGCTCCTGCAGCCGGTTTTGTGGGAAAATGAGAGCAAAGAGCCAGTCTGGATGGAACACCTACTGTGTGCTCCGAGGTGGTGCTGAGGGGCAGCACAGCGTGGGGAAGTCTATGAGCAGAAAAGGGCATCGATCCTGACCCGTGGGGGTCCGGGCAGAGAGGTGCCCACAACACAGTCGAACATCCCAAACTGGCAGTTTAACTGGTGGGCATCAGGAGTCTCAACAGGTGTTGGTTTTGCTCCTTGAAGCATTCCAAATTCATTGACTAGGCAGTCCACCTCGATCCTTTGGTTCTGGACTGGCCTGTTAAAAACCAGGCCCTAGCCTGACTTGCTGAGCACACTTAGGATGTAGAGGAAGGAATCCAGCATGGGAGCTATGAACTGTCATAAATGACTACCATCACCCACAAGAAGAAAGAGAGAGGGGGAGGGGTGGGGGAGGGGTGGAGAAGGGGAGAGAGGGAGAATATATGAATCTGGACTCTTCGCATTTATAAACTCTGCACTTGGGAGACTGAGGCAAGAGGATTATCTAGAGTTTGAAGCCAGCCTTGTGTACACAGCAAGAACCGATCTCCACAAACAAGATACAAATAAATACACAAACAAAAAAAACTTTCAAGAGAAAAAAAATAGAGAGAATTATATTTGAAGATCTAAACCCATACTCAACCCAAACCTTAACCTTGCACCATACCTAACTTCCAAATTAATCTTGCCCTTGGCTTCTGCTTATGTCCCCAGACTTCTCTGGCATGATCCTCACCCTTCCTCCTTCTCAGACAGCCTCCTATTTACAGCCCTTTCAAGCGTTCTTTGCGAATGTGCACACTCAGTTCAGAATCCTGCTTCCAAAGCCCCCTTAGCAAGCCCCTTTCACCTTCCAAGGTCAACCACAAGCCTTTTGTGCTCTGCTCCCTCCCTGAGCCACCTCATCCCCTGGCCAGGTGGGCTCTTCCTGGGTTTTCAGCTTGTGTGGAAGATAGGGGTGGACTCCAGGAGCAAAATTCTAAGTCCAATTACTAAGTGTGTATGAGTGGGTGAATGAATGAATAGAAGAATGAGGAAGTAAATGAATGAGAGAATAAATGGGTGAATGAATTATTAAATAAGCCAATGAATAGCTGTGTTCTGAGGGTAAATTTTAATGCCCAGTCTGGATCCCTTCCCAAACAGGGAACAATTACAAAGACCAAGATTTCTCTACGCCCAAATACCTTGAGTTTGGTGCATACCTGTGTGTGTGTGTGTGTGTGTGTGTGTGTGTGTGTGTGTGTGTGTACCTTGACCCAGAATCAGACAGGCTTGGAGTCTGATTGTCAGTTTTTGTCAGCTGCGATCTGAGCAAGGTCCTTGAGCAAGATCCTTAACCCATGCTGGCCCTCATGAACCCGAGACATGCTAACAATAATGAAATCTGTTGTGTCACATCGGCCTTGCCTGTGACAGGCTTAGTGTTAGGAGCTGCAGGAACAAGTGTGGGAAGAGCCACACACACCCCTGCGTGCGCACTTGTGTGCCCCCCCCTCCAGACATTGGTGAAGGTGGAAACAGATCTGCAGGGGAGGGGGCAGTCTGGGCAGGCAGGGAGGCTTCACAGAGCTTGTGAGAATCACAGGGGATTGCTGTTGGACAAGTCAAGGCAGAGGCTGCCACATGTTCAAAGACAACAAGCTAGGAACAAAGGGTTTTCTATGACTGCTGGGAGGGGGGTGTAAAGTAGGAGGTAGGGGTAGCAGAAGTGGGGGCTGGCAAGGGTGGCAGTGACCGCATCAAGAAGGGCCTTCAGGGCAGTCAGTGAAGTATGAATTTCATCCTGCCAGCAACAGTCGCTGCGGCTGTGAGCAGCAGAGACAGCTAGACCTGTGGCTTTAGGAAGTCACTCCTATAGGCGGCGGCATGGAGGATGGCATGGGGAGCTGGCCATGGCAGGAAGCTGGGGGTGAGTGCAAGAGACATAAGGTGACGTGGAAGACAGTCAACCTGTATTGAGTGCCTACTGCGTGAGGCACCAGTTCAACACTTGAGTGTTTCAATTTGAATTTTTTTTAATCCCCATACAAAGTAGGCGTTCTCACGATTTCCTTCCTAGAACTCATCCATGCACTCAGGCCTGCATTTCTGTCTCCAGCTTGGACCTCCCTGCTGAGCCACACACCCAACAGCCCTCTGGCTTTTCCACTGGGTGATCCGTAATATCTTCACCCTCACGGGCCTTAAAATGATCTCCCAGACCAGCTTCTCCCTCCAGCATCCCCATCTCAGCCCATGGCGATTGCACTCTTTTAGTGGCTCAGGCTGACCTCTCTCTGGCCACCCCTGCCCACCCTGCCCACCCCTTCCCACTATGCCCACCCCTGCCCACCCCTGCCCTGGCCCTCTCTACCTGTCTGGTCTCTCTGAAGAGCTTGTGGCTTCCAGCTACAGCAGAAATCCTCTCTCCCCAGCTCCACCTCCGCTGCTGTGGCTTCTTCTTGCCTAGATCCCACAGTGTCCTTCCACTCTCTCAAGCCTCTGCTCAGACTTGCTCTCATGTCTTTGGAGTCGCTCGGCGTCTTGGCTGTAGCAAACAGATCACCACTGATTTTGTCCCTCTTTCCCCCAGTTTCTTATCAGATCTTTCCTTCTTCACTCTGCCCCAGCCACACAAACTTGTTGTGATTGCCAACCTCCAAACTCTCCAAGTATCCGTTAGCTTCAGAATTGTTTTCCTACAAATATTTGTTGGCTTATTTTATGGGTGTGGGTGTTTTGTGTGTGTCTAAGACTGTGCACCATGTGTGTGCCTGGTGCCCTTGGGGACCAGAAGAGGGCATCAAATCCCCCAGTATTAGAGTTACAGATGATCATGATACACCATGCGGGTGATGGGAATCGAACCCTGGTCTACTTACTGTAAGTGCAGTAGTGCTCTTAACCACTGAGTCGTTTCCCCAGCCTCAGCCTCAGAATTCTTACGCTTGCTATTTCCCATTTAGAATGCTCTTTTCCCAGAAAGTCGTATACTTTTCTCCTTCGAATTTCGACTCCAGCATCACCTGCTAAGCCCTTTTCTCTGTTTTTACCTCAAAGCACTTAAAACGTTTTTGCATGTTATATAGGTTGACCTATCTCTTCCTCCCTGGTGCTGGGATTAAAGATATGTACCACCGTGCCAGGGAAATTGAAGCCAGGCAGTGGTGGCACATGTCTTTAATCCCAGTACTCAGGAGGCCGAGGCAGGTGGATCTTTGTGAGTTCGAGGCCAGCCTGGTCTACAGAACTGGTTCCAGGACAGCCAGGGCTACACAGAGAAACCCTGTCTTAAAAAACAAAAACAAAAACAAAAACAAACAAACAAACAAAAATCAGGGTTGAAGATGAAGGCTCATGCCTATAATCTCAGAATTTGGGATCTTCCTCAGTTCAGGAAGATCACTATGAGTTAGAAGACAGTCTGAACCAGAGGGCAAGATTTTGTATAAACTCACCATGAATAAATAAACAGTAACTCCAATCTCAGGGAGTTACTCATACTCAGGGAGTCAATCTCATAAGACCAGGAATGGGGGCAGTTTCTCAGGACGGCCCTTCCCCTGGCTGCAGCCACATTGTCATCCAGAGTTCTCAGATGTCCCTCCCTGAGTCTCTGGAGGCCAGAAAGGAGAATCCCTAGGCTAGGAAGACGGGGAGAGGACTGCCCCCCACAAAGTGCAGAGTTGCCTTTGGAGTTTGGTGTCAGGGCCTGCGGAAGGTCCTGCTCTCTGGACACCTGGGACCCATCAGTCAAGATGAGGGATCTTGATTATCTGCTACTCCCAGGACACCAAGACTTTGATGGCACCATATGGATAAGACCAAAACCTGGTGAGCGGGGAGTACCAGGCTCCTATGTCCCTGTTCAGAAACACAGACTGGAGATAGAAGATAAGCCCATGGAGATGTAAGGATGGGTACCTGAGGGACACTTTTAGGGGGTCAAAGGCCAGAAGCATGTCATACCATTTCTTCCAACATGGAAGGAAGTCGATGTACTGTAAACCCCTCCCTCTAAGAGAGAAGCGTGGCAGGAGGGGACAGCGGGACATGGGGTATTGTGTTCCTCACTTGGGTGTACAGTCCAATGCATTTTCCAAGGTGTTCAGAGTTGGGTCCAGAAAGGGAAGGTTCCCCGTGGTTCAATCTGCAGAGCAGACCGCACAGTACCACTGGAACTTCTGACCCTGAAGAGCAAGGTTTCAGCCTGACGGGTGTGCAGAATGTTGTACGGCCCACATTGGGCCCCAAACAACAGAATTATAGGGAAGACCCTGGCCTGGCTTGTTAAAAAAAAATAACTTGATAGAAATGTAAACTAATATAGTCACTTAGGAGTACAGTATAGAGTTTCTTCAAGACACTAAAAATAAAACTACCATTTGGACCAGTTATCAGACCTCCAAGAACATAACCAAAGGAAAGGAAACCATCATATGAAGGGGGCATGTATGTGCCTATGTTTACTTCAACTGTTCACAATGGCTCAGCATGGATCTGAGTAGATACCCACCACTGTATGAACAGATAAAGGAATTGTGTTACCCATGCACACGAAATAGTATTCAGTCATAAAAAGTCCCAAAGTGGACAGAACCAGAGGACATTTTGTTATGTAAAACAACTCAGACATAGAAAGACACACATCACATGTTCTCTTTGCTATGTGTAAGTGAAAAAAAGTCAGTCTGGGCCTGGGGCAATGGCTCAGTGGGTAAGAGTGCTTTCTGTACAGGCAACCTGAGTTCAAATCCACAAAATCCATGTAAGAAGCAGTGCGCCATGCATTGTAACCCAGAGCTGTGTATACAGCATGCACCTGTAACCCAGAGCTGTGTATGCGGCATGCACCTGTAACCCAGAGCTGTGTATACAGCATGCACTTATAACCCAGAGCTGTGTATGAGGCATACACCTGTAACCCAGAGCTGTGTATACAGCATGCACCTGTAACCCAGAGCTGTGTATGCGGCATGCACCTGTAACCCAGAGCTGTGTATACAGCATGCACTTATAACCCAGAGCTGTGTATGAGGCATACACCTGTAACCCAGAGCTGTGTATACAGCATGCACCTGTAACCCAGAGCTGTGTATGCGGCATGCACCTGTAACCCAGAGCTGTGTATACAGCATGCACTGTAACCCAGAGCTGTGTATGTGGCATGCACCTGTAATCCAGAGCTGTGTATGTATGTGTGTAGCGGGTAGTGACAGGAAGACCCCTGGGGCTTGCTGGTTGACAGCCTCACTTCAGGTTCAGTGAGAGACCCTGTTCCAAGGGAATAATTTGGAGAGAGACCAAGACACTATGCAATGTCTTCCTTTGTCCTCTTGATGTATGCCTACATGTGTGCATTCTTGCACACAGATTTGCATACATCAGATTCTCTCTTTCTCTCTCTGTCTCTGTCTCTGTCTCTCTCTCTCTCTCTCTCTCTCTCTCTCTCTCACACACACACACACACACACACACACACACATGATATGGACATGCTCTCTGCCTTGATTGTTCTCATTTAACACTCACACAGGTGTCTGATCATTACACTCTGCCACAGGCACATGTACAGGCAAGACAATGACTGAAAACTAAAATACTGAACATGGAGAGTGACATGGGTCCATTTCATCTTATTTCCTTCTCCACATCTTTGAAAATATGTCACCAGGGTATCTTAATTACTTAACAATTCGACTCCTTTTGTATGCTGGGAAGCAGAGGCTTCTAAAAAATTGACTTTAGCTTGACTTTGGTGTTGAGATTTTAAGAAATACTTTCCAATTAATATTTTGTCACTTTTTTTCCTTGCAGTGAAGTGGTTCACAGTAATTTCTATTTCAAAGCAAGATGTGTGGGAAGAAAATGTACAATTCTTTGATGAAATTTATTTCTACTTAACAATTTGGAGTGTTTCACAGGAGAAAAAAAGGGGGGAAATCAAGCAGGTTTCTTGTGGCATTATATTCTGTACACAGAAACCTTATGCACTCAAATGGTAGATTTTCTGGGCTTTGATGAATGTATTGCCCATAGAACCAGTGCCACACTCAGGAATATGGACACACCGGTGCTGACTAGTTTTATGTCAACTTGGCACAAGCTTGAGTCACTTGGGAAGAGGGGACCTTAGTTGAGAAATGCCACCAAGAATTGACCTATGGGCAAGCCTGGGGTGCGTTTTCTTGACTGATGATTGCTTTGGGAGTGCCCTGCTCACTGTACGTGGTGCCAAACCTGGTCTGGTGGTCCTGGCCTGGGTGCTATAAGAAACAGGTTGATCTGCATAGCAAGATCCAAACCAGCCAAGGCTACAGAGTGAGACCCCGTCTTAAAAAAGAAAAAAGGGGGAAGAAAAGAAAGTTACTGCTGGATGATAGGCAGTACTCAAGTACCTCCCAGCCTGCTGCTACTCTCTTGCAGCTAAGCAACAAGCTTTTTAAAAAGTACATATTTTAAAAATTGGAACAGAGTCTCATTTATCCCAGGCTCGCTTCAAATTTGCTGATGTGGAGAGGATGACCTTCACTTCTGTCCCTGTCACTTCCATTTCCAGAAGGTTAGAATTACAGGCACACAGCACCACACCTGGGTTATGTAGTGCTGGAGTCAGAACCCAGGGATCTGTGCAGACAAGGCAAGTGCACTACCAACTGAATTACCTCCCAGACAAAAAAGAAATATGCATTTTATGAAAAATCACCCGCTGTCCTGTTTAATAAATATTTCCATCAGTTCGGTCCCACCCACATCACATTATTGGACACCAAGATCTGGCACAACCTCTAAGGGAGAGGAGCAAGGACTGTCTATCTCGTTATTTGCTCAAATAAGCACACTTGCCAAGAACAACATTTTATTTTCATTGAAAAGTTGAGAGGTTTTGAACCAAGGGTGGTGGCCCACACCTTTCATCCCAGCACTTAGGAGGCAGAAGCAGGGGGATTTCTGTGAGTCCGAGACTAGCCTGGTCTACAGAGTGAGCTACCAGACAGCGAGGGCTACATAGGTACAAAGGGAAACCCTGTCTTGAAAAACAAAAGAAAACAACAACAAAGAACAAAAGAATGAAAAAGGAAGTCCCCTTTTCAGACCCTATACCTTAGCTAGATATTGTCTGATTAGGGATGAGGGGGATTGGGCTCCCCACCTCCTGTCTTCTAGAGACGATACTTGTCTTATTACGACTTGATGTCACATTAGCTTTGTGCGGGTTATTGGGGAGTCACTCAAAACGTGCAATGGCTAAGACTCCTTTGTTTCACACAGCATCCCGCTGAGCGTGTCCAGCCAAACCTCTGCACTAACCCTTGTGCACCAATTTATAACACATCCTTTTTTTTATTAGTAATTATGTGTCTGGCCTCGTGCTAGGTATTTTACATGGTAAATTATTATTCTGGCTACCACCCACCGAGCACTTTTACTGTGGGTGGACACGGTGCTAAGCACTCTGCATGCTCCATTCAGGCCTTATAACAACCTCTTAAAGCAGGCTTTATTGGCCCCGCTTCACTTGGGAGACACTGAGGTTTGCAGGGGTGATGTCATTTCCCAAGTCCATCAGTTGAGGTGGTGGTAGAGCCAGAAGCTGACCTCAGGGCCCACTCTATCCTGCCGTTCAGTCAGCAGAAGTGAGGAAGTGAAGCCAGGCATGATGTGACACATCCATAAAATCAATATTCAGAAAGCAGAGGCAAGAGAATCCGGGGTTCAAGGCTTGTCTGGGATGTTTGAGACTCACTGTCTCAGAAAATAAGTGACTGAGGATATGACTTAGTTGGTGGGATGCTTGCCTAACATGCACAAAAACCTAGGTTCAGTTCTCAGCACCGAAGATACCCGGGCATGGTAGCTAGCATGCCTATAATCCTGGCACTCAGGGGGTGGAGGCAGGAGGATCAGGAGTTTGAGGCCAGTCTGGGCTACATGAGACTGCCAGAAGGAAATCAATCAATCAATCAATCAATTAATTAATCAATGGGGGGCTGGAGGAAAGGAAAAATAGACAAGAGAAAGCAAGTGTCAGAGAGGTCAAGTATCTTGCTTAAGGTCATCCTGACAGGAAGGGATGGATATGTGAAGACTCAGGTTTGCCTGACAGGAAGCTGGGCCAGTCCCTCAGAGCACTTGGGAGAGGGTGTCCCTAGGTGGGTCCTGAGCTTGTACAGGTCTGGGACAAGTCATCCCAGGCTGGACTGATGACTCCTATGTTAGGGACTTGTTATATTTGAGACAGGATCTCACAATGGAACCTAAGCTAGCTTTGAACTCTTGGAATTCCTGCCTAGCTATCCTAAATTCTGAGATTGCCAGGACCACTGTGCTGGGCTCTGTTAGAGCAGTGTTTCTCAACCTTCCTAATGCTGTGGCCCTTTACTACAGTTCCTCATGTTGTGAGGACCCCCCAACCATAAAATTATTTTCATTGCTACTTCATAGCTGTAATTTTGCTACTGTTATGAATCACAGTGTAAATATCTATTTTCCAATGATCTTAGGTGACCCCTGTGAAAGGGTCATCCAACCCTCAGGTTGAGAACCGCTGTGTTAGACGCACTAGCCAATGTAAGGAGGTGGCGTTTCAGTCATCGGTCCCTTCTAGCTTGCCAAGTCTAATTTGGAAGGCTGAAGGATGGGCTTCACTGCGTCTGCCATTGATTTGCTAACACACAGCAGACATCCACTCCAGCCAGTCTCAGCAAAGTGTCACTCAATACATGGAGTCAAGACCATTTCTCAAGGGCAGGCCTAAGTTACAGAGACTCTTACCGGGGTGGGAGAACCAGAAGTCCTCATAACAGCCGGCTCTCTGCAAATGCCCACCTTCCCTGCGCTTCTCTATAGTGTTCTGGACCCGTCCTCTCTTTAAATGGGGGTCCCAAGTGGACCTCCCAAGCAAGTCCACATGCTCCTTCCCTGCCTGGACCCATAGCTGACTGTCTGGGCTCTGTTTGTCCTAATCCAAAGTTGGGGAGTCAAATGGCATGCATGGCTGTTGCTGGGGCCCCTCAAAGTCAGACTCCCACATCTAGCTCTGTCATCTGAACAAAAGATCCCGGGTTGCAGAAAACAGACAGGATCCGGGGCCAAAGAAGAAGCGTGTGGGCTGAGCAGGGACCCAAGAAGGAAGCGTTGAGTGAGCAAGCCTGGGTGTTTGGAGGCCGTTAGCAGCTTCATGTGGCCCAGTCCCTTCTCAGAGCAGAGTTTCTTTGGGAGTGAAATGCTTCTAGCTGGGATTTCAGTGCCTCTAGAAAAACTGGAAGATTCTGAGAGTGCAACGCAGAGTGGTGGTTCCTGCTTTAAGGGTTACCTAAACCCCTGGGGACATGCTTCCTCATTTGTTGTGGTGCCCGCAGGGGGCTTTAACAGACCAATCCTAGGGGAGAGCCGCTTCCTGAGTCACAGCTCAGCCCTGGAAACGTGGTGGACACATTTGGTGCTGTTGACCAGCCAGCTACCAGTTCTCTGAGTTGTGATACCTCAGTAAACCCCCCCCCCCACTCTATCCCCTACAGACAAAGAGAAGCTTAAACCAGGATTCCTAAGTGTAGATAAGAACTTAGACCCCTTTTCCCCAGGTGGCTGTATCTGCTACAGGGACTTTGGAAAACACAGTCAGGATATTTGACCAAAAGACTAAAAAGGGAGGTGGGTTAAAATAAATTATATGGTCTGTGCCTTTAAGAACTAGCCTCACAAAGAAAAGGGAGCCTCCTTCCAACCTTCCTGCTGTGAGTGAGAGATTTGGAAGAGCCTCCCTGGAGGCTTGTAAACTTAGAATACACCTTACTTTTGCATTCTGTACCTAAAGTCTCCAGTGGCGGCTTTGGGGACAAGATCTAGGCACAACAAGATCCTTACTCTATTGTCTCAAAAAGGGGGCCTTAGACAAAGATATCTCAATATAGATAGACCCAGGCCAGTTTCAAGTCCCCAGAAATGATGGCGCCAGCCCCAGGAACTCAAAAGAACAGAGTCAGGATGTCTGATGGTAACCAATTAACCACAAGATGCCCCTCTCCAGAGATAACATGACCAGACCCCGGAGATGAGTTGTAAAACTCCTGACAGGGCAAACATATAAGCTAGAATAAGATAAAGTCCAGGCCCGGGAAAAACTGGACCAATCAAGGATGGACCCGTACTAACCCCCTCTCCTCTAAGAAATTTTATGGGTTTTGCCTATAAAAACTAACTTCCCCAAGAAAGAGTAACTCGTCCCTGCCTCACTTGAGATGGCTTGAGATGAGTTCCCTGTCATGACTTGTAACAGATAAACCTTGCTTTTGCATTCTGGTATGCTCGTCCTTGGTGGTCTCTCTGGGGGTTACGATCTGGGCACAACATGAGTCTGTCCACCCTCCGTGTCCCTTGCTGAGGTTTCAGAGTCAGACTTCTCACAGGGTTAGGAGTGGAAGGTCAATGCTGCCAAACCTTGTCCTTTTCTTAAAAACAGTAACGGATGTGGAGAGAAGAGACGAAGGAAGGCCGCTATGCCCTTGGGTGATCCAAGGTAAATATCAGATAGCACCCAGGCAAACTCATTCTTTTTACTGTAGCTGCATTTAAACAAACCGAAGTCTTGCTCAGGCCGAGGCTAAATTCATTTAAGTAAGACCATCAAACACGGGGACTAGAGAGATGGCTCAGAGGTTGAAAGGGCTGGCTTCTCTTCCAGGGGACCCAGGTTTGATTCCCAGTACCTACAAGGTGGCTCACAGTCGTCTGTTAACTCTGGTTCCAGGGGATCTGATTGATGCCCTCTTCTGGCCTTTGCAGGTGCACACATGTGGCACACTGGTACACACAGAAGTAACACACCCTACAGATAAAATAACAAAAACCTTTTAAGAAAGTCAAATGCAAAAGCAGGAGGTAAAAAGTTTGTAATGTGTAAGGCATAAATGGTTAAATTTTATAATGTTCCAACAACATAAAAAAAGAGGAAAAAATTTATAATAATATCTGACACCTAGGAAACTACACTGATTAATGAGTGAGCAAATAAATAAATACAGCCAGGGGTCGGGGGTCGGGGGGAGGCTTGGTGGTGCAGGAGGATCAAGAGTTCAAGACCAACTTGTCTCAAAAAAGCCAACCAAGTGAACAAACAAAGGAAAAATAAATAAATAAATAAAAATAAATAAATAAATAAAAAGTGTGTGTGTGTGTGTGTGTGTGTGTGTGTGTGTGTGTGTGTGTGTGTGACAGGCCAGGAAGTCAAGGGCTGGAGCCTGAAGCAGTAGGAGAGGGAACAGGTTTGCTCACATTCTTGCCAGGCCAGGATTCCAAAACACTTCTCTGTGTCACCAGCCTGTCAGTCATAAGCTCTGTCAAGATAGTTCTGCTGTGGGCGCTCCTCAGCACCAAGTTCCCCTCCTGTCCTCTCAACATCCAGGAGCGGCTATCCCTGACTGTCTTTTGCAGATGAAGAAGCAGGCTTAGAGTGGAAGACTTGAGTGCCCAGAGGGGCTGAGAGGAAGGAACGAACCCCGTAATGAGAAGCTGTTACGCGTGCAAGGCCCGGTGCCTGTAAACATGCCTCTGCTCGGTAGCACAGCAAGGTCCGTTTCATATCCGGGGACTGCAGGACCAAAGCCCCTGGAAGCTCCTGCTCAGGGTCCAGAGCGACACAGAGACAAGGCATGAGTGAGGTGAACTGTGCTGGGGTCAGGTCCTGCCCTGCTGAGCTCTCGGTCCTGCGGAAGGCAAGAAAGAGATTCGGACAGGCTCAATCTCCTAAGAGCCTGCACACACCAGCTCATTGCAAAGACGGTTTTCTATATAACTTGAAAACATCTGCCCCCGCCCCCCCCCCTTCATTTTCTCCATGTATAGCTGGCTGACAGGGAATGACTAAGCAGAATTCACACAGAGATAAAGGGGCCTGAACTTTTGTTGACTGTTTTTCTGGTTTTGTTTGTTTTTAAGATAGATAGGGTCTCTAACAGTCAGGCTGACCTCCAACGTGCTGGCCAGCCAAGCATAGCCTTGAACTCCTGTCCTCTTTTTCCTTTCTTCCATGCCTAGTGTTGTGATTACTGGTGACGTCTAGTTTATGTGGTGATGAGGATGGAACCCAGGTTAGCGTATGCTAACTGAGCACCCTATGGATTGAGCTACATCCCATGTCGCTATGGTTCACACTTCTGTGGTCACTAACACAGTGGGCTAGCCCCCACACTGCAGGATTTGTGTTTACAAATGCAGACACAACTCCTTCCCTGGTCTATTTGTGAGTTAAAACTTGTTTGTGACAGTTAAGTGCAATAGATAATCTTACATTTGTTTTTTGTTTATTTTGTTTTAAGGGATATATGAGGACGATTGGTAAAATTTAAGATAAATTTGTAGATTTATTATATTACATAGTTCTAAATTATCCTTTTTTTTTTGAGACAGGGTCTCTTTATGTAGCCCTGACTGTCCTGGAACTTACTCTGCAGACCAGGATGGCCTTGAACTCACAGAGCTCCTCCTGCCTCTGCCTCCTGAGTGCTGGGATTAAAGATGTGCGCCACCACACTTGGCTAACTCTTATTTTTTTCAAATTTGTTTATTATTGTTGTGTGTGTGAGTGCAGGTGAACACAGGCTCCAGCATGTAAGTGGAGGTCATGGGACAAGTCTGCGGAACTGGTCCTCTCCTTCCAGCTTGACTTGAGTGAACTCAGTTCAGGCTTGGCAGCAACAGCTTCACCTGCAGCCATCCAGCCGGCCCAGATTCTCCGGTTTTGATGATTGTATTGTGGTTATGTCTTTTGGGGGCCATACATTCAGAACTATCATTTTAATTAAAAATATCTTTTAGATTTATTCATTGTATGTGTGTGAATGCTGTCCTAAATGTATATGTGTTCCATCTCTGCTCCTGGTGCCCTGGGAAGTCAGAAAAGGACATCGGGTCCCCTGGCACTGCAGTTATGGATGGTGACCCACCCTGTAGGTGCTGGGATCTGAGCCCGGGTCCTCTGCAGGAGCAACAAGTGCTCTTAACTGCTGAGCCGTCTCTCTAGTCCCCCACACTGAGTTATTTAATAAAAAAGAGATACTATGTTAACAACTTTTAGATATTTCAGGAAGGGCTGGCAGGATGGCTCAGCAAGGCAAAGGAGCTTGCTGCCAGACCTGATGGACCTGAGTTTGAGCCTCGGGATGGGCTCATGTGGAGGAGAGAGAGAACCAACTCCCACAAGTTGTCTTCTGACCTCCACACGTGTATGGTAGCTCTTGTGATCCCCACCACAGCAAACACAATAAAATACAGATTTCTGGAAAACCTGCGCTCACTCACAAGAATGGTGCAAAGGCAGAAAACACTTCGAGGGAACCGGGCGGAAGGGAGCTTGAGATTCTTTGCACTATTCTTACAGCTCTGCCGTCAACCTGAAATTACATCAAAGCAACAAAAATTAAATGACAATATTGACTTTTATTTGGAACAGTGGTCAGCTCAGGACTAGAGGTCGTCCTTAGACTGCGCATCTGCCAGTGGGGGCTGCCCCTACTCCAGCGTGAGATGTGATCTTTTCGCTCCCTAATTTAGCCTCATCGCCATTCTGCCTCTGTGGCTCCTCCTTCCGGGTCAGGGCCTCTTTGAGGTGATACCTTTTCATGGACCAGGCCCAAACCTCTTTGCTCTAGGGTCCTCTTTCTGCTTCTCCTGGGTGTTCTGAACCAGTGGACAAGGGGAGGGGCTGCCTCAAAGCTGGAACCTCAAGGTCAGGCTCTTTGTCCCACGTCTTAGTTCTCAAGAACTCCTTGTCTGACAGGAACCGCCTCTTCCTCGTCTTCAGCCGAACTTTGTCCCCATGGCTGACCAAATTCATGTCTTGATGTTTAGAGAGAAGATCAAGATACCTGATGCTCTCTACCTCTTGATTCTTATATTTAATGACTCTTCAAAAATAATTCTGGCATCCCTTAAGAGTCTAGCCTAATCACCACAAATAACTAAAAGACAAGCATGTAGGCATGGTGGAGACGCGGAGGCAGGTAGATCTCTGAGTTCAAGGCCAGCCTGGGTCTACATTGTGAATTCTAGGCTAGCCAGGGCTTCATAGTAAGATCCTGACTCAAACAGACAAACAGAATGAAAAACAAGCATGTGAGAGGACTGAATCAATCATTCTACATCACAAGTATTCAATCAAACAGGGCATTGTGACCCATGGATGTATACAGTTATTTATCCATTAAAATAAAAATTTGCTGGGTGATGGTGGTGTATGTCTTTAATCTCAGTACTCAGGAGGCAGAGGCAGGCAGATCTCTGTGAGTTTGAGGCCAGCCTAGTTTACATAGTGATTTCCAGGACAGCTAGGATGACATAGAGAGAATTTGTCTCAAAAAATTAATAAACAAATAAAATCGAACAAAGGGGCGGTTTGTAGGTATTGTACTTGCTACCTAGCATGAGGACCTGAGCTCTGATCCCCACACCCAAGTGAAAGATCTTGCATGTGACCTCAGGGGTGGGGGATGGAGAGAGCAGATTTCAGGGCCTTCACAGTTATCTAGTCTAACCAAAAGTGGGGAACTGCAGTTACAGTGAGAGACACTGTCTCAGAAAATAAGGCAGAGATCAATAGGAGGACTCCTGATGCCAACCTCTGGCCTCCACAGATGCACTCATAGGCACACACACTGGCATATCACACGTACATGCGGTCCTGTGGAAGAACAACAAACACCCTCAGCTAACGTTACCTCTTTGCCTCCTTCCTTCCTTCCTTCCTTCCTTCCTTCCTTCCTTCCTTCCTTCCTTCCTCCTTTTCTTTCTTTCTTTCTTTCTTTCTTTCCTTCCTTCCTTCCTTCCTTCCTTCCTCTTTTTCTTTCCTTCCTTTCCTTCTTTCTTGTGAATGGGAAAAAAAAGTAAAGCCAAGGGCTAGGGAGCCATGAAGACATGTGGTAGAGCCCTAAATTACAGTGAGATAAGAGAAGCGAGGGCCAGGGTTCAACTGCAAGAGGGCTATTGTAGATAATAATGTGCTTATGTTCAAATGCCAAGAGGACAGGTGGTGTGTGAGGCCCTGGGCTTTGTCTGAGTGTCAGGGGGATAAACTAGAAGGGTTTTGAATGTTTTCACCTTAAATCAAAGTTAAATGCACTCCACTACCAAGTGAGATTTTCTGTACCGACTACAGAAACCTAATACCAGGGGCTGGCAGTGGAGCACAGGGGTGGAACTCTGCCCTGGGTTTGGTCCACAGCACCAACAATTTAAAAGGCGAAGAGGAAAACTCCACATAGTACTCTGCTACGCCAGCATGAACTGAGTACTTTGCACATGCCACATTTTGGGGGCCAGTTCTAGCCTTGATTTTTTTTTTTCTATGTTCATTTGGTGTGAGTGCTCATGTGTGTGGGCATGCATTTCACTGTGTATGTATGGAGGTCAGAGGACAACTTGAGGGACTCAGGTCTCTTCTTCCACCATGTGGGTCCCAGGAATCAAACTTAGGCCTTCAAGCTTGGTGATATGGTAGGCACTTTGCTCACTGAATCATCTTGCTGCCTGTCCCTCCCCCACAACCCTTCTTGACACTTTTGGTGAACTCAGGGACCTATGAAAACCAGTATTGAATACAAGTTCTGGAATTAAAACTTTTGTTTATTTTTATGTGCATTAGTGTTTTGTCTGCAAGTATGTCTTTGTGACACACACATGCCTGTGGGCACTGGAAACTAAACCTTGGTCCTCTGCAAGAGCATCAAAGTGCTCTTAACTGCTGAGCCATCTCTCCAGGCCTCCACATGGCTATTTTTAACCTATTACTTTGCAATGTGTTTATATTTAAAGAAGAGCTACAGGGGTAGGGATAGGACTCAGTTGCCAGAGTGCAGACTCAGCAAGTGTAAAAAAGCCCTAGGTTTGATTCCCAGTACTTCAAAAACCAGGAGTTGTGGCATATGCCCAAAATTCCAAATCTCAGGAAGTAGAGGCAGGAGAATCAAGCCTTCTAGGGCATTGTCAGCTACATAGTTAGATGGAGTCCAGCCCGCGGTCCTTAGAACAACAACAACAAAAATGTCATAAATATTAAACAAAGAGTTCCTTGCTCCGTCTCCCCTTAATGTCCTGTAACCCTGCACGTTAACCAGGGGCCAAAGAGATGACTCAGAGCGATTGCTCTTGCAGAGGATTCAGGCTTGGTTCCTAGGACCCAATAGATGGTAACTCACAACCACCTGTAACTCCAGTTCCAGGGGATATGATGCTCCCTTCTGGCATATACATGGTATACCTATATAGGTACAGGCACTCACACATACACATAAATCTAAATATAAATTTTAACACACTACTAACTAAACTATGAACTTCATCTGGATTTTTACCAATTTCTTCACTGCTGTGTGTGTGTGTGTCTGTGTGTGTCTATTTCCAAGATTCCTCCTAGGCTACATACACATTGTATTCGGTTGTCAGGCTCTTAGTGTTCCTATCTATGATAATTTCTGAGTCTTGCTTTTGCACAATCTTCTGTTTATCTTTTGAGAAAAGGTCTCACTCTGCAGATCAGGTTAACTTTGAACTCATGGCCATCTGTCTGGCTTAGCTTCCCAAGTGCTGGGATTACAGGTTGTGAACCCCCAGGCCCCGCAACCTTGGCCCTGGGAAGTGCACTGTTTAGCTATTTTTGTAGAATGTCCCCCGAGGCCTTATCTAATGTTTCTCAGAATCAGACTGCGGTTATTGGTTTGGAGGAAGAAGGTCACAGGGATGACGTGCTCCTCTCCTCGAGTCATGTTGTTGATACATGATAGCAATACCCCTTTGTGGCCGTGATGTTAACCTTAGTCACGTGGTTCCAAGGTCGTGACTGCTGGCAGGTTTCTTTACTCTCCTTTTCCTTATTTGAGAATTGAGCCTGAGTCCAGTCCTCATTCAAGGGTAAGAGAATTGGCTTCTGCTTCCCAGGAGAGGGGCATCAATGTGAGGACAACTATTAACTCCACTGTGGTAATTAAGGACTCCAGAAGCTACTCTGAGGTTGTGTTCTGTTTCTCTGTGACATTTCATTCTCTTTTTGAGTATTGGTCAGTGGATCTTGCCTCCAGCAATTCTTCAAGTACAAGAGAATACTTTTCAACTTTAAACACCACATTATCCATTGTTTGAGAAAGCATGCAATGTCAATAAGCTATTGTGAAACCAGCCTTTGTATTGTATTAACCACAATCTAATCTACACGCTCTAGATGAACTTAAAATGTATTCAGAACTGGGACCCACCGCTGTGAACACATTGTGTCTGAGTGAGTGAAATCATGCCTCTTTGCTAAATAGTTCTCACTCCTGCCCTGCTCAGATGCCCTCAGGCTTTGCAACCCTCTTCTCATGCTCCACAGCAGAAACAAAACAGTTAGAAAGAAAGAAAGAAAGAAAGAAAGAAAGAAAGAAAGAAAGAAAGAAAGAAAGAAAGAAGGAAGGAAGGAAGGAAGGAAGGAAGGAAGGAAGGAAGGAAAGAAAGAAAGAAAGAAAGAAAGAAAGAAAGAAAGAAAGAAAGAAAGAAAGAAAGAAAGAAAGAAAGAAAAGAAAAAGAAAAAGCTTCAGACCTTTCATTTGTGACTACATTACCATCTAGCTGTAAGCAACAAGGTCTCCAGCAGGCCAAACCAATTCAGATTCTCTCCCAGAAGGAACATTTTATGGGAAAATAAATTTGTGTGTGTGTGTGTGTGTGTGTGTGTGTGTGTGTGTGTGTGTGTGTGTACCAGAAGACAATGCAGGAATTGGTTCTTTACCAAGTAGGTTCTGGGGACTAAACTCAGTTGTCGGGCTTGGTGGCAGGTGCCTTTACCCACTGTGATATCTCTTCAGCACAAAAACTTAATTTTAGATTAGTAGATGAGAGGGCCAGGCAAATATCATGACAGCCTGTCCTAATAACTCGATTTAGAACCAGGCCTCTGTCCCTGCTTCTTGGAACTGAGCAGGCAGTTTCTGAGGAAGCCACAGACAAAGGACAATCAATCTTCAACGACCCTGACAGCAGGGACAGGGAGATAGGATGCACCAAGCCTGGGCCACTGAGCCAGCCCCCACAGTCTGCTGCTCAAGGTAATAACCAAATAAAGACAACGCCTAGGACTTGTTCAGGCCCACTCAAAAGTGGAAAAACCGTAGCCTTAACCAACTCCTGACTAGCCCTAACCAATTAGAATGTACTAATATGATTGCTGTGATACCTCAGTAAACCCCCCCACTCTATCCCCTACAGACAAAGAGAAGCTTAAACCAGGATTCCTAAGTGTAGATAAGAACTTAGACCCCTTTTCCTCAGGTGGCTGTATCTGCTACAGGGACTTTGGAAAACACAGAGTCAGGATATTTGACCAAAAGACTAAAAAAAGGGAGGTGGGTTAAAATAAATTATATGGTCTGTGCCTTTAAGAACTAGCCTCACAAAGAAAGGGGAGCTCTCCTTCCAACCTTCCTGCTGTGAGTGAGAGATTTGGAAGAGCCTCCCTGGAGGCTTGTAAACTTAGAATATACCTTACTTTTGCATTCTGTACCTAAAGTCTCCAGTGGCAGCTTTGGGGATGAGATCTAGGCACAAGACCCTTACTCTATTGTCTCAAAAAGGGGGCCTTAGACAAAGATATCTCAATATAGATAGACCCAGGCCAGTTTCAAGTCCCCAGAAATGATGGTGCCAGCCCCAGGAACTCAAAAGAACAGAGTCAGGATGTCTGATGGTAACCAATTAACCACAAGATGCCCCTCTCCAGAGATAACATGACCAGACCCTGGAGATGAGTTGTAAAACTCCTGACAGGGCAAACAGATAAGCTAGAATAAGATAAAGTCCAGGCCCGGGAAAAACTGGACCAATCAAGGATGGACCCATACTAACCCCCTCCCCTCTAAGAAATTTTATGGGGTTTGCCTATAAAAACTAACTTCCCCAAGAAAGAGTAACTCTTCCCTGCCTCACTTGAGATGGCTTGAGATGAGTTCCCTGTCATGACTTGAAGCAGAAGTAAACCTTGCTTTTGCATTCTGGTATGCTCATCCTTGGTGGTCTCTCTGGGGGTTACGATCTGGGCACAACAATTGCCACTTGCTTAAGCCTGAGATGATCTAACTGCCCTGGAACTCCCCTTAGCTGTGCTTAAAAGGAGCCTGTGAGCTTCTCTGGAGGTTGCCATTTTGCCTTGTGTAGGATGGTCGGTCCCAGCATGCTGGAATAATAAACACTCTTGCTGATTGCATACATGAATGATGGTGTTTTGTGGGACTTCTCCAGGACTCTAACAGCAAAAAAAAAAAAGAGAGAATTTTGCTGTGGTTATCAGAGAAGTGAGGTCATAGGCTTTGGGCACATTGTGCTTCTAGGCACTAAAACAAACCAGCCTTCTTTACCCTTCCCAGCTTGGGGAAAGGATGTTGTCTACTCTGACAGCAGCCATGTACGGGGATGGTGGTAAATTACTTTGGATAGTATCCAAGCTTTGTGTGAATATACAAGACATATTAAGCAGTCAGTTAACAGTTGGGTTCAGGTGGGCACGGATCAGCTCTAAGAAAGCAGGTATACGGCCAACCAAACTCCTGTCTCGGTCTCTCGCTTTGCTCTCCTCTCCAGACAACATGAGCTTCACCACCCACTCCACCACCTTTTCCACCAACTACGGGTGTCAGGGCTCTGTGCAGACACCCAGCCAGCGGGTCCGTCCTGCCAGCAGCGCGGCCAGTGTCTATGCAGGTGCTGGGGGCTCCGGTTCCCAGATCTCCGTGTCCCGCGCCACAAGCGTCTGGGGTGGTTCCATGGGGTCTGCAGACCTGGTTGGAATGGGTGGCATCCAGACCGAGAAGGAGACCATGCAAGAGCTGAACGACCGCCTGGCCAGCTATCTGGACAGGGTGAAGAGCCTGGAGACCGAGAATAGGAGACTGGAGAGCAAAATCCGGGAACATCTGGAGAAGAAGGGGTCCCAGGGCGTCAGAGACTGGGGCCACTATTTCAAGATCATGGAGGACCTAAGGGCTCAGATCTTTGCAAATTCTGTGGACAATGCCGAATCGTCCTGCAGATCGACAATGCTCATCTTGCTGCTGACTTGCAGAGTCAAGTATGAGACAGAACTGGCCATGTGCCAGTCTGTGGAGAGCGACATCCACAGGCTCCGAAAAGGTAGTGGATGACACCAACATCACGAGGCTGCAGCTGGAGCCAGAAATTGAAGCCCTCAAGGAGGCACTGCTGTTCATGAAGAAGAATCACGAGGATGAAGTCAAAGGACTGGAAGCCCAGATTGCCAGTTCTGGATTGACCGCGGAAGTGGATGCCCCCAAATCTCAGGACCTCAGCAAGTTCATGGTTGACATCCGGGCCCAATATGAGGAGCTGACTCAGAAGGCTCCTGAGGAACTGGACAAATACTGGTCCAGATTGAGGAGAGCACCACAGTAGTCACCACCCAGTCTGCTGAAATCAGAGATGCTGAGACCACACTCATGGACCTGAGGCACACCTTCCAGGCCTTGGAGATTGACCTGGAAGCCATGAAAAATCAGAAGATCAGCTTGGAGAACAGCGTTAGGGATGTGGAGGCCCGATACAGCATGCAGATGGAGCAGCTCACTGGGGTCCTTCTGCACCTGGAGTCAGAGCTGGCCCAAACCCGGGCAGAGGGGCAGCACCAGACCCAGGAATATGAAGCCCTGCTGAACATCAAGGGCAAGCTTGAGACTGAGATTGCCACCTACCACCACTTGCTGGAAGATGGGGAAGACTTCAGTTTCAATGTTGCCCTGGACTCCAGTAACTCCTTGCAAACTGTCCAGAGGACAACCACCCACAAGGTCATGGATGGCAAAGTTGTGTCCGAAACCAACGACACTAGAGTTCTGAGGCACTGAGGCTGACAAGGAGGCGACCCCTGGGGACTAAGGGACCAATAAAAGTTGAGAAGTCTCTGGACAAAAAAAAAAAAAAAAAAAAAAAAAAAAAAAAAAAGAAAGAAAGAAAGAAAGAAAGAAAGAAAGAAAGAAAGAAAGAAAGAAAGAAAGAAAGAAAGAAAGCAAGCAGGTATAAGAGCCAAAAGGAGCTGGTTTTGAAACCATATTAAATACAAGTTTTCTTGTAGTCTATCTAGTACTGGGCAGGCCACTAAGTTCACTTTAGACAAGCCTGAAATGTTATGATGACTTGAAATGATGGTGTAATGTTTTGAAATAGAATTTATCTGGAAAATAACATGTATTCATAAATGGTAATAACAACAATCTAATAATAGTTTAAAAAAATAAGCCAGGCATAATGGAATGCCTTTAATTCCAGCACTTGGGAGGTAGAGGCAGGAGGATCTTTGTGAGTTTCAAGCCAGACAGGGCTACATAGTAAGACTGTCTATAGAGATAGATAGATAGATAGATAGATAGATAGATAGATAGATAGATAGATAGATAGATAGATAGATAGATAGAGGAAGGAAGGGAGGGCGGGAGGTAGAGAGGGAGGGAGGGAGGGAGGGAGGGAGGGAGGGAGGGAGGAGGGAGGGAGAAAGCATCTGGGGCTGGAGAGATGGTTCAACAGTTAAGATCACTGGCTACTCTTCTAGAGGGCCCAGGTTTTATCCCCAGCACCTACAACCACTGGGAGTCCAGTTCAAGAGGATCCAACACCCTCTTCTGGCCTCCATAGGTATTGTGCATGCACATGTGGTACACAGACATATATGCAGGCAAAATGTCTGTACACATAAAAACAAATACATAAATCATTAAAAAAACAGTAACATCTCTTGGCTGGTTTCTGTATTGGGCATAAAAGTAGGTAATTTTATGTATTTATTTATCTATTTGTTTTAGATAGGGCCCCATGTTGCTCAGGCTCATCTTCAGTTCATTTGCAGCTAAGGATGACCTTCAGTTCCTGGAAATGTTCCAGCCCTCACCCTCCAAACATCACAGGCCTTCACTGCCACACTTGGCTTACCTGTGGTAATTATTTTAATCTTCACCTAAATGCTGTGAGTTAGGTGCCCTTTGTATTGCCCTCACTCTGCAATAATGAAATTGAGACTCATAATTCAATTACGAATTTTAAGCTCACAGGGGAAGCTCATGGGCGGGGCTGAGATCTGAATGCAAGTAGCTTGACAACACCTTGTTGATAAACACACTGTACACATACCCCCCCACCCCCCCACCCCCCCCACCCCCGCACAGTTTAAAAACCAGCATTGTGGCACACGCTTGTTAATTTCAGTGTTTGGGAGGTAGAGGCAGTGGGCTAGAAGTCCAAAGTCAAGGCCAGTCTAAAAAAAGGCCTGCCAAAGAAAGGGCTACAGCCTTCCAGGATACTATGTGTGGCCCACGTACAGCCTGCAGACCAGCTCAGAGACCCAGTCCAGGTCTGCTTCACTGATTAATGAAATATTTGTGATGTCAGTGCATTGAGAGTAATTTTTATTTATTTACATTTAATTTTAAGATCGGGGGCTGGAGAGTTGGCTCCTCACTTAAGAACATTGCTAGCACCCAGGATGAGAGGCTCACAACCACCTGTTAACCAGTTCCAGGAGACGCTGACACCATCTTTTGGCCTCCAAAGGTACCTGGTCACATGTGCACAGCCATGGAGACATGCAGGTACAGAGATGTACTCATAAATTAAAAAATCTAAAGATTTAAAATTGTACTTACTTATTTGCTTATTTTGTGTGTGTGTGTGTGTAAGTGTACACAATTTGCAGAAATTGGTTCTCTTCTTCCACCATATGGGTGCCAGTGATTAAATTCATGTTGTCAGCTTGACAGCAAACACTTAAGCCACTGAGCCATCTCACTGGCCCAAAAGTTGTTGTTGTTTTTTTTAATTCTGTTTTATTTGTTTGTTTGTTTGATTGGTTGGTTGGTTGGTTGGTTTTTTGAGACAAAGTTTCTCTGTGTAACGGCCCTGGTTGTCCTGGAACTCATTTGTAGACCAGACTGGCCTCCAACTCACAGAGATCTGCCTGCCTCTACCTCCCAAGTGCTGGGATTAAAGGCGCATGATAGCACTTCCAGTAAGATTTGTTTTTATAACTCTGTAGCAAGAGTAAAACAAATCAAAAGAAACAAACCCTGAGCATCTAAGATTCAGGACAGACAGGGTATGACTTCACAGAAACAGTTAGTAACGCTGAATCCTTCCTCAGTGTCCCAGGGTCTCCATTTGAGAGAAACGTCCTTTTCCCAAGATATTACAACATGCCCGAAAAGTCTGTATTTACTTATTATTTTATGGTTTTTTTTTTTTTTTTTTTTTTTTGAGACAGGGCCTCACTGTGTAGCCCAGGCTGACCTCCAATTGAGATGCCCCTGTCTCCATCACAGTGCAGGACCACAGCCTGCTTAACAGTGGTTTTCTGCCACATAGTGTCCTGCAGGGGACAGGTGACTGCTGGAATGGGAACTCACAATCTCCTCTGCATCATCTCTCCATGGGGAACCCACAAAGCCCCTTTGTGTGTGCCAGGCTGGAGCGAGCTGCTTGACAGTTGGACCTAGGAAGAGCAGGTGTTGTCCTTGGAGGGCCCCGGTGAGAGCTACTTCCATCGCAGAGGCAAGAGCCAGGACAAACAGAGCCAGGAGGAAAAATAACCTCGCCACCACCACAAAGCTCCAGTCTCTTGGAAACACAGTGTCACACCTGACGGTCGCTCACGCCACACAGCGAGGTGTCCATTATTCATTGTGTTCCTAACAAAAGGACTTTCTGTCTCCAGCTCAAGCCAGGCTATTGTACACCACCTGAGGATGGAAAGCAGTGTGGAGAGCCCCAAGCTCTGCCAGCCGCTGCCATCTACCCTACAGGAGACGTAGTCCTTCATCCCAGACCCCAGTGCTTCATCTCAGACCCCGGCTGCCCACGGAGGCCAGATGGAGGCTAGAAGAAATCCGAGAGCAAAGTCCGTTTCACAGAAGCTCCCAGGGCAGTTGGAAGTCAGTCACGGTACCCCACAGACCAAAGCTGAACAAAAGCGCTGTTTCCTCCTCCTGTCCTTCGGCCTTCCTTCTCTCCATGTCAGTGGAGACCTTCCCTTAGTTCCACATCTGTGCCCCGCCCCCATTGCACTTGCTCTCACGCCCCTCCCACAATCCCACGCTCCTCTCTTTGGTTTGTCTATGGCAGATGGGATGGAATATTGCCCTCATGGGGGCTTTTATTTTTATTTTTCATGACCGGATCTCATGTAGCCCAGGCTGGCCTTGAACTCACTACGTAGCTGAGGGTGATACTGTGATACCAGGCCCTCATGGGGGTTAGTAGCTCTCTGGCACTTGTTCTCAGAGTCGTCCACACACTCTGTCTTTAGTGTGTGAAAGCAGAAGAGATGAATAAGAAGAGAAGCCTGGAAACTGGTTGGCTTCTAGAAGGATAAGGCAGGGACAGACGGCACTCTGGATGGTATGTGGAGGGTGTTTCTGCGGAATTAGCTCTTGGTTCTGGGTTTGGTGACCTGGGGTAAGCCGTGGGTCAGGCCTCCCTGAACTGGAACCTGATCAGGTGTCAGCAAATGACTGGTAGAGGAATGTCCCTGGGCAGGCCGTCTGGCTGCCTCTCGGCCTGGGTTTCTTCACATATAAAATGGGGACAGTAACCTCCTCCCTCTCGGTTCTTGGGTCTTGGGTGGGATCAGTTTGGCAGGCAATGTGGAGAAGAGAGACTCTTAGAGACATGGCAAGGTTAAAAGAAAGTTAGCCAACATCCACGTAACTGCCTTTCCCCTTTCTTTCCTACAGAGTTTTCGCATATGCATGTGTATATATATGTGTGTGTGTGTGTGTGTGTGTGTGTGTGTGTGTGTGTGTGTGTGTGTGTATTTTGAGGTGGGGTTTTCTATGCAGCCTTCAAACTCACAAGCCTCCCTCCTCAGCCTTTCAAGTGCTGATTATGGCTGTATACTATTATACCATCTCTTGAGTGATTTTTTTCCTAGTTTTCTCTCCTTTCTGTCTGTACCCTGCCCTGTTCCCCCACTAACAAGATCTGTCTTGGTAAAGGACCATTTAACAGTCGTTTACACCTGAGTGTGAATTTAAGCCCCACCCCCACCCCCCACCCCTCAGCCTCAGGTCCCTCAGGCTTGCCTCTCACTGGTGGGAATGGCTTTATGGTCATGAATCCTGGACTTCAGTGATTGTTAGGTTGTGTCAAGGACTAGAAATCTGCCTTTCAAAGCAAGCAGGGTAATTGGGGCTCTGCTCATGGGACTGAGGAGAACACTGATTTCTAGAGCTAGGAGAGCTTTAGGAAGAGATAAGCAGGGGTCCCAGGGAACTTGTTCCGATGCCGGGGCCCTGCCTTCTCTGGAAGGAACTCCCGTAAGTACCAGAGAGAACTGCTATTTTCGTCCAAAGGTGGGATCTTGGATGCCACTTCACATAGCCCTTCATCCCAACGCTTTCTGAAACCTGTCCAGGTGGGGACAGAAGAGGTCTCCCAAGGCTGAGCGATTGGCCTCAAGTCTCCCCAGGTGACTGGCAGAGGAGAGCCTGGCGCCAGTGCCCTGGACTGCGTCTCTATACTGTGTTGCTGCTCCCTGGGCCAGAGCTGTCTGGTGTCTCTTTCCGGGCCCTCCCTTCCCCTCGGCTGTTCTGGTCTGGTCAGGCATTGTTGAGAAGTGTGTGACAGGAACTCCCCTCTGAGGGCCCCTCGTTCCCGAGTCCTGTCACTCCTCTTCCTGTTCTCTATTGCTCTCATCCATCAAAATTCTGGATGGACCAGGGGCCAATCCCATTCTTGCAGAGGTAGGTGTAGTGGGCACCAGAGACCGTTACCCGGGCAGAGGGGACTAACACATGACTCCATCTGTCACATGCAATGCCACATGGCTCAATCCCCAGCATGACATTTGGTCCACAGCTGGATCCTGACCTGATGGACCTCATGAGCCCTCCACAGGAGATGGAATGTCCTCCACGGCTGTGGGCACTATGTTATGCCGGGACACCAAGTGGCTGGTGGCCACATCTCCAGAATGTGGGAAGCATGACAGAAGCAAGGGACACAGGGAAGAAAGTGGACCCAGGACAGTGAGTGCTGGGGAGGACCGGTGTGTGCCCCTGGTCACGTGGAGGGAATGGGGACCAGATGAGGGCAGAAGCCTGATGGGAGAGGGCTAGAGATGGCCAGTGCAGACCCCAGCAGAGAGGGTAGGATAAACAGGGCTGTGGGCTAAATGCAGATGGGGGACCAGAGGGATCTCTGTTCAGTTTGAAGAAGAAAGACCTGGCAGCATCTTTTGACAGTGAGAACGGCCCTGGAAGAGGGGAACAAGAAGACTCTGGAGCAAGGGTTTTTTTCCTGAATGGATTTCTGAGGGGGGTGGGATTGCAGGACCTATATAGGGCCGCACTTTGCACGTGCTCACATGGTTCATCCCCAGGAACGAGGTGGAAAGTCAGGAATTCGAGTGTGGACCTGAGGCTGCAGGGCACTGGCATGGAAGGGCTCTTTTAGCTGCGGTGTTCACAGTGAATTTGCAGGCAAGGGAGGCTGTGCAGATAGCCTAGAACAGTGGTTCTCAGCCTTCCTGATGCTGGGACCCTTCAATACAATTCCCCATGGTGTGATGACCCCCAACCACAAAATTATTTTTGTGGCTACGTCACAATTGTAATTTTGCTGCTGTTACCAACCATAATATAAATATCTGACATGTGTGGCCTCCCTAAAGGGGTCACGACCCACAGGTTGAGAACTGCTAGCTTGGACATTTGTAGAGAGGATAGGACATTGTTGGCTGGAAGGGTGACTGGGACAGACATTCACTGCCAGGCCTACCAGGGCTTGCTGGAGTGAGTAGGTATGGATGACAGCGGGATCCCACAGCACAGGGAGTCCGGCCTCACCTTGGACCGCTCCATCTGCACGTGTAGGAGAGAATGCCACCTAGGTAAGGCCAGTCTGCAGCAAGCAGAGGGTCAGGCAAAGCCTTCTTCAGCCCTGCTCCCCATGCTCACTGTGGACCTGCTGACTGGGGCTGCGGCCCTTTCCCCTCCCTCGTCTGGCCCATCACAAACCCAGCCACATCTGCTTCCAAGGGACCAACTTTGGTTCTAAGTCAGAAAAAAAAGCTAAACCAAGCTGTCCTAGAGGTGGGGCATCCTCTCTCCATAGAGGTGTGTGACCCACACCCTCAGAAGGATTAGCAATAGCTGGGGTGCGGGGAGGTGTTGGAGAGAGGAACAAATTTTGTACTGCGCCTTGACTGTGGAGTCTGCAGATCCCTGTGTGACTTAGGGCTCAGCCGCTCTCTAGCTGGATGGCATCACCAAGCCCTCCTGTGTCTTTGAGCCTCAGTTTCCTAATCTGTAAAGTGGGTGCTGGGGACCCAGAGTGTGCAGGTTCACGCCCTTAGCACACGTGGCAGAGGTAAACATTGCTGTGTTCCCGCAGCCCTGCTCAGGCCAAAGCACAGGATTGTGGGAAGGAAGTGGGAAAGGTCACTGGACTGAGATGGCTGGTTCGATGGCGAGATGAAGGTGAGAACCCTAAGCCGCTGGCCTCTCCCTGTGGGCCGTATGCACATGGTCTTGTCCTGACACATGGCAGCCTTGCCCCTGGGGCAGGACGCTCACCCTTTCTGCACAGTAGGTGCACAGAAATTCCAGGCGCACACAGAAAACAAGCGTTCTGCATGCAGATGCACACACACACACACACACACACACACACACACACACTGACCAGATTTCTGCCTGCAGTGAGGGTTCAATTCCCATTGTTAGTTGAGGAAATAGAACTTCAGCTCAGGCTGGCACTTAGGCTGGGCCAGTCTTCATCTGGCTCATCCAGGGCTCTGTTCTCAAAGCCATGCTTGGTGGTAAGCTAGGTCCTGCAGCCCCTACTAAGCAATTGTGACAAATCCTCATCCTCAGGTCCCACAGGACTCACCTGCCTGTGCTCTCTGGAGGTTCCTCCCAAACACATCCCTTATATTATTATTATTTCTTCTTCTTCCTCTTCTTCTCCTCCTCCTCCTTCCTCTTCTTCTTCTCTTTCTCCTCCTCCTCCTCCTCCTCCTCCTTTTTTCTTCTTCTTTCAAGACAGGGTTTCTCTGTGTAACAGACCTGGCTGTCCTGAAACTCACTTTGTAGACCAGACTGGCCTTGAACTCACTGAGATCTGCCTGCCTCTGCCTCCAAAGTGCTGGGGTTAAAGATGTGTGCCACCACTACCCAGCCCTTTTATTATTTTTTATTTAAATATTTTATTTTTATTTCTCTCTCCTCACCTCTTCTCTCTGTCTCTGTCTCTCTGTCTCTGTCTCTCTCTGTCTCTCTGTCTCTGTCTCTGTCTCTCTCTCTCTCTCTCTCTGTATGCAAGTGCCTGCAGAGGTCAGAAGAAGGTGTTGGATCTCATGGAGGTGGAGTTACAGGAAGTTGTGAGTCAGTCATTGAGTGTGAGTGCTGGGAACTGAACTCTGGTCCTCTGGACGAGCTGCACCAGCTCTTAACCGCTGAGCTCTCTCTCCTGAACACATGCCTTTAAAAAATAAGATATTGGAGTGACAGTGTGGCATTCTATGCCTCAGCTGGCAGTTGAATTTGGAAACAATGTTCTCCAATCATGCGCAGGGCTCTCAGGAAGGCCCTGAAGCAGAGAGGGGGAGGAACATGTTCCTTCTTCCCAAGCAGCCTGAAGCCACCAGCTTGTGTGCTCAGGGCCACAGGTGTGGCTTTCCTGGAGCCAAAATAACGCTTCAAGCTTGCCTAGCCCAGGACTCTGTGTTCCCACTTGCTGCCCAGCTCCCCACCCCAGCATGCCTGGCTGCTCCCCAGGAAACAGGGCAAACAAGCTTCTATTGATTGCCGTCATGGCTGGGAGAATGCGCCTTTGTTGCCTCCACGCCTCCTCCCCCAGGGTCCGTGCCCACAGGACAGGTGTTCAGGTAAGAGGCAGCCAGCCAGGCCTTGAGCCTTTCCTAGGTATCCAGGAGGGGACAAAAAGGACTAGAATGGCCCAGCCCCAACAGTGGCCTCTGTGCCTTCCGCCTTCCTGTGTTCTTCCCTCTTCTATCTGTCATGTCTCAAGCCTGGCCCCCTTCTGTACCCTGCTCTTGGGCAGTGGAGCCCCAGGCTGTTCAGTGTTAAGACCCTCCCCACATCAGGGCAGAAGCTCATGTGGTGAGGAAACACTGTTTATTCTTGTCCACAGCCCCGTGCCCAGCCCGGAAGTACATTCAGTCTCGGAGAACAAACTAAGTCCTACTTAGATCTTCAAAGCTACTCTGGTCTGTTACCCACCTCCCAATGCTCCCCCCCCCCCCCCCTATGTAGGCCAGGCTGCTCTTTTCTTTTCTTTTTTTTTTCTTTTTTTTTTTTTTTTGTTTTTTTTGAGACAGGGTTTCTCTGTGTAGCTTTGTGCCTTTCCTGGAACTCGCTTTGGAGACCAGGCTGGCCTCAAACTCACAGAGATCCGCCTGCCTCTACCTCCCGAGTGCTGGGATTAAAGGCATGCGCCACCACCGCCCGGACAGGCTGCTCTGGAACTCCTGGGCTCCATCCTGCCCTCCCCAGCCTTCTGAAAAGCTGGGGTTACAGGCACAAAGCACCAAGCCTGGGTTTTCAGAGATTTCAGTGGTGGTATTTTGTGTGTGTGTGTGGGGGGGGGGTGCATTTACGCCTGTGTGTGGAGGTCAGAGACAACTTTATGTGGTCACTTCGGCCTTTACGTCAATTCTGGGGACCGAACTCAGGTCATCAGGCTTCCCAGAAAGTCCTTTCCTCTCTGAGCCGCCCCACTGGCCCTCATGAGATCTTTGGGTTCTCAGAAGTCACTCAAGCTCCTCACTCGGGCTTTGACACACTCCCTAATTCGGGCATAAACCACCTCTCGTGTGCCCCCTCTTGCTGGCCTTGATACGCCATAGCCTAGCCACGCACTGCTCTAGCCCTGCTTACCGAGCATGCGCGGTGTACCACCGTTGCTCAAGGGACTAGAGCCGCTTCTCCTGAGGGAGTTGGGTTGTAGAGGTATCATCAACTGGGGCTGGGAATCACAGTGGTCACTTGCTCTCCGCAGTTTGCGCTGTGGGGTTTTCTGTGGTGGTCTCTGTCCGTTGCTAAGAGATGTTTCTTGGATGAGGGGTGAGGCCCACACTTTTCTGTGGGCATGAGGATAAATATTTAGAACGAAGTTAGGAATTACGCCGATTTGGTAATGTGGCGGTTGTAGATTCTCCTCCAAGGTCCATGTCTTCGCTAGGCCTGGGTAGTTAGCCTTGTTGTCGGTACCAGGCACGGCTTCCCTTTGTTGAGCAGGCCTTAAGTCCAATTAGAGAGCTGTTGGTTACCGTCAAGGTACGAGTGCCACTACTGTGCCCTTAGGGCTGCTGCGCCATGCTGGTCATTACTGGGACTCACGGCATTGTAGCTGGACTGTTGCTTGCTTTACTCCCTTGGAAGCTTGCGTGGTGCCTTCTGGTACCACGAAAGCTAGTCCTCAGGGAAGAGGCCTTCAAGTCAGATCCAGCGGCAGTCCTCTGGGTCCTGTGTTCAAAGTGAACGGTGTCTTCAGCAATAGGATTACCTTCCACCTTGAGAGGCAACCGAGAACAACAGCCATAGTCTGTAGTGGTTGGGATTCTCTTGGAAAACACCAACCAACAGCTCAGAGGGGGCTTCTCACATCTGGTGCTGGGGGGTTTGTTGGACAGTCTCTGGCTCTTGGGGGAAGCACTGTCAGTCCAGATGAGACATTTTTGTTTAAGTTATATATCTGCACATAGACTTACACATAATTTTAGGTAGATAGCTGATAGTGTTATTTGATGATTTTCAGCATCCTTACTGTTACTTTACCCTACTTCCCTCTCCTTCTGTACTGACTCCCTCCCCCTCTCTCATAAGACCTGCCTTTCCCATTTCTGCTTCTCATCAGTTGTACCTTGCTTTCTCTCTCTCTCTGTTGCTCTTCCCTCCTACATGTGGTATCTTTCTAGTTTCCTGTTTTCTCCAATTATTCTAGGTTGCATGTTCATATCTGAAGGTTTGGTTTGCTCCATTTTTTTAAATTTATCTGTTTCATCTTGTTTTTGAGATGGAGTCTCCTGTAACCCAGGCTGACCTTGAACTCACTCCATAGCCTTAAGCTTCTAATATTCCTGCCTCTGCCTCCCAAGTGCTGGACTGCAGGTATGCACCATCACGCCCAGGTTATTCAACTCTGGGGACTGATCCCAGGGTTTTGTGCATGTTCAAGTAAGTAGTCCACCAACTGAGCTTCGTGCCGGCTCAGTCTTAATGACCTGTGGTCACTTCTTTAGGCTGTGAGATTCTGGTCTTCAGATGCCAGCCTGACCCTAATCTCCTTCCTCATCTTCTCTTCGATGTGACACTCCACTCCCAGGGCGTCATCAAGGCAGACGTTCTGTCCTCTGTGTTCCTGCCCGTGATGTGCCAGAGTAGATGAACACATCCACGGGAGCCCATTCGGGACAAGGACGTGCAAGAGTGGACACGGCCTTCTCCTCTTGCGAGGGGGCCCCCCGCCATGAGAATCCAGAAGGACATCGCTGTGACACTAACTTCAGTGAACCGGCAGTCATCAAGAAGAACCAGGGACCAGTGCTCATTCCAGGGCTGTGCACTGTACATCTCATTGTTTCCCTGGGCACATGGTGTCAGGGATTCAGAAATATTACAGAGGCCTTGGCTGCTTGCAAAACTGTGATGCCTTGCTGGCACCAGCCGGTTTTAAACCTTTTCCTTTTGGGTTAGATTTGGGATGTCAGCAGTAATAACAATCAACAGTAGCTGCTTTACCAACTACAAATAAAGTCTCTCGTCTTTCTACTGACGCCCGGAGGATGCCGGCCTGAGTCTGAGACAGGTGACACAATGTGCTAGAGGTCACCCAGGTGATTCTCACTGCCAATCAAGCCCCAGCTCCCAGGCTAGTGGGCACCCAAGGCCTGATCTCTACCAGCTTGGTCACCAGGTGCTAGACCAAGGCAGCAAGTGGGTAGGGAGGCTTAGGAACCTCAGCCCCTCAGAAAAGAGTCTCGCCCTCAGGAAACTCAAGGCACAGCAAAGCCACTGATATCTGTATTAGGAGCTTGGCTCTAGGGCTGGGTCTGCCTTCTTATCTGCTGTGCGTCTCCACTCACGTTGCTTACCCTCTCTGTGTCACGGTGTCCACCCTGTAATGGAGCAATAAGTTCCTTCTCTTGGGCCTGCTCTGACAAGGATGCACAGTGATGTTTGTGGATATGCTTTGAAGCTGCAGTGTGTTGCTATCTATTCCTGGAATAGCATGGGAATCAGAAACCATGTGATGGGGGAATGCTGGGCTGGGCTTGCTCTAGGTAGAGAGAGGCAAGTGAACCTATTGCCCAGCCAAGCTCACATGACGAGACAGAACCGCTAAGTAGGTCAGCTTTTGGCAGAAAGAGCTATTCCTGGCCCTGCCTGTCCGTGCAGCACAGGAGCGGAAAGTAGAGCCCGGCTATTTCCGGGTGGCCAGAGAACACTGCTCAACAGCTTTCTCTTGGATCCTGGCCCTGCCTTTGTGGCCTGGGCCTGAGAGGCCAGGAGGCCCTTATGAGCTCAGGGCCAGTGTTCTGTGGGCACTCTAGGGTAGAGACGGTGACCTAGGAGTATCTCAGCATAGCTGTCCGTCCCCTAGGCACCATGCCTAAGCAGCTGTGGGTGAGGCTGAATGACCATACTACAACCCAATGACTGCTTACACAGGCCTGGCTTCCTCACGTAAAAAAGTGTGTGTGTGGTATGTGGTATGTGTATGATGGTGTGTGTGTATGTGTGTGTGTGATGTGTATATATGGAGTGTTTTATATATATGGTACTTACTATGTGTGGATGTATATGGTGTGTGTGTGAGGGGCATGTCTATGGTGTGTGTGTATGGTATGTTGTGTGTATATGGATATGTGTGTAATGTGTGTATGAGATATGGGATGCATACATAGTGTGCTTATGTATGGTGCCATGTGTGTGATATGTGGTATGTGTGTATGATGTGATGTATGTGTGGCGTGTGGTATATGGTGTGTATATAAATCAATATAGTGTGTATGTACTATGTGTGTTATGTTGTATATTTTGGGGGCGTGTGTGAGGTATGTTTGTGTGTATAAAATGTGTGTGACATGTGACAGTGTTTGTGTCCTAGCAACATTTATTTACTTGTTTATTTTGAGACAAGGTTTCACTGTGTAACCCTGGTTGGCCTGGAACTCACTATGGAGATCAAGCTGGCCTTGAACTTTTGGAGCTACACTGCCTCTGCCTCCCTAGTTCTGGGGTTCAAAGTGTGCACCCCCATTCCCTAGCAGTGTTTTAGGATTCATGAGATCGATAGCACTGTGCACAGTGGTACCTGTTTGTCCTTGAGCTTCTAGGACCTTCCAGGCCGTAATGGTGACTGTGGGAAGGACAGAAGCACCTGCATAGGGGTGGCTGAAGAGTACCCCAAAGAGTGCCCCATCTGGGCAGAGTGGCACACACCTGCAATCCCAACACTGAGTGCGGAGGCAGGAATGCTCAGAGTTCAAGGCCAGCCTGGGTTCTGTGTGAGACGTGGTCTCCAAACCAATATGAAACAAAACACAACTAAACAATCCCTTCAGGCATACAGTGACCTTGAGGTCAGCCTGACCATGGGAGACTTGCTCAGCTCTTCCAGTGTAGGAGCTGGCAGGTGGCCTCAGGTGCTGTGTCTGCACAATGCCCCAGTGAGAAGTGAGACAATTAATACCACACCTAATGGAGCTGTTATTGTTACCTTATTTAACTCTAACAGCAACCCAGAGAGGAAAACATAGGGACCTATTTATAGACAAGCAAATGGAGGCTCACAGGAGCTAAGAAATGCATGCATGGTCTTACAGACGAGAAGCAATTTTACTGAGATTTAAGTCCAATTTGATGCTATGATTTGCTGTTTTAACTCCCACTCACTATGACGTGTGTGTGTGTGTGTGTGTGTGTGTATATGTGTGCATTCAAGTGTGTGTGTATGTGTGTGCGTGTGCACAGATACACGAAAAGTGTCCAGCACAGTATGTTACACAGTGTGTTTATTACACAGTGAGTAGCTTCTGCATTTACTGTATTCATTATTATCACACATATTTCTCAGAATTTAGGCGGAAGTGATAAAACTTCAGCATGGCTGGTAAAAGTAGAGGGTTTTCTAAGATATTAGAAAAATACAAGAATCTCATTCCCATGTGAACTGTCAAAAAGAGGAGGCCACCACCCACAGGTAATTCCCGGTAGAATTCCCTATAATTATGAAACCTGGAGAAATGGACGTATCAAACCATAAGGGAGTGGTTATATAAATTACGGTTGATTTCTTTGCTGGAAAATTACACACCCACTTAGAACAATGATAATATGACTTAACATGGAAAGTGTTTATTATATAATTACTATTACAGAAAAGATGCTGGATATAAAAATTCTATTTTTGTTCTAATTACACCTCTATTAAAAAATATCATCTGCATGTCAAAGAGAGCAGAGAGGGAATATGAAGACAGTTGATGTCTTAAATGCTGGATTGAGGGTTTCTCTCTTTATAATTGATTCAATAATTCAACCATATCTTATTGAGAACTTATCAAGTGTCAGATATCAAGTTAAGCATAATTACTGGTGTGGGTTATATTAGGCTGCAGGAAAGCTTGAAGAGACAAGAAGGTTTTATTGCCTCCTGAAAGCAACTCAAAACTGATATGGAGTTTACATCCTTAGAGTACCAAGGTCCTCAGCTTTCCACCAGGTGACTCTGGAGGGCCACGCCTGCATTCCTGATGGGCAGGCCATGCCCCTTCCCAGGGAAGGTCTGAGGGAAGGCTGTACACTGTACCACCTGCACGCCAATGTGCCAGTCAGGGAAGACTGTACACCGCACCACCTGCATGCCAATGTACCAGTCAGTTCTTGGTTATGTAATCACCCCAGCTGCAAGGTAGAGAGGGACATTTCATTTCATAAGCAGTACTAAAGAGCAAGGCTCTGCTGATGTGGGAGAGAGGGGAGGACAGCAAAGGGGTACCACATCCTGTGCGACTTTCCCTGGGAGAGGCGTGAACAAAGGTCTCTTCACCCCAGAAAGGACACTGATGACCAAGAAACCCTTCCACTTGAGTCCAGCTTGGTAAACCGATGAGTTCACTGGCGTTTCTTGCTGGAGCAGGAGTGAAAAGCATGGCCAACTGGAACTCACTCCAGCATGGGTGACAACTCTCAAGTGTACACAACTCCACCAAAGACTGTCTGCTCCTGCCACTTGGCAGTGGTCTAATGCTTTTACAGCTGTGTGCATCTGGTGGTGTCCTGAGTGTCTGGACCTCATAAGGTGGATGAGTTTTTTAGAAAATTATTATGGTGTGTGTGTGTGTGTGTGTGTGTGTGTGTGTGTGCTACAGGCATGTGAGTGGCTCAGCATGTGTATGGGAGTTGGAGGATAATTTGGGGGTGTTGGTTTGGGGAGTCAGTGCTCTGTCTTCACTGTGGGCTCTAGGTTTATGTGGTTTCACCTACTAAGCCATCTTGCTGGCCCGAGTTTCCCCAGTTATGATGTTCCCTATCCCTCCAAGAGAGAGTGTATCAGTTTGAAGGAAACAGATAGATAACACAACACTCTGGGGACCAAGTGTAAATTGAGGCCATGTCTTTGAAGAGCCCTGCATTGAGGAGAGACTTTGTGTGTTAAAGAGTAATTGTGGACCACCTCTGGAGTACTGTGCTGGGGTTGTGGGACCCCAGGGTGTGGGCTGGGGAACTCTGCCTGGAGTTCAAGGCCTTGGCCTCTCCACCTTTGGGAGGATTCTGCCTTTATGGATTGTTACCATGACTGAGCCCCTCCTACCCTGCTCATATCAGATGGCACCATGCTTTTTAGGACCCGTCTACCCTCACCTGAGCAGGGGTGAGAGGTCCTCCTGACCCAACCTGGGACTGACTGGCCAGTGCTTCTGGGACCTGAGTGGAGTGGCAGGTTCTGGAGCCGTGTTCTGACTGGTCCGTTAGACTGACTGCTCATCCAGCTCCCCTTCTCTCTACCTGTTGTATCCCAAGAAGTCCATAGTGAGCATTCCACTCCCCACCATCTATTTTTGGCTTAAGGTAGCTAGGGAGACCAAAATAAACGGAGCTAATTCAAGGGCTGAGGTAAGTTAACAAGGCTTCGATTTTCCCAGTGTGATGAGAAGCCAGTGGGGGTTTGAAGGAGGGCAGGGCAGGCTTTCCAGGCAGGGAGTCAGCAGTGTATAAATCTGGAAATCTTTTATTTCTGTGAGTGGTTTATTGATTGGACAACAAAATGACCACCAAGAGGAGAAAATACTTAACAAGGCATTAGAGGGCAGGGAACAGGAGGCTGCTGATGCCTCCTGGGGGAAGGGCTTGGAGGCCTGCCATCCAAGAAGCTTGGCTGTGTGGTCCTGGGCACACCAGCAACCTCTCTGAACCTGTGCCTTCCATTCAATAGGAAGATCAAGACTATTTAAGTGAATTAAAAACCACAGCTAAATGTGATAGTGAACATCTGTAACCTCAGCATTCAAGAGGTAGAGGCAGGAATCTTAGGAGCTGAAAGTTATCTTTGGCTACTGAGTTCTAAGGTAGCTTGGGTTATATGAGAAGCTGTCTCACACAAACAAGAAAACAAAACACATACACGCACGTGTGTGTGCACACACGCATGCACGCACACAACACCATCACTACCACTACCACCACTACAACTGAGCTGGGCATGGTGATTCACACCTTTAACCCCAGCACTTGGGAGGCAGAAGCAGGCAGATCTCTGTGAGTTCAAAGCCAGGTCACCCAGGGCTACATAGTGCGTTTTTATCTCAAAACAAACAAAGAGACAAACAAACACAAAACAAACCTTGCAGAAATATCTAGGAAGATTTTAATATGCTATTCTCTCCAGGCCTGGCTCAACCCCATGTTACAGCGACCCCTACTCTGTCATGATCTCTCTGCAATCTATCCACCAGCAACTCACAGCCTGGTGGCGGGTGCCTCCTGTGTTCCCATTTTCTCCCACTGGTGTGGCCAAGCACATTAGCCCCTGGAGGCTGCTGCACTCCTCGCCAGCCTTCCTGCCGTTATCTCTGCCTCCTTCTACTTGTTATCTACAGAACAGACACCATGACCTTTAAAAAACCAAAACACTCAGAACAAGTGACAGAAGGCAATCTGAAGAGATGACCTGTCTCAGTCACTTCCTGCTGCAGGGATCGAACACCATGGCCAGAGAAACTCAAGGAAGAGAGTTTATCTGGGCTTATGGTCCATCATGGCAGAGAAGCATGGCAGTAAGGGACTGGCATGGTGGCAGGAGGAGGAAGCTGACAGGTCACATCTTTCACTTCAGATATGAAGGAGAGAGAGAGAGAGAGAGAGAGAGAGAGAGAGAGAGAGAGCAAGCAAACCGGAAGTGAGGCATGGCTCTAAACTCATCTAAACAGTAATGTGCTTCCTCCAGCAAGGCTGCACCTCCCCAAGTAGCGCCACCAACCACAGACCAAGTGTTCAAATGCCTGACTCTGTGTAGGATGTCTTCCACTCAAACCACCACAATGCTTCTGTGATTCCAGCTATTGGTTGTGCTGGAAAAAGAAAAGAACGATGAAGCCGGCTAAAGGGCCAGCAGTTGCCAGGAGCTGAAGAAGAGGTGACAGAGTGTGGGAAGTTTGTGGGACGGTGAAACCTCTTGTCTCACACTGTGGCTGGGGAGCCCATGTCCTGCAGCATTAGAATCCATGTACAGCACAAAGAGCAGACCACGATGCAACCGTGGACTTCAGTCAATAGTGGTGTGTTAGATCATGTTGGGAGTGATGTGTCACGTCAGTGCAAGGTATTGAAATTGTGTGTGTGTGTGTGTGTGTGTGTGTGTGTGTGTGTGTGTAAGAGATAGAGATAGTGAGAGATAGATGTATAGATAGGTAGGTAGATGATAGATAGATGGATAGATAGATGGATGGATGGATGGATGGATGGATGGATGGATGGACGGACGGACAGATGGGTGGGTGGCTGGATAGATAGATGAATAGATAGATGGTGAACAAATGTGAGTGTGAGAGTGGGTGATTAGGTATGAGCGGAACTCTGTACTTCACATTACATTTTTTCCACAATTATAAAACTACCCTGGAAATGGAATCTAATGATGGACCTAACGTCAGATCACATCATTTCTCTGGAAACCCTCCCCGCTCCACGTTGCACCCATGGCTCAGGAAGTCTCTGTGATGTGGCCCCTGCCTGCTGTCTGCACACGGGGATTCCTTCTCTTCCTACTTTGCTCTCATCCCCAGGCCTTTGTACAACTGTTGCTTCTCCAGGACACTTTCCTTCAAGTAGCTGGCTGAGAGGCCCCTGACCACTGACCAGGAGCCGCCCCTCCACCCGGAGCCAGTCCCCAGCATACAATCCTGTTTGAACTCTACGCACGTGTCCCTGCTGCTACTTCTCTTGCTTGTGGAGCACCTAGAGCTGTGATGTTGTCATGGAAACAGGGGGTCCTCACTACCATTTCCACTGCTTGTTGCCAGCTCCAGCTCCTAGAACAATGCCTGATAATTCCGAGTTACTCACATAGACACCGTGTGTGTTCAAGTGTATGCAGGTGCATGTACGTGCGAGTCAGCATGGAGGTCAGGGTCACACTCCCCCCACTATTTATTTATTTACTTATTTTTATTATTTTTTTAAATCAAAGGTCCCTTACTGGTCCTGCTTCCAAGAGTGGCCGAGAACAAGGGGAAGGGAAGGCAACCAGCTGGCTCAGGGAGGGTCATTTCCACATTTCATTTACACACAGAACTAAACAGACAAGCACAGAGTCACTATTGTGGTTAGAAGTTGGCAGCATGGGATGGGGGGGGATGAGGAGTAGGGGTGTTATTAAAAAAAAAAAAGCAGGCTCCCCCCAAACTGGGTACCTGGGAAGGGACTTGGTCTACTTCAACCCAAGAGGAATCAGAAGATAAAAGCAGTTTGGGAAGGCCAGAACCGTCAGGGTGGAGGGAGGAGGACGTGAGGGGGGGCATTTGGCAACTGGGATGAAGGGATTACCCTCCCCCTGCTGGGATCCCCCCAGCTCCTCCGGTCTGGCAGGAAAGGGGCAGCCTGCAACACCCATGAGCAGGTCTGGGCTGCTAGATGCTCCAGGCAGGGGGCTGGAGGCGGCTCACAAAGGCTTGCCTTGCCCTCCAGAGAGATCACAGCGCTGCCACATAGTTTTCCTGCCAGGGTGCAGCGGTCCTTGACCTCCTCGTAGCAGTTGGCTTGCAATTCAAGCTTGATTCCTGTCAGCTTCTTCTTGATGGCATCCTTGGAGCTGGCATAGATCATTTTGCTCTTAAGGGGTGCACTCTCAGGGGCCCAGAAAATGAACACCAGGTCCTCCTTCTTGCTCTCCTTGGTCTCGTAGGTTGCATCATAGAGAGCATAGCGGCAGTCCTTGTCTGGCAGCATCTTGACAAAAGTGGTGTGGGGGTCGTCCACAGTCTGCCCCACATCTCCTACCAGGATCTCCTTGCCCTCCTCCAGAATGATGTTCTTCTTGTCCTCACTCAGGCAGAAGAGCACTACCTCCTTACGTTTCTTCACTTCTTCTGGCGTTGAAGACTTGCACACTTCCATGTCATTGAACACCTTGATGACACCATCGGAGATAGCCACACCAGAGGCCATGCTTCTGTAATCGAAAGGGAGACAGGGAGAGCTACAGAAGAAATGAGCCGCCACAGCTGCTGCCAGGATCTGACTCTATTTACTTATTTCTAAAACAGGGTCTCTCACTGGCCTGGAGCTTGCTGTGCATGCTAGGCTGGCCAGCCAGCAAACCTCAGGGATCTGTCTCACACTGGAAAGGCTGATAACTAGTAGTTGCTCAGTTTACAAAACTGGGTGTCTTGGTAGTCCCAGTCTGGTACTGGGGGCCTGGTCTTCTCCAGGAGGCTGCTGGTCTTCAGTCTATGTTGGAATCCCAAAGAAGCTGCTTCTAATATCAGTGAAGGGATGCTGCAGCAGCAGGATAGGTGGACTTACAAGCAAGAGTGAAAGCAAGCAGGCAAAAAGCAAAAGTTTTTTCCCCAGGCACTTTTTATCTAGGCTGCCACCAAACAGTGCCACCTACATTCAGTGTGGCTCTTCCTGCTTCAAATAATCTGATCAAGAAAAACCCATAGGAGTGTCTTCTGGCTTGCTTTTTAGTTGATTCCAGATTCAGTAGAGTTGACCACTGAGATTAGCCATCAGAGCCCTGAAGTGCCTGTGTGTGTGCACAGGTCTAGCTGGGTCAGAGCCTGAAAGCTGTCTAGAAACATCATCCTTCCTCCTTATTCCCCTGGGTCCAGCCTGTGCTCACATGGCAGGCAGACCTGCAGGCTCAGCTCTGTCACTATTTTGCTTAGGGAATGTCTTAGTTAGGGTTTCTATTGCTGTGAAGAGACACCATGACCATGGCAACTCTTTAAAAGGAAACATTTAATTGGGGTGGCTTACGGTTCAGAGGTCCAGTCCACTAGCATCATGGTGGGACATGGTGGTGTGCAGGCAGACACAGTGCTGGAAAAGTAGCTGAGATTCCTACATCTTGCAGGCAACTGGAAGTGGTCTGAGACACTGGGTGCAGCTTGAGCATATATCAGACCTCAAAGCCCGCCTCTACAGTGACACACTTCCTCCAACAAGACTACACCTACTCCAACAAGGTCCCACCGCCTAATAGTTTCATTCCCTTTGGGGGCCATTTTCTTTCAAACCACCACAGGGACCTTTCAGCTTTCCACTGCTCTCCAGGAGAGCTCTGGGAATCCACAGCCACTTAGACTTCCCTCCCCTGCTCCAAGTCATTTGGTCCACCTGCTTTCCCCTTTATGAGAAATGTAATGTCATATTAATAAGCTGTGTCAGAAACGTGGCTCATAAACCCAAGGCACTTCACCACTCCAAGTGTTTAGGAAAATAGCCCTGGTGGCTTTTTCTTTTTCTTTCTTGTTTTTTCCACATAGTTTCTCTGTGTAGCGCTGGCTGTCCTGGAACTAGCTCTGTCAACCAGGCTGGCCTCAAACTCAGAGTTTCACCTGCCTCTGCCTCCCGAATGCTGGGATTAAAGGTGTGTGCCACCATTCCCAGCATGGTTAGCCTTTTCAAGCCAGAATTTTCCAAATGGTTTTGACCATGGAGCCTGATTCCTGCACTCACCCTGCAGCACCTGCTCCTGCCTTCACTGTCCCCTTCCCTGGTCCACCCGTCCCTTTCTCCACAGCCTGGGCTTCCTCACTATACAAGTCTCAGAGTACAGAATCCCAGGCTTCCTCAGTGGTACTCACATCCCCAGTCAGTCCCATCACCATGAACATCCTGCCTCCCCTGAACCCTCTTCTCACCCACTTCAGATCCTTCTGTTCCTGGTCTACATCAAAGAGCACTTTCCCTAAGAACCTTTTCTGCACCCTTGGGTGGAAAAAGAATCCCTTTCCCTCACGACTTTTGAGAAAAATCTTGGTAGTGGAGGGCAGGACCCAAGTGTTTTCCCACTCCACAGCATCAGGTTCTTAGAAGGCACTGACTACAAAATGCAAGGAGACGGGGTCACGAGTCCAGCCCACCCTGAGCCCCTGGTCCAGTGCTGAGAGATAGGGGTGTAACAGGAAGCCGAGAGCGGGATGGAAAGCAGTAAGGGTGGTGAGAAAAAGCAAGGACCAGAAGAGAGGAGTCCTCACTGAAGAGCTGTCCCTTGGCAGGACACTTGCCCTGTCTCCTTGTCTGTACAGCAGTGAACGGTGGAGTATGGCTTACAGGATTCCCCTGAGCCCATATCAAGGGCAATCGGTGAGTGAGATGTTATGGTTGTAGTAGATAGCTTTGCAAGTGCAGAAGTAATTAGTTCACTACGTTTCCAACAAGCGTCAAAGGGGAAAAGCCAGGGTTGTGGTGACACCAGGCTGTCTGAGCCCCCAAGAAGGGCTATTTTAGGGGACCTTGTCTCAGTACATGGGAGCATAAAGATGAGCCAGGCTTGTCCTCTCAGAGGATACAGCGATTAGGTCAAAGTGGGAATGAATGGCTGTGGCCTGGTCGAGGGGGCTGCGAAGGCGTTCCCTACAGTAGGCACAGCATGAGCAGAGCTCATGGGCTCCGTGATGAGAATGCAGAGAAGTGGGGGGGGGGGGGAGCAGGACAGGGGCTGAGTCTGTGCGAAGGCAGATGGGGAGGGGCATGGTGAGGACTTGGGTCTGCACCCTACCATGGGGAAGACGAAGAACGACAGGAGGAAGTGACTACTGGGGTGTGCAGGAATGAGAAAGGAGCTGTGATTGGGGTGCAACCCGCACACACACCACAGTCAGAGCCACCTAGGACGTCTGGTGAGAAGCAGCTGCTCCCCAGTGGGTGTTATCTTCCATCTGGGGCACGCTGAGCCTGAGGTTGCAGATGGGGTTAATCACTTAAGGGAAGTAAAAATAACACACAGAGTCAGATCATACTATATTAAGGATGTCAAAGTAGGCGAGGTAATTATAGGTTGAATGGAGACTTGGGGTTGTGTGTGTGTGGCGGGGGGAGAGGCATCACCTGAGTTACATCAAAAAGGGCTGGGGTGGGGGGTGGGTTAGCCCTTTCTTTATGAAGAAGAGATTCAAGTGGAGACCAGTTTTAGTACAAAGGAGATAGAGGCCACAGTGGATTCCTACACTGCCTTTCATGAGTCCTGGCAGGTGGTGAAACAAGTCCCAGGCCAGACACTGTGATGTTTCAGGAGATGCATCTATCCATGTAAAAATAAATATTTCCTGGTCACTGTCTTTTGGGGGCATAACAATGATCTGAATCCAAGTCCTGTGTCTCCCTCTGGAAAGCACAGACAGCAAATGTGTCAGCATATAATTTGACAACAGATTAATTTAGGAAATGACGAAAGAGTCTAGATTGGGCAGTGATAAGGAGACTCTGCATGGAGTGGTCCTCTGAAGGAGTGACATTTGACTCGTGTGTAGATTTGTGTGTCTGTGCTTGTATACTCATGAGGTAGCATGGTATGTGTGTATCTATGCATGCATACTCATAAGGTAGCATGGTATGTGTGTATCAATGCATGCATACTCATGAGGCAGCATGGTATGTGTGTGTCTATGCATGCATACTCATGAGGCAGCATGGTATGTGTGTGTCTATGCATGCATACTCATGAGGTAGCATGATATGTGTGTATCTATGCATGCATACACATGAGGTAGCATGGTATTCATGTAAGTCAGAAGTCAACCTCAAGCATCATTTCTCAGGTGTTGTCTACTTTGGTTTAAAAAAAATTGCATTTGAGGGATAGTATGTGCGTACATGTGTACTAGTACAGGCTTGCTATAATGAATAAATCAAAGGACAACCTCAGGCCCTAGCCTTCCAGCTTGCTTAGGATGATTTCTTGTTTGCTGATATTAACTGATCAGTGAGTTTCTGGGGATTCTCCTGGCCCTGCTTCCCTTCTTACCCTAGGAGCAATGGATTACATGTGTGCTACCATTCCTGGCTTTACATGGCTTCCAGGATCTGAATCCAGGTCCCCATGTCTGTGCGGCAAGCACATTACTCACTGAACCAGCCCCCCAGCTCTCCACCTTGATTTTGAGACAGGATTTCTCACTGACCTAGAACTCACGAATTAGACTAGGCTGTCCAGAGAGCCCCACGGATCCTCTTGTCTCTGCCTCCATACTGCTGGGTTGCAAGTGTGTGCTCCCACACCTGGCTTCTCACATGGCTGCTGGGGATTGAACCTTGGTCTTCACGTTTGTGCAGCAAAGTCTTTACCAACTGAGCAATCTCCCAGCCCAAAGGAAACTTGATTTTCAATAAAACAGTTAATAAATCTCATATTTCTTTGGGAGTGCTTATTTGTTTCTTTTCTTTTGTTTCTTTCTCTCTTTCTTTCTCTTTTTCTTTCTTTCTTTCTTTCTTTCTTTCTTTCTTTCTTTCTTTCTTTCTTTCTTTCTTTCTTTCTTTCTTTCTTTCTTTCTTTCTTTCTTTCTTTCTTTCTTTCTTTCTTTCTTTCTTTTTCTTGAGAGACAGGTATAGCCTCCAACTCGCTATATAACTGAAAATGACTTGGCACTCCTGATCTCCTTGCCTCCATTTCCCAAATGTTGGTATTACAAAAGTGTGTCACCATGCCTGGTTTACAGACTTTTGGTTTGGGAATGTTTTATTTCAGTGTGTGTGTGTGTGTGTGTGTGTGTGTGTGTGTGTGTGTGTGTGTGTGGTGTGTCTGCCACAGTACCTGTGTGGTGGTCAGAGACCAACTTTGGGGAGTCAGTTCTCTCCTTGTACTCTGGGTTCTGGGGATCAAACTCAGACCACCAGGCTTGAGTAGCAATGGCTTTTACCCTCTGAGCGGCCTACTGGCTCCCCCTTCCTATTTTTGTGTTTACATGTTAAATATTTGACATAAGGTATTTAAGGCAATAGAATATGAAATAAAAACCATAAAGATGAGCAATGAAACCATTAGGAATCAAATGAAAATAAAGAAAAGAAAATGGCATTGAAAACATCTCCATGGAGAGAGAGAGCGAGAGAGAGAGAAAGAGAGAGAGAGAGAGAGAGAGCGAGAGAGAGCGAGAGAGAGAGAGAGAGAGAGAGAGAGAGAGAGAGAGAGAGAGAGAGAGAGAGTATGTGTGAGGAGATTCTGGGAACCTTGATAAGAGGAGCAGATTGACACTGGTAAAACAAAATGTAAATATTTTACTAGTTTGCACAAACTACGGAACTGACTAAGAGAGCAAAGAACTTATGATACACCACTTCAGAAGGGCACTAATGACAAGCTGGGTAATGAGTTCAATTAAAAGAGGATTCAGGCTTAGTCATTGTGCAAGGACACTGGAGATGTCCTGAAAGAAACTTAGAGGCTTTCCCAAGATCAACAGCAATCCTAAGAGTTTTTGTTTATTTGTTTTTGTGTTTTTGAGACAAGGTTCCTCTGTGTAGCCTGGCTGTCCTGGACTCCCTCTGTAGACCAGGCTGGCTTCAAACTCATAGAGATCCACCTGCCTCTGCCTCCCAAATTCTGGGATTAAAGGAGTGTACTCCCCCAACAATCCTAATCATTTTTACAACATGACTAGAGTGTGCTGTGAAGCTAGAAGAAACTTCTGGGAATTACAAAAAAAAAAAAAAAAAAAAAAAAAAATTAAATAAGCTCTGCTGTAGAGAAGGCAGAGCCATCTCTTCTGTCTTCAGAAATAAAAAATTGCAACATTGTCATAGATGAAAAGGCAATCAATAACAACGGAGACGAAATGTAAGAAATCACAGCAGCAAATCAGACAAGCATTTAATAAGAATATAAAGCATTTTCTAAAGTCTGTCACTGATTGTCAAGCTATTGGTCAACTGTTAAAAATGGTGGTTTATCTCGCTGTGATTTATCCCTCATTGCTGATAGCTCTTCACATTTACCCCTTTGTTTGTCAACTGTTACACAATACTGCTCCTAACCCCTAACCCCAATTAAGTATTTGCATAGATCTGCCTAACCAGCACATTCTGCAACTCCACTCTGTAAGGCACTGCCCCAGGGTGCAGAGGCTCCTAACCCCTAACCACAGTCAAGTATCTGCAAAGGTCTGCAGATTCACCCCTGTAGGCTACAATAGCTGGGGTAGGTTATCTGGTCACTGAATGGCTCTTCTCCAAGTGTTACTTGGTGATCTGCAGGGACTGTTTGCTCAGTAGGTAGGAGATAAGAGTATCACTTCGGCCCAATTCCATTACCCAGAGTAAGTCAATGACCAAGCCTGGTGTCAAGAAGGTGGAGCTGAACTCTTGACTCTTTAGTGGCCAGAACTTCAGGGTGGAGGGAGTGAAGACCTTGGAGGAGGAGGGGAAGGAGGAGAAGAGGGAGGAGAAGGAAGGAAGAGGGAAGAGGAAGAAGGAGGAAGAGAAGGGAGAGGAGGAGGGAGGAAGAAGGAGGAGGAGGGAGAAGGAAGGAGGAAGAGGAAGGAGGAGAAGGAAAGAGGAGAGGAGGAAGGAGTAGGGGGAGGAAGGAGGAGGAGGGAGAAGGAAGGAGGAAGAGGAAGGAGGAGAAGGAAAGAGGAAAGGAGGAAGGAGTAGGGGGAGGAAGGAGTAGGGAGGAGGAAGGAGAAGGGAGGAAGAGGGAGAAGGGAGGAGGAGGGGGAGGAAGGAGAAGGAGGGAGGAGGGAGAGGAGGGAGGAGGGAGGAGGAGGATATCCTCGCTATTTTGAAGCCCCCTTCTCTCCCTCTCCTTTCTTCCTCCCCTCTTCCTCTCCCTCCCCTTTTTCTTTCCTTTACACAACATGACCAATAGCATGTTGTAAATCTAGAAGAACCTTCCCAAAAATTACCCAGAAAAAAATATTTTGAATTAGCTGTGCTGTAAGGAAGATATAATTTCTCTCCAGAAGCATAAAAGTCCATCCCTCTCTCCCTCTCTCTCTCCCCCTTTCTTCCTTCCTTTCATCTTTGTGTGTGTGTGTGTGTGTGTGTGTGTGTGTGTGTGTGTGTGTGTGTGTGTGTGTTTGAAACAAAGTCTTGCTGTGCAGCCAAGGCTGGCCTTTAACTCACTCCTGCCTTAGTCTCCTGGGGCCTGGAATTATAGACACAGACCACCACTCACATTCTGCGATCTTTTCTCAAAGCACCCCTGGATCCTTCAAATTATATAAACCCCGGCTTCCCACACAACTTGGGTCTCTGCCTGGCAGCTCTATTCTTTTAATGGATGGTACCCGAGGTAGCTGAAGGTTGACTTCTCTAACAATGGACTTTTCTCAAACACACGCTTTATTTATTAGTATTTTGAAATACTTAATAAACAACATTCTATTGAAGTTAACGTTCTCTTATATCTTTTCAAGCAATTTAAGGCAGACAAGGAAGTGCTGTTGGGGTCTTTGAGAAAAACTTCAATTGTCTTAATTGCTTAATTGGTTGCCAAAATATGGTGACAGTCATTTGTAGGATAAGTTACTTTTTAAAGTAAATTTGATGAAGAATTTAATGCAACCATTTAAGATACAAAATAGGGGCTGGAGAGATGGCTCAGAGGTTAAGAGCACTGACTGCTCTTCCAGAGGTCCTGAGTTCAATTCCCAGCACCCACATGGTGGCTCACAACCATCTGTAATGAGATCTGGCACCCTCTCCTGTATACATAATAAATAAATAAATCTTTAAAAAAAAGATACAAAATCTGATTTAAAGGTGCATGGTCAAAGGAGCCAACTAGTGAAACACAATTATATCATCACAATATGTTTTATGGCACATTCTCTGTATTGGTTCATGTAATTTACACTTGTGGTTATTTATAATAATATACCACCTAAAACCATAGTCAGAACCTTAACTGTAACCATACCCTGCAAGTAATGACCACAAGTTCCTGCATCCTGTGCCCTACTCCCCATCCCCAATACCACATTTTTATTTTATTTTATTTTTTAACTTTTTATTTATTCTTTGTGGCTTTCACTCCATGCATCTCAATCCCTTTCATCTCCCTGATCCTTCATATCCACCCTCTGCCCTTACAACACTGCCCCCATAAAATAAAATTTAAGAGAAAATAAAATAAATATAAATATAAATAAAAACCTCATCGTGGAAGCTGTAGTGTGACACAGTAAACCCTTTTGTCCATATATCTTTACTTGTAAGTGTTCATTACAAAGAGTAATTGGTCTGGCTCAAGGCCTCTGGTTTCTGCTACACTACCAATACTGGGCCCTCACTGAGACTCCTCTTGGATATTCTGTTGTTGTCTTGTGTCTTGGAGATCCTGCAGCTTTGGACTGGCAGGACCAGCACCTTCATGTGCTCCAGCAGATTACTGAATGGGAGGATGTTGGGGTAGGCCAAATCATAGCCCTGGTTCTGGGACTTGATGGTTGCAGGGGTTGGTCAGCCTGCCATTTCTCCCCTGTTGTTAGACATTTCTTTACCATCAGTCAGTACCCAAATAACAAACACAGAGGCTTATATTAATTATAAATGCTCGGTCAATAGCTCAGGCTTGTTACTAGCTAAGTCTTACATTTAAATTAATCCACATTTCTTTTCTATTCTTTGCCATGTGGATTGTTGCCCTTTCTCAGTATGACATGCCCATCTTGTTTCTCTGCATCTTCTCACGACTCTCCTGACTCTGCCCTTCTTCATCACAGCATCCCTAGTTTGGTTGCCCTGCCTATACTTCCTGCCTGGCTACTGGCCAATCAGCTTTTTTTAAGCCTATTTGAGTGACAAATCTTTCCACAGCACTTGCCCATCCTCACCACCAGGGTGAGCTCTCCAGCACTGCCCCAGCAAATTCACCCTATACAACAAAGAGCAAAGGGCAGGCCAGTTCTCCTGCTTTCATGCCCTCAGGGCTGGCTCACCTACCCCTTCATCACCAGGGCCAGCTCTACTGCATTGCCCAGGCCAGGTGCAGGGGCTACTCTCCCATGTGCTACAGCTAATGAGGGACAGGGACAGTCCTCCTGATCTCATGACCTCAGGGCCAGCTCTCCCACCTGCCACAGGTGTTGGAGGAGGGGAAGGGACATCTGTCCCTTGTCCACACAACCTCATGAAAGACAAGCAGTAAGGCCAGCTCTCCCACACTCACATTCTCAGGCCAGCTCACCCTCACCCTTGTCGACAGGGTCAGCTCTATTGTGTTGTCCAGGCGAGGTGCAGGATCCACTCTCTCGAGTGCTGCAGCTGGTGAGGGGCTCGATCAGCTCTCCTGCTTGCTGAAGGTGGTGAGGGGCAAAGGGGGGAGGGCATCTTTCCTTCACCCATGCCACCACATGGCAGACAAGTGGGGGGCAGGACCAGCTTTCCTACTCTCATGCCCTCAGGGCCAGCTTGTCTGTGCCGCCATGAACAGAGTCAGCTCTATTGTGCTGCCCAGGCGAGGTGTAGGACTCGCTCTCCCAAGTGCTGCAGCCAGTGAGGGGCCAGGGCCAGTTGTCCCTAGAGCTGCAGCCAGTGATGGGCAGGACCAACTCTGTACAGCCCTATCCTTTCCGCTGGTGGTAACAGGAGCCATGGACATCAACACAGACCATAGCTGCTGCAGGGCCACAAACCCAGACATGGACCTTGGCAGCAGCCCAGGCCTGAGCATCACCATGGCCCCAGGTGGCAAGCGATCCACCCACCTTGGCTTGCCTGTCACTGCCTTTTCCTCTTCAGACCTGCCTCTCTCCACAGGACGTGAGCCATTCTCTTTCTCTCTCTCTCTCCTGTACCACACCATACATTCGTTCACCATAACAGTGCCTGATTGGTGCAAAGGGGACGTGCGTTTTCTCCTTGCTGCCTGGGTCAGGCTGCCCTGGGCAAGCATCTTTATTTTTTTTATTTGTATGAGTGTTTGCCTGAAAATATATTTGTGCACCATGTACATGCAGTGCCAATGGAGGCCAGAAGAGGGCACTGGATCCCCTGGAACTGGCATTACAGACAGCTGTGGTCCACCCTGTGGGTGCTGGGAATTAATTGAACAGTTGTCCTCTGGAGGAGCAGCCAGAGCTCTTTAACAACTGAACCATCTCTCCAGCCCTCTATTTTGATTTCCTGAATACCAGACACTTTCCCCTCTGTAGGCCTTTTCTGCCAATGTGTGTACACATTCACATACACAGATATTTATTTGCATGTGTGTACATAGATTTATATCAGAGCACTTAATCAGTAGTAGTATTTAAAATATATTTAGCCGGGCGGTGGTGGCGCACGCCTTTAATCCCAGCACTCGGGAGGCAGAGGCAGGCGGATCTCTGTGAGTTCGAGGCCAGCCTGGGCTACCAAGTGAGTTCCAGGAAAAGGCGGAATGCTACACAGAGAAACCCTGTCTCGAAAAACATATATATATATATAAGATTTATAGGTTAAAATATTCCCTTTCATCTAAAAGTTTATTCTTTTCTTCTTATTTTAAACAAATTGAAATGTCCTTGAGGGCTCTTGCAAGTATGAAGGGCCCTGGCATGGTGCCTCCTGTGCCCTGTGGATGAAACAGCCCTTCCAACCCTTCACAGGAGGGGCCATTACTCTGGATCTCATGGTCATCATTCCTGTCTTCCTCTTTACATCATAGTTTATTAAGCCAAATGTATTCCTTAGAAGGATATGTCCAATGTTAGTAATTTTGAAGAGGCAGGCAGATCTCTGTGAGTTCGAGGCCAGCCTGGGCTACAGTGAATTCCAGGAAAGGCGCAAAGCTACACAGAGAAGCCCTGTCTCAGAAAAACAACAACAACAAAAACCCAAAGTGAATAATTTTGAACTTCACAAAAGGGTGCCCTGTTGCATATAATCTTTTGGGACCTGCTTTTTTTTTTTTTTTTTTTTGGTTTTTCGAGACAGGGTTTCTCTGCGTAGCTTTGCGCCTTTCCTGGAACTCACTTGGTAGCCCAGGCTGGCCTGGAACTCACAGATATCCGCCTGCCTCTGCCTCCCAAGTGCTGGGATTAAAGGCGTGTGCCGCCGCCGCCACCCGGCGGGACCTGCTTTTTTAGTCACTATTAAATAGGCAAGATAAATTCCTGTCCTTTTAATTCTTTGACAAATAATGTATTTTGGTAATTTTCACCCCCATTATCTTTCTCAATCCCTCTCACTCTCTCTCAACAACTTATTTTACCAACAAGTCCCTCCTATTTTCATGTCTTTTATTTGTTTGCTTGTCTTTGTGTGTGTGTGTGTTGATAAACCCCTGAGGCATGTCTCTACAGTTGGTACATCTGACTGCTGTCTACCGCGCTACAAATGTAAACTGTGCTACACATGGGCACACCACAGCCTATTCATCAAGCTCCTGTTAAAGCTATTCTTCCTTCTTTTGTGTCAGGACAAATGACCTCACTATTTTAATGGCTTAAAGCACCAAATATGAATGTCTTGTTTTTGTTCTCGTTCAGGTTGCATGTCTGTGCACCATGTATGTGCCTGATCCTGAAGAGGCCATAGAGGACATCAGATCCCCTAGAACTGGACTTTGAGTCACCATGTGGGTGCTGGGAACCCAACCCAGGTCCTCTGTAAGAGCAGCAAGTGTTCTTAATGACTGAGCCATCTCTCCAGCCTTATTATGACTTTTAATTCTTTAGTCTTCAGAGGAAATTAATCTGACTCAAGATCCCTAGGCAGCAACACTCCTGGAGCACTGGGATCTCTCTCTCTCTCTCTCTCTCTCTCTCTCTCTCTCACACACACACACACACACACACACACACACACACACACGACTCACCTAGCATAGGCGCTGTTTCCTGCTGAGTTATTCATGACAAGTTCTCCATAGACTTTGTCTCTCCTGTTGTTCACATTCTCCTCTTCTTAACTCACCACTTCACTTTCCTTGAGGGGCCTTTAGTTTAACATAAATTCTTGTGGGGGGATGGAGGTGGACGGTGGATGGTGGAGGTGAGGGTATGGGTGGGGGGTGGATGGTCTGGGATGAGGGGTGGATGGGTATGGGTGTGGGAGGTGAGGGTAGGTGGGGGTGGGGGTGTAGTTATGCACTTTTATGTATGCTGGTAAGTGCCTGTGTGAGAAAGTCTGAAAAGGATGCCAGTGTCCTTCTCTCAGTCTTATTCCCTTGAGACAGGGTCTCTCACTGAACCTGGAGCTGGGTGGTGGCCAGCCAGCCCCAGCAATCCTCCTGTCTCTGCTTCTCACTGCACTGGGGTTACAACATGGGCATGGCTTTTTTTTTTTTTTATGTGGGTACTGGGGATTTGAATTCAGGTCTCATGATTGTGCAGTGTTCTGTATAGTCCAGAGTTTTCTGTTTGAACTGGTGAGTTTATTAAGTACATTAAGCAAAAGTAAAAAAATTAATAGCCAGTCTCAGACAGAGGGAAGTGGCAGATGAATAGCAAAACATCCCCCCAGATATTCTGGGGTAGCCCAGTTGAGAATACAAACAAAAGAAACATTAGATCGAGGGCTTACAATCACCCAGCAGAAATGACTGGGGACACAGGGGCTGTTGACTGAAGTTCTTGACTGAGAGCGTCTGGACCAGAGGGTCTTTTTGTCCTCCACAGATGAGTTTCTGGTTTCCGGTTCCCACTGCCTGTATCGTTATAGTATGGGATAAACAGTGATGGCGACCTTGATTGGTAATGGTTTTCCTCCTAGCTGTTCTCAAAGACACACTGCTTTTAATATCTTTATCTCTCTGTCATCTTCCTTTCCCTGTGTCACAGTTAGGGGGCCAGCCTGTCCCTAGACAGGAAGTTTTGGAAGAGACAAGAGAGGGCCTCCTTCTTCCCAGAGTCCACAAGCTTAAACAGCACAGAACAGTTTCCCAATATGATGTACATTATACACAGCAATCACTTCGCCCCGGACCCAAATATAAATGCCTAACTTCAATTCAATCCAGCTTATCAATCTTGTGTTTCATAGTAAATGACTTTTAGGCTTTGTTCAAGAAATCTTTCTCTAGCTCCACACCTAAAAGCCCTTTTCCGTGTTCTGCTATGGTTTTCAAAGTTTTTTCTTAATGTAAGTCTTTGCTGCCCGGTGCGGCATCGTACCCGTGCAATCCCAGCACTTGGGAGTTGGAGGCAGGAGGATTGGGGAAGTTAAGTCCTCTGTTATCTAGAGTGGATTTTTGAATATGTTGGAAAATACATTTTACAGTTGCTTCACACTCACATCTTCCTCCGCTGTATTATACCACCTTACCCATGTAGCAGCACCTACGTGTGTGGATCTGATTCCGGTCTCTATTCCTTCTCAGAGGCTGATCTGTGTGTCACTACTGCAGATATCATGACATCTCAGTGTGCCTTCATAGTGGCTCAAAGGTTCCCAGAATGCAACAAGGCGCCCTGAGCCACAGCAGGGCTGTAGCTCACACACAAACACCTGTAGGGAAGTGGGAAGGGTGAGGGATTGGGGATCCTGACTTCATGCCAGCCTTGCCCTTTCTAAATGACTGGTTTTGGGCACCACAGTTTCCTCTTGGCATCTTGGCTCTTGTGTATAAACCAGGAGGAATGACACAACGTTTGAGGTTTAAGTAAAAGGGTCTTCAAGAGATGTTCCTGGCACCACTCATCTGTTGAATCTATGCTCTCAGAATGGAACCCAGAGAACTTAGGCCACATACTCAAGGTCACACACACCTGGCTGCTCTTTGCTGCTGGCATTCAGAGAATTTCTAGATGTTTTTCTGTTTCCCAAAGTTCTTTCTGCTCTGAATTTCTCTAATCTGATGGGAACAGGATGAGTCAGGCAAGGCTCTCTCCAACACTGTTGGGGATGAAGTCAGGTTGATTTAAAATTCATCTTCTTTTGGCTCTGTTACCCCTGGCCTCAGCCAACCCATAGCTCAAGGAAATCCAACAGCTCCTGGGTCTGAGCATGGATTCTAGGAAAGCCCCTGGGAGTGATGGGGAATTGTTCCTGAAACTTAGGATTCATGTAACTCACAGTAGCCTTGAGAGTTACTTTTTAAAATCAGCAGATGAAACAAGACAATGCCTGTGCTATTCCTGTCTTCTGATCCCACATGGCCCCGAGTCAGGGCAGGTTCTCAGTTACCGAATGAATGAATGAACATGGACAGAGAGATTCAGTTCACCTTGAGGAGGCAGTCTGACCTCATCCTAAAGGTATTAACAGGGAGCTGGAGAGATGGCGCGGCCAGTGAGAGCAATCACTGAGCAAGTACGAGGTCCTGAGTTAGAATCCCAGCATTCATGTGGGAAAAATCAAAGCATAGCATGGCTGTGTGCTCCTGAACCCCAGCACTGGTGGGGTGGGGGTGGGGCACAGGCAGGAGGATTGCTGGACCTTGCAGGCCATCAGTCTAGCTCCAGGTTCATTGAGAGACCCCTAGGAATGAAGCAGCGAGTAATAAATATAACAGGGACCCAAGGCCGGCCTCTGGCCTCTGCATACAACACAGACAGGCTCACGTGCCTGCACACAAAAGCATTCGTGTGCTCTCTCTCTCTCTCTCTCTCTCTCTCTCTCTCTCTCTCTCTCTCACACACACACACACACACACACACACACACACACACACACACACACGCACACACGGGCGCGCACACAGACACACACAGGATGAAATACAAAGGTATTAACAAAGCCAGAGGAAGGCTGTGCAGCTCATCAGACAATCCACTGGCCTTACAGCGAGAAAGGTTTGGAAAAGACAATAGAAAGGGAAACCCAGCGGAAGGGAGCTGGGGCCAGCATTCTTCTCTCTCCTTTTCCCAACTGTAGGCACGCGAGCAGCCACCTCCTGTTCTCACCGCTGTGCTGTTCTTGTCTTGATAGACTAAATTCCCTCACACTGTGAGGCAAAATAAACCTTCCCTTGAGTTACTTTTGTCTCTTTGTTTATTTATTTATTTATTTTGTCACAGCAAGGATAAAAAGCAACTAATACATATGGGAAAATATACTTTTCAGAAGGTAAAAATACATTTTACCCAGATGGCAGTAACTATATGTGGTGGTATTGTGTTCCCCAAAATATTGTGTACTCTAATAAAAATATCTGGGGTCAGAGAACAGACAGCCACTAGATACAAAGGCTAGAAAATGGTGGCACTCACACCTTTAATCCTAGCATCCCAGAGATAGAAATCCCTCTGGATCTCTGTGAGTTCAAGGCCACATTGGAAATAGCCAAGCATGGTGGCACGCCTTTAATCCCAGAAAGCCAGCCTTTAATCCCAGGGAGTGGTGGTAGAAAACAGGAAGATATATAAGGCGTGAGGACCAGAAACTAGCGGCATTTGGCTGGTTAAGGATTTTGGCTGGTTAAGCATTTGGCTGGTTAAGCATTTGGCCTGGTTAAGCTTCAGGCTTTTGAGCAGTAATTCAGCTGAGACCCATTCCGGATGAGGACTCAGAGGCCTCCAGTCTGAGGAAACAGGACCAGCTGAGGAAATAGCAAGGTGAGATAGCTGTGGTTTGTTCTGTCTCTCTGATCTGCCAGCATGGACCCCAATAACTCGCCTCGGGTTTGATTTTATTAATAATAACTTTAAAGATTCCTGCTACAACTATATGAAAACAAGTTCAAATGTAATACCATATTTCCTTCCTTCCTTTTTTCCCTCGTTCCTTCCTTCCTCCTCCCCTGCTTCCTTTCCTCCTCCTCCTCTTCCTCTCCCTCCTCCTCATGTTCCTTCTCTTCCTTCCTTTCTTCAGCACTGGGGATAGAACCTAGGGACTCTAGCTTTTTAAGCAAGTAATCTACCATCAAACTATATCCTCAACCAACTTTTTACTTTTAAAAAATTAATTTAGGTGTGGTGGCACACACCTTTAATTCTAGCTCTCAGGAAGCAGAGGCAGGTAGATCTCTGTGAGTTTGAACCCAGCTTGGTCTACATAGTGAGTTCCAGGACAGCCAGAGCTGTACAGTGAGACCCTTATCTCAAAACAAATTATTTTTATTTATGTGTGTGCATGAAGTTATGAGCACTACATGTGTTCTGGTGCCTGCAGAGGCCAGAAGTGAGTGTCAGATGCCCTGGAGCTGGAGTTACAGGTAGTTTTGAGCCTCCTGATATAGGTGCTGAGAACTGAACCCAGGTCCTCTGCAAGAATAACACACACTCTTATCCACTAAAGCATCTTTCCAGCCCCTCTCTTTTTACTTTTTATTTTGAGAGAGGGTCTCACTAAGTTGCTCAGGCTAGCTATTTAGAGTAGCCGGGATTGCAAATGTGTACATCCAGTCCCAGCAAATATTTTTCAAATATCAAATATGCAAAACATAAAAGATACCAAGCATATGGAAGAGTGTCCACAGATGTCTTTGTACTGCTGGCATGGGCATAAAGTGGTAGATTATTTGGGGGGACAGAATTATAAGCACCCATTAAAACTCAATGCTTACGGTCCCTTTGATCAAATCAGTGCCACTCCTAAGAATTTATTTTATGGAAACCCTAGCAAATGTGAGCAAAGATAAATGTAGATGAATTCTCTGCAGCAATGTTGGTAGTGATGAAAGGCCCGAGGCTCATGAGAGTCCCAGCAGGATGGTCCGTTCATGTTCCAGAGTGTCCATGACACAGGATGTCAGAAAGAACAACAGACATCTATCCGTCTGTCCTCACATGCCATGAGTCAGCACCCTAAATTAAAGAAAGCAAGCTGAGCAACATGCAATATATGCACATGATAATGAATATAGCACATTATAACTTGAAGCACAGTTTATATGTTAGAATTTCATCATATTTAAACTTGCATCTTGACAATTATCTCTTTATTCTTCATATGCTTATTCATAAACACGTGTATATGTATCCATTTGGTTATATGCTATATATATCTGGAAACTTATGCACCAAAATATTAATAATGATTTGACCGAGATTCACACTATTTCTCTATCACTTGAATTTTCCCAATTGGCTTATGTACTCTCGAAGCAATCTTCAGGGTGATTTTTGTGTATGCATGTTCTCCTGTGTGCGAACTTGCTCTTTGAACCAGGCTGGCCTTGAACTCAGAGATCTGCCTGCTCCTGCCTCTCAAGTGCTGGGATTAAAGGTGTGCACCACCACCCCCCACCTATGTATGGGTGTTTTGTTTGCATGTCTGCCATGTGTGCCTGGTGCCTGTGGAGGCCAGAAGAGGACACTGCATCCACTAAGACTGGAGTTACAGATAGCTGTGAGCTGCCACGTGGGTGCTGGGACTTGAACTCCAGCCGGTGCTCTTCTCCACTCCTAAGCCCTCCCTCCAGCCCCCTTACCAGATGGTTTCTTTGATGAAGAGCGGGGCTGATGGGGGCCAGAGTCTTCCCATCTTAGGAGAGGACTAAAGGAAGAAGGGGAGTGGGAAGCAGAGAGGGGCGCGGGGGGGGGGGGGGGGGGGGGGGGGGGGACCCGTGTGCCCATATTCCATCCTGGTTAGTGTTGCTGCTGACACCTGCTGGAATTCCCTTCGTGGTGGAGAGAACAAAGAGACAGAGAGCCCAGGGTGAAGAACTCACGTGCTCTTCTGTCCTCAGCACCACGGGTCTGGCACAGAGCAGGAGCTCTGAATACCGAGAAAGAAGGAAGCAAGAAGGCAGACGAGGGAGAGGGGAAGGGAGGGGACAGGGATGATGGCCCAAGAACCCTGGAGTCAGGACGCCTTGAGGTTTTGGGAGGGCTGCTTCTACTATGCCGCCCCTCTTCAGATTTCTACACTCCTGTGTGTACAGTAGGTGTGTGTGTGTGTGTGTGTGTGTGAGAGAGAGAGAGAGAGAGAGAGAGAGAGAGAGAGAGAGAGAGAGAGAGAGAGAGGAGAGGATTGCACCAGTTCAGCAGTTCTGACCTGGAATCCCAGAACCCTAGGGAACTCCCAAGATAGAAATGTGTCCCAGGAGCTATTTCCGTATTTCTACATGCATGGAATGAACCAAGCATTTGTACGGGGGAAGATAGTTGGGTGTCCTTCTTTGGGGCCAGGATTCTATCACTCCCAGGACACAGGGAAGCATGTGGCTCACGTTTGCTGGCAGGAAGGGCTGGCTTGGGGTAGACAACATCTAGAGATGTGCTTTTGGCAAATGAACTTAGCCTCTTTTGGTAAAGGTTTCTTCTTTGGTAAAATGAGGGCCATAAGTGCACCCCATTTATGGTGGTCACTGGTGCAGCTTGTCCACACGGAGTGCTTGGCGGTGAGCCTGGCAGGCCGAAGCAGCTGGCAGTTACTATCATTATTAATTCAGAATAGGAAGTCTGGACATCCCGTGCTAATAAAAAACTCTGATTGGAGCTCCATAGGTATTGATTAATAAGCGGTGGAAATGAATGAATTATTAACTATGGAGAGCTTGTTTGGAAGACAGCTTTCGAAGCCTGGAGAAGAGTCCAGCGCTGGCAGGAGAAAAGCTAAGCCTCCTTCCTGTTAGGCCCCATGGAGCTGCTGTTTGTCAGGATCTAATCTCTCTCCATCTTGGAACAATGTCTTCTATGCTTGGAAGACCCATCGCTTCCTGCCTTTCTGTTGGCTCCCAGGCACAGGGAACTTTCCCTGGCCCTTGTTTGGCTCCCTGGTCCTTGCAGGACCCTGTGGCAGGGTCCTGCCACATGGTGCTGTGATTTTTTGGAATCTGACTCATGATCGCTCCCGCACGCATGTGTATCACACTGAGCCTCCGACACTAGGTCTGTATTTCTCACGTGCTCATGAGAAGCCCTGACGCTGCTGGCTCCAGAAAGACACTTTGAAAACCACTGGCTTAGACCCGGGTATCAGTTTCCTGTTTCCCACTGCACCCACCCACCCAGCCCCAAGACCTCCCTGTCTCAAAGGTTTTCTATGTAATACATAGAAAAGGAAACTCAGCTGAGCCGATGCGAATCTGTACAAAGATTGCCCAAGGGCCGTGTGCTGAGTTCCGGTTGGATCACCTTTCCCTCTCCTGGCCCACAAAGAGTCCCCAACAGGACTCTTGGCTTTCTTTTAGAGCTGAGAGAGCCCAGGAAGCTGCCGGGTTTGTCCAGGGTCCCTGGGAGGTGTAATAAACAAGCCCTAAAGGTGTCTGGCCATTGTGACCAGACTGGAAGCAGAGGGTCTGAGAATGCCGGGGAGGTGCTGTGTCCTAGGCTATAGCGCCCTCTGGTGTCGAGAGCTCAGCTCAGCACTTGGCACTAAAGGTAGGTGAGTCAGGGTTGGTAAGGGAGCCCCTAGTTGACCTCCCCAGCCTCTGGTCCAACACCCCCTCCCCCAATTTTTTTCCTTTTAGTTTTTCAATACAAGGTTTCTCTGTATACTCTTGGCTGTCCTTGAACTTACTCTGTAGAACAGGCTGGCCTCAAACTCATAGAGATCCACCTGCCTCTGCCTTGAGATTGTGGGATTAAAGGCATGTGCCACCACAGCCTGGCTGGTTTCCCCCTCTTGACCTCACCTACGTGATTACCCAGCCCTGGCCACACTCCCTTGGGTTAAGCCCTACCTGTGGCTTTCCATTGATTCAGACAAAAGGGCATCTGTCAATGTCACTCTAGCTCTGTCCTGGCTGGGGACACTCCTGTTTGCCACCTCAGAGGCACAAAAAGTACCCACTCGAAGAGTCTGAGTCCTCCCTGAGGCAGTGAGATTTTTGGAGGTCCTGAATCAACTTGTGTGTGTCTCTATGTGGCTTACAGAATCTAAAAAGGCTATTTATCCTCTGCAAAACACAAACCAAAACCTCTTGCTCTCTGCCTTGGCCCTCTTTCAAAGCAGAAATCCACTGTCACCTGCCAGGGCCTAACAGAGACTCCAAGGAATAGAGACCAGTGGAGAAGACTATCCCAGGCAGGGATGTTAAGGGATTCCTCACTGGGGAAGTGCTATCTGAGTAAAGACTTGAGCAAAGATTGGACACACATGTCGTCTGGGAAAGCCGTTGCAGAGACTCCGCAAGCTTCACCTACTCAAAGAACAGCAGCAGGGAGGCCAGTGGACCAGGAAATGGAGAGGCGAGTACGGAAGTGAGGATTCTTTGTGAGGAATCTAAAGTGAGTCCTCCTTTAGGGACGGTAGCTTGCCTTTGGGGCAGGCGAGCAAGCTGTAGTGTGGCTGAAGATACAATCCTGTTGAGGGTGTGTCTCAGGCTGATCCCGCAGGGCAGCTTAGGGATTTGAGTTCCAGGAAGGGTTTGTCGCACCCCTAGGCAGGGTTAGGAGACTCACTAATTCCTCTCCATCTGCCCCTGGTGTGGGGCCATCCCAGCCTCTTGGAGTGTGTGTGGACAGAGTGGGCTCCAGGGCTGCAGCTAACAAGACCGGTGAACACTGGGCATGGGCATACCAGACCCAGGAAGCTGGGACACACACGGAAGGGGGAAAGAGGAGTGGAGTCTCCTGGTTAATGTATCTGCTCTAGTCAATGAGGTGAAGAAGGATCAAAGGCAGACTCACCGCAGGAGGAGAAGTCAGAGGTCTCGGAGGCAGCTCTGGGGCCAAGGTCTGACTTTTCTCTAAGAGGCACGAGGCTGAGCTGCAGGCTGTAAGGGAATATCTGCTGGAGGCTCCTGAGACAGCTTCACTCTGGCATCTTCCTCCTTGCCGTTCTTTTCTTAGCTGGAATATGAACCTGGGGCTGGAGGTAATGCAGCCATCTTGTACCCAGGAGGCCACAGGAAAGTGAATGTGAAAATAGGAGCGTTGGGCTAGGCCTGGCAAAGCAGAGAGATGGAAGGGGCCGGAGTACCAGTCTGGGATGCCTAGCTTTAGACTTCTTTTGTGGAAAAAAAATAAATTCCTATTTGATGAAGTTATTGGCTTTGGGGCATACTCCCGCCAAAACATCTGTCTGTCCACAAGCTTCCTACCTGAAATGAGGACCTGCTGATATCTGAGCCACTGGATGTTATAAATCTTCCCCAAGTTTGCTAATTGTCTGTGTGACAAGGTCTATCTTGCTTTTTTTGTGCAATCATTTAGTTATGAATGACATGGAGTATTTGGAGGGTGGGGGTGGGTTGAGACAGGGATTCTCTGAATAGCTTTTGGAGCCTATTCTGGAACTCACTCTGTAGACCAGGATGGCCTTGAACTCACAGAGATCCACCTACCTCTGCCTCCCACAAACTGAGATTAAAGACGTGTGCCACCACTGCCTGACTGAATATTTATTTATTTATTTATTTATTTATTTATTTATTTATTTATTTATTTATTGTGATAGGGTTTTACGTAGATCAGAATGACCTCACACTCATTGTGTAGTGCCAAGGACAACCTTGAACTTCTGTTCTTCCTGTCTCTACCTTTCCAGTACTGGGAAGTATGCATCACTACACCTAGTTTGTTTGTTTGTTTGTTTGTTTGTTTTGCCAGGGGTCAAATTCAGAGCTTTGGGTTTGGGGTGCATGTTGGGCATTCACTCTACCAACTGAACTACTTTCCCAGCTTCCCACTGAGTTTTATTCATTCATTAATTCAAGACAGCATTTTTGTGGTGTCGGGTGTGGTGGTGCACGCCCTTAATCCCGGCACTTGAGAGGCAGAGGCAGGCGGGGCCTCTATGAGCTCAAGGCCAGACTGGTCTACAAAGTGAGTTCTAGGACAGCCCGGGCTACACAGTGAGACCTTGTTCTAAAACAAGCAAATACACAAACAAACAAGCAAACAAACAAAGATGGCATCTTGCTAAATTTGAATTCAGTATGCAGTCCAGGCTGCCTTCAGCAAATCCAGGACTCTCCTGCTTCAGCCTCCAGAGTGCCAGGGTTACATGTGTTCATCTCTACCCCTGACGCCTTGAATATCTGAATGCTTGCTGGATATCTGTTTATGAAAACTGTGTTTCTGGGCTCTGCCCATTGTTATGTGGTGGTTAAAAAAAAAAAATAGAATTAACAGGCATTGGCCTCTTAACGTCTGCGGATGTTTCTGCAGAATTGAACGTGCAGTTTAACTTAGCACCAAGTCTTCAGTTATTTGACTACAGTGCATGCTTTGTTCTGGAATCCCTGTTTCCATTAATTAGGACACAGCTTTCCACTGAGTGGGCCATGAATGAGCCAAAGGCACACTGGGTTGTCAACTTCTGGGGATTTACCACAGCTGAGAATATATTTAAGTACTATGGGATAGCTCCTTCTAGAAACTTCCTGAGTCCAGTAATAATTATTTCAGCATCTCGGTTTTACTCAAAACCTGCTGCTGGGAAGCCTTGGTCATGATCATGTCACAATGTTATACTTTTGTCACACAGAGGACAGTCCAGGTTGTCAGCTGATCATCCTGTCTCCTGCAACAGTTTGTAAGTTAATGTAAAATGTTTCAAGACAGATGAGGTGACTCACACAGAAAGTTCCAGGCCAGCCAGGGCTAGAAAATAATGACAGCATCAAAAAGCTCAGCTCTCAGAGATATTGCCAATACTGGGTTTAATCTTTCAGATTATTTTTGTTGTTGTTGTTGTTGTTGTTGTTTAAGAAATGCCATAGACTTTAATTAATTGCAGACATCTCTTTTGTTGTGTTACAGTAGTCTGTAATAATATGCCTGTCTGCCTTTTGAATACGTTGTAATACTTTGCTGAAATATTGTAGAGTTACAAAGACTCAAGACTAAACAAAGCCGGAGCCTCACCGCCATGTCTGTCACCAGCGGAGTGAAGAGTCAGAACAGGGACATCCTCCACTGTTTCATCCTGAAACGGGTTGACTATCCAAAGAACAGTTTTGTCACCTATTTGTTAGCTTTAAAAAATGAGATGAGCCGGGCGGTGGTGGCGCACGCCTTTAATCCCAGCACTTGGGAGGCAGAGCCAGGTGGATCTCTGTGAGTTCGAGGCCAGCCTGGGCTACCAAGTGAGTTCCAGGAAAGGCGCAAAGCTACACGGAGAAACCCTGTCTCAAAAAACCAAAAAAAAAAAAAAAAAAAAAAAAAAAAAATGAGATGAAAGTTGAAAACTAGGCATCACCCCACAGTTCTTTGAAGCCTCAACATCCGACTTAGGACATTTTTTAAACCACCCCCCCATCAAAAACTCCAAGAACTGTATGAGCAGATGTGCTGCTTAGTGAAGGTGAACTTGGGGGCCATGGGTCTTTGCCTCTTCCAGGTGGACTAGCCCTTGACCAGTTTCTGGAACACAACCCCAGCACCTGCGGGCTCTTCTGAGGGTGGAAGATCTTTCTTGTGCCTGAGGCATTGGACAGCACGGTGTCACTGACCTCTGAGGGTGGTGCTGGGATGGGGACTGAGTGATCCCTGCAGGTCCTGAGTTCCGATGTAACAACCTGTGTTTAAACACCCTGACACTGAGGTTAGGGGCGCTCCTCTGGTTTGTAACAATTTGTCCACGTTTTCATGTCCCCGTTGGGGGAATCCATTGAATCCATTGGAGGACAATGGGAACGTGAGTCTGGTTTCCCTGGACTTCTCCAGGCATTTCTCCTTTTCTGACTTTAATCTGTATCCATTCTCCGTAACTGTAACCATAGGTATCACAACTGTTCTGAACTCTGTGCCATTCAGCCAACCATTGGGTCCAGAGATAGCTTGGGAACCACCCCACAACGTTAATGTGTGTTAGCAACAGTTACAGATTCAATGAAAAAGATGTTTTTATAAGGACGGAATTACAAATGTTTGTGAGTCAGCTGGAATTATCTGAAACCTACAGGAAAAGTGTCACAACTACAGAGAGCTGTGTCTGGGTATGAAGGAAATTTCATCATGACTTGAAGACAATGAGCTGAAGTGCCGTTGTATTCTGATGCCTTTTGTATTATTTCAAGCAATAGAGCATTGCATGTTGTCCATGAAGGACGAGACGGAGCCTCAGAGGACACTTGCACCAGGCAAGGGGTGCTCAGGACCGTAATTCTGTTAAGAACAAGAAAGCCATTCCTGACGATGGTGGGACATGATGAATGTCGCTGCCATTTGCAGGCTCTACATGCGCAGTTCTTGTGACCAGGAACCCGAAAAAGGATAATTAGAAAAACATACCCAAGGATTTGGGAGCCATCTCAAGCATAAAATCTAATAAAGAAAACATATTTGGGGAAGAAAGCTGATTCCTCATAAAAACTCTGAAAAAGCTATTACTTGGACATTTTATCCTAATTAAGTATTTACTGACTTTTGAAATGCTGCTTTGTGTTTTGTTTCTTTTTATGTGTACTACAAAGAAACTGTGACTAGGAGAGTCCTTTACAGACTTTGAAAACTCCAGGGTTTCTCTAATGTGTCATAAAATGCTTCCATATTCCCTGCATCCCACCCATGATGTGAGAAACACTGGGAAGTACCCAGCTGAAATACTTGTCCTGCTGTAAAAAGATTCAAAGTAACGATGGCTGAAAACACAGAATTGCAGTTTCCCCTCTGTTGACAACCATACACCAGTTATCCCAGGATGATGGAGGGACGGACCACTTAGGTCAGTGTTCGTGATTCCCGCCAGCAGGGAGGCAGTGGGATGCCTTCTGTGTGGTTTCCTTACTGCAGCCAGCGGGCATTGTTAGCTATTTCCTTAGCCACCCAGGACTTTCTGCTTCCTAAGAGAGCGGCGCCCCCGGAGCCAAACAAGCAAGTCTTAGACCCCCATCCCTGTTGAGCAAAGCCCGGGATCTGGCAAGGTGCCTACCCTTTCTAAGACTCAGTTTCCACATCTGTGAAATGAGAAGAGAGCCAACAGCCTCAAAGGCTTCTGTGGGAACCAAATGAGGAACTGGGGCGAAGAGCGAGCCGAAGGGAACTCGGGCCCTCCCTCCTGTCCAGCACAGTGTCTGCACCAGGGCAGCAGCGCTAGCGTAGTGGAGAGGGACGGAACTGAACCGGATGCCAGGCTCTGGTCCAGGGGCCTCTTGGGCACAGCAGGCTCCAGTAATCAACACACAAGACAGACAGACACACAGACACACAGAGACACACACAGAGATACACACAGACACACACCCAGACAGACACCCAGACACAGACACATACAGACAGATACATACAGACACACACATACAGACACACACACACACACACACACACACATACAGACACACACACACACACACACACATACAGACACACACACAGACACACACACACACACAGACACAGAGAGAGACAGAACAAACAACAACAACAACAAAACAACCGGATGAGTAGTTCCAATCCTGATTGGAGAGAGTCCTGGAGGGCTAAGGGCCTGGACAGGGAACTCACAGCATCTGCCATACCTGCTAATGTTATCTTTTCACATCATTAGTGAAAAACCTCTGGGCAGTTCCCCCAGGAGCCTGAGGTGTGGAAGGAAGCAGGGTGGAAAGAGAACTTAGTGAGGAGTGCTGAGTGAGGCCTGAAAGGGCAGCAAGGCTGCTGTGAACTTCTGCAGTCTGTAGAGACAGAGTTTACCTGGGCCTGACTGTCCAGCCAGGAACTGTATTTCCCAGTCTCCCCTGAAGCTGAACTATTTCTCTATTATTTCTCTATTTCTCCATTTCTCTATTTCTCTATTTCTCTATTTCTCTCTCTCTCTCTCTCTCTCTCTCTCTCTCTCTCTCTCTCTCTCTCTCTCTCTCTCTGTGTGTGTGTGTGTGTGTGTGTGTGTGTGTGTGTTGGGGGTTTGCCAAGGTGCACAGGCCACAGCAGGCATGTGGAGGTCAGAAGACAATTTTGTGGCACTGAGTCTCTCCTTCCACCTTTACACAGGTTCTGGGGATTGAACTCAGTTCGCCAGGCTTGCAAGGCCTTTATGCTTTCAGCCACGTGTCCAGCCCTGGCAGGGGTGTTTTGTAGGGTATGCATTCGGCAGAAGAAACCAACCCCAACTTGCAGTAGCTTAAGCAGAATAGAATTTCTTTCTCTCTGACCTCTTGTCCGAGCCCCAGCAGTCCAGGTCTGGTATGTCTGGCTGGAAGAGAAACAGATGGGAGAGAGTTGCTGTTGTCCTCTGAAGGGGAGATACAGCAACAGGACCAAGGAGAGGTGCCTGGTGGCTCCAGCTCGTCTTTCTGCCGCACGAGGAGCTCCTCTTCCACACTCTGGCTCTGCAGGCCACAGAGGTCGCAACCAAGCCCCACCCTCACACAGACTGCAGCCATACAGCCTTCCTCACTGGTTCCCTTTGCTGAGGCTGGCTGTGCTCAGCTGCTCAGGGCTCCAGATGTCTCTCACGACAGCGCCTCAGGAGGACGGTAACCAGCTCCCTCTTCACTTCCCCAGCTCCCGAGTCATTGTGTGGGGCCTCCGTGCAGATCAAGTGCATCTCATTTCCCTCACTGGTCCTTGGCATTGTTTGTTTGTTTTTAAGACAAATCTACTCAGTTTTCCATCTGATTTCTTGTTTCTTGAAATTCTCTCTTATGGGCTCCTTTGTTCTCCCTGTCTGTGAATTTCACTGTAACGATAATGAGGCTTCGATGTGGAGAAAACCCCATTTGTTCAGTCCACCATCTTAACTCAATGGTCTCTACACTGTCCTCCTTCATGTGGAATGAGTGTACTGTTCCCTACATGTCCTTGGCCTCCTGCCTCTGAGCCCGAGCACACAGCCCACCTCCCTCCATCGCACCCTCATTCCCCATTCCACTGGTCACTAGGATGACCTCTGCCCATCATTAGAGACTCTGCTCTGGCAAGGATTGGGCCCTGTGGGTAGTGAGGTACATTCCTGTGGATTCCAAGGCATCTCGCCACCTCCCCCACCAGTGCCCTGACTTCTGGATCCCAAACTGTCTTTGTAACCTTGGTGACACAGGCTGTGCCTGACACATGGAAGACACCAATAAATGCTTGCTCAATGAGTAAACAAATAGACACCCATTCCGCTGACTCCTTGGAATTGTTTGCATGGTGACCTTGAAGGAAGATGATTTGTTTACCGAAAAAGGAAGAGAAAGCTGGGCCTGGTGATGGACACATTCTTGTAATCTCGGTACTTGGGAGGCAGAGGCAGGAGGATCAGGACCTCAGGGTCATCCTTGGTTACATAGAAAGTTGGAAGCCGGGCGGTGGTGGCTCACGCCTTTAAACCCAGCACTCAGGAGGCAGAGGCAGGCGGATCTCTGTGAGTTCAAGGCCAGCCTGGGCTACCAAGTGAGTTCCAGGAAAAAGGCACAAAGCTACACAGAGAAACCCTGTCTCGAAAAAAAACAAAAAAACAAAAAAAAAAAAAGAAAGAAAGTTGGAGACCAGCCTAAAAAGTAAGTGAAAGAGGGAGAACAAGCGCATGGGAGGCAAGACTGAGCGCACAGGTACAACTTACAGGAGCCCAATAAAACCTGCATATCACCATGCTTAGAAAACAATTTTCAGGGGCTGGAGAGATGGCTCAGAGGTTGAGAGCCCTGTCTGTTCTTCCAGAGGACCAGGGTTCAATTCCCAGCACCTACATGGTAGCTCCTATCTGTCTTAACTCCAGTTCCAAGGCTTTTGACACCCTCACACAGACATATTTGCAGGCAAACACCAATGAACACAAAATACAAACAAATTATTAAAAATGATTTTTGGAGCTTTAATAACAGTATTCTAAGTTCTGCTTTAAAATGAGACCTGATGAGTGTACACACACACACACACACACACACACACACACACACACACACACCTGAGCCCCCAGGAACCTCCATCCATATCCATGACACCCCCCCCACACACACACCAGAGCACTGAGCAGCCAAACTTATGACCTTAGAGGTCAAGGTTGTGGCCATGCAAGAGGGGACAGAGGCAGCTTCTAGGCTTCTGTTAGTGTTTTCATTGTGGTCCGGTGCTCTACTTCCATAGATGGGACAAATGGAGAATTTATCAAGTTGTGTGTTTATGGTCTTCACATCTTTTTAAAAATCTCAAAATATATAATAAAATTTAGTCTTGTAACATTTGTTTATTTAAATATTGGTCATGTGTGTGGGCTCACTCATGCCATGGTAAACATGTCCTTTACCTGCTGGGCTATCTCACCAGCCCTCCAAATATAATATATGAAACTTCATAACACTAAATAAAAAACTCCCAACTCTAAACTTCCTTCTCTAGATTCTCTTTAGTCTTCAAAGAATTCAAACTCACAAACAGATGGGAGTTTTTCTATGTCCCTTTGAGCTCAGATCAGTTAAATACGTGTTGAATGCAGCTATTTGAAAAGGTTGAATCATTTAAAAACTCTCCCATACAATAGGAATTCAAGTGCTTATTATATAAACGCGAGGGCTGTTGAACGCCCTGTTTTCCAGCAGGTTTCAAACACGCCTTTCATGGCGCTAATGACAGGAGTGTGAGCTGTTGCTCATGGAGACAGAATACATCTCTTAGACAGATCTTGGGTACAGATGTCTGGAGCCTGGCCCAGAATTTGAAATTACAACTATTGAATTTTATACACATATAATAGCTCCAGTGAGTGCTTGGTGGATGCAAAATCTCTTGATTGTCTCTCCACTTTGCGTCATTAGTTTAGGTCACTCGATGCTGTGGCAGCTGGGAGCAGGCTGGGTACCCAGAGCACATCGACATACTGACCCGTGACAATCCCCAGACCACAAACCACCCTTGGGAAACACTGCCTGGCAATGCTCAAGACCCTCAAATTATTGACCTGAGCAGATGTAAAGATGGTTTTGTGGCATTTTCCCAGCAACTGGAATACAATAATTGGTTTGTATTCAAGAATGCTTGTTTGTCTTGGTCAGATAGGTGGATAAAAGCCAGACCACAAAGAAGTTTACAGTCACGGGGTAGTTCAGAGCTTTAATTTAGTTCATAATTGAGAGGCTGATGTGTGCTGGGAAAGGTGGACAGAATGCTGTTTCTAAGGTTGAAAGGTAGCTCGGTTGACAGAGCACTTGCCCTGCAAGCAGGAAGTCCTGAGGTTCGATCCCCACCACACTCTTGTAATCTCAGCACTTGGGAGATGGAGGCAGGAGGATCAGGAGGTCATGGTCATCCTTGACTACATAGGAAGTTAGAGGCAAGCCTGCACTACAAGGACCCTAACTTAAAAACAAACAAACAAACAATCCAAGGGGTTGGAGAGATGGTTCATCAGTTAAGAGCACTCCTTACTCTCGAAGAGGACCCAGGTTCAGTTTTCAGAACCCACATGGTGGCTTACAACCTTCCAGGGAATCCAACATTCCTTTCTGATCTCTGTGGGCACCAAGGACACACGTGGTGCACATACATATGTGCAGGCAAACCACTCAAACACATACAATTAAATAAATACATCTAAAAAAATTAAAACAAACAAACAAAAACCCCAAACAAAAAGAATGCTGATTCCAGAGCTGTTGTATAGGAAGGGGGTACCATTTGGTTGGGGGCCACCGTTAGGCTGGCGTCTGTTGCCTAAGGAATATAGTTTTATGTAGACTGCATACTTGGGGAGGTTCTGAGGGACCTGTGAAAGTTGTAACTTTACCTACTCACCCACGCCTGCAGCTATGGAGCCAAAGAAAGCATTTCTGTCCCTCTGTCTAGAAAGCAGAAATCCATTTCTAATTGTTCATGTTTCACAGGCTGGGATGGAAGGATGGAGAGGTCCTGCAGGTCAGAGCAGGACTACCTGCTGCCTCCAATGCCTGCTGTCAGGGTGAGATGTGATAAGATGGACTCACAGACAGAGAATAACTAAGTAGCCTAGGCTTGTGGGTTGTCCCAGGCAGGGATGGCTGTCTTTCTCATATATGTTTTTTTTTTTTTTTCCTGTCAGAACATATGATGCAAAAATGCTCATGTTTGTATTTCCCCATTTCTTTTCATGACATCTTATCAGTAGGTAGTGATACTTCCACTAAAAATAACGATTCCAGTGCGGGGCGGTGGTGGCGCACGCCTTTAATCCCAGCACTCGGGAGGCAGAGGCAGGTGGATCTCTGTGAGTTCAAGGCCAGCCTGGTCTCCAAAGCGAGTTCCAGGAAAGGTGCAAAGCTACACAGAGAAACCCTGTCTTGACAAAACAAAAACAAAAAAACAAAAACAAAATAACGATTCCAAGAAATTAGAAATGTCTTCCCACACCTAGGATGTAATAGCAGTTCCTAGGGAATATTTGCCGACTAAGAATCCATTATTGAGATTTTTTTTCTAAGTGAGGGTCTAATGCGGCCTAGGCTGTGAACTTGCTACGTATCCAAGGATGATATCACACTTCCAATCCTTCTGCCTCTACCTTCTGAGTGTTGGGATTACAGGTGTGTGCCACCACACCCAGTTTTATATTAGGGATTGAAATCATGGCTTCACTAGGTAAGAGCTCTACGGCAGAGCCACATCCCCTGGTCCCAAGAACATGCTTTTGTAAAGTGGCCTCTTCTTTCTCTTTTACTACATTTCCCCTTAAGTATGTTGAATTATGAGCACATGATTATACTGTATGGTCACAGACTCTGATGATGTACATTATTATAGGCCCCACACAGGACAGATACATTTGCCAGATTATTCTCACATCTCATAGTGCTTTCTGCAAAGGGCATCAATTAACTTGAGGTGGATATAAAGTTCACCCACCCGACTAACTACTGGTTCTAGGCCTTCTGTGTTTAACTTGAATACAGAGTAGCTTCCTCCCATGTATCTCTCAGAGTTAACACTGGATCCACTGCCCCTCATTTATCCAGAATCTAGGAAGACACTTCAGAGAGAAACAGCAGTGGATGCTTTATGCCTGTCCCCAGCAAGCCAGCATGAGTGTGTGTGTGCCACCTTTACCTCCTGTGAAGCTGTTCTGTCAGACCTTCACTTGGTGGCATTGCCATCAGCTTTTATTCTAAGTCATTATAAGGAACAGGTCAGTGACCCCTTCCTGGGTGTCCTCTCCATGAAGACTAGAGGGGACATTAATTCCTGAGGTCAGTGGCAGAAATAATGGTCTTCTATTTATTCAATACCTGTTTACTGAGCACCTGTTGTATACAGACACCATGAGGTGCTGTGGATAGACTTACAAATGCAGTAGTGAAGACACAACTTACCAATTATTTCATCAAGTATTACAGTTTTGATAACTGTTACTAGAAAAAATAGGAGGGACAAGGTTGAGAGAAAAGGAGCCCAGGAGCCAATGAGGGATTGAAGATGGGATGTTCCTCCTGAGCAGTTACTGAATGTTTGCTGCTCATTCACACTGCTTCTCTTCACGTTGGCTTCTAGAAAGCTCAAAAAGTTGAAAAGTTAAGGAGTTAAGCTTGTAACTCACCCCTGAAAAGTCTGTCATCTAATTTCATTTCTGGACTCCCTCAGTTGTGAAGTTACTATTTACTAAAAGCCTACTGTGTGCTGAGACCAAAGAGACGCTGAGCAAACAAAAGAAATAAACAGGTCCTTGACCTCACAGAGCCAAATAAACAGGCAGAGATGTGGCTGAAGAAGTGGATTATTAAAGGGTGATGACCAAATGCTGTGCTCAGGATGTTCAGGCAGCACAAACATCGCTGATAAGCACCACTGGCATTCACCTGGAAGAAGCTCCTTGGTGTAGCTTCAGGACTGGGCCTGGGGCTCTGTTATTCCTTCTCAGCCTCCATCTCAGCACCACCAAGGAAATTCATGCATACGATGTACTCATGGCAATTTAAAAAAATTTTTAAAGCCATGTGTGTATATGTGGGTGTGTTTACATGTTTGTGCATTCTTATGCACATGCAAAGGTCGCTACAGGCAGGTGTTTTCCTCAGAAACACGGTCCGCCTTCTTTGAAGCACAGTCTCTCTCGTTGGCCTGGAGCTCATCAATTAGACTGGGCTAGCCAGTGAGCTCAGGATCCTCCTGAGCTGGTGGTCATGTCAGAAGAGCAGCAGACGGCAATTGACTTCAGGGGATCGACCCACCAGGAAACAAAACCCTGATGGGTGAATCTCAGATAGGCAAGGCCCTGAGAGCCTCAGCCCCAGAATGTTTCTCCATACTGGTGTGTATTTGTATGTTTGCTGCTGCCATTTTTCCTTGGTATCTGGCATTGTGTGAATGGGCATGGGGAGAATCCCATTGCCCTTAATGCAGTATCCTCATCTCTTGGAAATATCTCGTTCTACTGGGCACTTTTATCTGTGGATTATTATGAGGATGATTTCCTTCCAATCCATACTGTTTAACTGAAGACGTGATTTTATACAATAATAGTGTCAGTTTAAATAGGATTTTGATGATTGAGGGTTTTTAATAAATATAGTAAGGAATTGTGATAGAGGTTAGTGAAAAACTTTATATAGGTAAAGGTAGGATAAAATGTTGCCCTTTGCCTCTGATAAAACAGAGACTGTATAGGATAAAAAATAAAACAAGGAAGGGTCACACAGCTAGAACACATGAGTTTCTATTGAGGAGCCACATAGACTGTGGCTTAGGTTAATGATTAAGAAAAATAACTGAGTCCCAGTAGCCCAGCTAGCTTAAATTCCTTTAATCTTAATGTTGGGAGATGTGTTCACAGGGTTCAGAGTACATCATAGCTGAAACAAAGCTTTGAAATGACTTCAGGTTAAGCTAAGATGTTTTGATAATAGCTTTGAGATGAAAAACCCAAGGAAACCATCTAAAGTTTTAGAAAGGCACACAGCTAGTGAGGGACTCGTTAAGGTCAGGAAACCAGAACAAAGCAGCCCAATTATTATTGGCTGACAGGCCTTTTTTGCTAGGATGGGATGGTGATTAATTCCTTGTGCCCATTTCTGCCCTCAGCTTCCCGATGTAAAAAACTGTTGATAAGTGGCTATGCACCCTAAAGGTTTAAAGTAGAGCTGACTGATGGTTTCTCATGTCTAAAAGATTTGTGATTCTTCTAAGATTTCTTTTAAGATTACCGTTTGAGATAAATAATAAAATGATTGATCTTTTCTTTGTAACTGCAATATGCAGCCTGCCAGTAAAAGAACTGGCTGAGAAAAACATCTTGCTTGCTTACACTCTGTTAATCTATAACAAGTTGCTTGGACATGATGTATGTGGGTTCTTGGGACAATTTGTTTTTCACCTGTAATATGTAAAATGTTCACTCATGTAAGGGATATGGAAAACACTCTGATTTTCACTTGTATTCATTGTAATTATTCACTTGAAAAATAGAAGTAACCTCATTGTATTTTTATATTTCTTGAAAGATTCTACTGGGGTATATAAGCTGTAAGGGAAAAAATTAAAGTGAGTTAGAAGTTAAACATCAAGAACGAGAGAAGAAATACACTAGGAAAGATGTAGAGCAAAAAATAAAGTAGACAGAAGAATAAAAAAAAAGTCAGAAGGACATCATCAAGAGTGGGTGTGTCTCTTCCCTTACTCCCTCTGATAAAAAAAGTCTTAGTTTGCCAACTCGGGGATCCCCATTGAGTGCTGCGCTGCTGGAAGCTGGTCCTCACAGCAGCAGTCTGTCGGTATTCTTGTCTCTCTCTCTGCAGTGCTGGGGCTGCATACACTCGTCACCACCACACTGGGCATTTTTACATGGGTTCTGGGGATCGAACGTGGGTCCTCATGTTTGCAAGGCAAGCATTTCTACCAACTGAGCTACCCCCCCCCCAGTCCTAGAGAGTGCTTTTTAAAATATTATCTTGAAGGCAATGGGGTGTTATTGAAAAGTAAAGTTCTTTGGAAGGCAGAGGCAGCTGTATCTCTATGATTTCAAGGCCAGTGTATATGTAAATATATCTCAGAAATAAGTTCTTACCCCCTTTTGTGGGGGGACTTATTGGTGAATGCTGATGACAACCACTATCCAAGAGATCAGATGAGAAAGGTGTTGTGACAAGGGAGCCTGAGAAGTTTCTGGGGCCAGAGTTATCTCCTACTAGGCAAGGCATGGGCTCTGGGGATACTGGCAACATCATCATCCATTCACCACCATCCAGATAAGCTGGTCACGGTGGATGCACACACTGTGGTTCTCATACTCTTGACACCAACATCTCCATTTACTCTTCCTCACCAAGTGTGACAAGGACATGACAGACTTCACGGCCCATGACAGTACCACTTCCTTTCCTGTCAAATACCTGAAGGCCTACAACATAGTCCTCATAGGTTCCTAGCCCTTATTCTCTGCTACAGTTCACAGCATGGGCAGTAGGTGCTCAAAGTCTAGAATCTTCTTATTTATCTCATTGCTCTGTGGGCTCATTAGGACCTTGAGCACCTTGGCATTGGTGCAGATTGGGCAGACTCATCAAGTCTCCACACTTGTTATTGTCTTCTCAGTTCCGAAGCTGGGAAACCTCCTTGAAGTCTATGGTTTGATTCTTAACGATGTCATGAATTTTACTTTAGCATTGTAGGACTGTTTCTGCTTAATTTTTCTCTCATATTTTATATATATACACACACACACCACATACACACACACATACACACACACACGAGAGAGAGAGAGAGAGAGAGAGAGAGAGAGAGAGAGAGAGAGAGAGAGAGAGAGAGGGAGGAGGGAGGGAGGGAGGAGGGAGGGAGGGAGGAAGCACTTTAAATTCTTTGTGATCAAAGAGATTATAAATCGTGAATTCACTAAATAACATAAGTAAAAAAGTGAACTCAGGTGAGGAGACCTAATTTGGCAGTCATATATCAACACACAGACAACCAGAAAGACTATATACACCTTCACGGGGTATTCCTTTAATGGATAAACAAGAAACTAGGAATAGTAGTTCTCTGAGCAGAAACGGGGAACTGGGGCACAGGTGTGGCCTTTACATGCATGCTTCCCTTTTGGTCTTCTGAATTTTGTGTCGTGTACATACTTTTTAAAAAGCATATTTTTAGGCTATTCTCAATCTATGAAAACTGACAACATATCTGATAATAGTTGTCTCTCTCTTGCTCTGTCTCTCACCGAGGTAATTTATGAGATCGCTAGACAGAGTGACAACATGGTGACGTGAAAGTCAAGGGAAGGTTCCATGCCGGGCAGAGTGGGGGGACAGCACAGGATGATCCAAAGGGAAGGACACACTTGCCTTGGGAGGCCATTCTCATTCCCTGCAGTTTGGTTTTCATAATCTCCAACAGTGGCTCTCAGCCTTCCTGATACAGTTCCTCCTGTAGTGACCCCCCAGCCATAAAACTAGTTTCATTGCCACATCGTGACTGTAATTTTGCTAGTTATGAGTTGTAATGTATTTGTTGTAATGTAATGTGTTTCCCAATGGTTTTAGGTGACCCCTGTGGACTGCTCACCCCAAAGGGGTTCTGACTCACAGGTTGAGAACCACTCATCTATAAACTGGTGAGAATGGTGGTGTTTTCATTCTCATTCACTCCATTCTGGTCTTCATCATCTATAAGATAGCAATAATGGTGGTGTGTTCATTAGAGGGTACCAGTGAGAAAGATCTTAGATCCTGTTTATTAAAAGGTGAACAAGATTGTACCTGATAAAGAAATGGAGGCAAAGAAAGGTTAAGTAACCCCAGAGAGATTCCAATCTGGGGTAGAGGAGACAGACAAGTAAATAAGCAATGCCAGCACACTGTGACAAACAACCCAGGTAGCATCCAGTAAGCCGAGGAGGATGCGTGGGAGGGGTGCCATCTTAATCAAGTCCCCTGGGAACATGGCCTGAGGTGGAGTGCTTGTGTCAGAGGATGACTGAGGAGTGCCTGAAGGCTCAGCGCCTTTAAACCACGACTGGAAACCTCAGGCGGAGTTGTGTAACTGAATGTGAGTTCTGTGTGAAAAGTTTCTGAATGCACAACCACCAAAATGAACTCAAAATCAAATGTGTGATGAACCGAAGACAGCGTCTGGCAGTGCTCCCCTGTGCTGTATCATGTGATTTTACCACAGCCTTGGTTCTAGGCACACAACGTCTACACAGTTTGCACTGTACATGCAAAGCCAGTGACTGTTGCCTGAAATACCTCAGTTCAGATTGAAATCTGTTGCATGCTATAAACTGCATAAGACATACTGAGTCTTCAGCTCTTATAGAAGCCCAGTATTTAACAACAGAAAACAAAGACTCCATATTTTCCTGCCATCATTCCTTAGCATCAAACTTGTATGTATTTGGATTGTACTGTGTTAGAATGGGAGGCATCTGAGTTGGCAGAGTGCGGGTCTGCTATGGAGGAAGCCCTTGGTTCAGTGCATAATTCTGGGCAAAACAAGCGTGGTGGTCCATGTCTGTAATCCTTGAATTTGGGAAGAGGAAGTAGAAGGATCAGAATTCAAGGTTGTCCTTGTATTAAAAAAATGGAAAAGAATGTTTAAGAAATTGTTGTTTGGGGGTTGGAGAGATGGCTCAGTGGTTAAGCTGTTCTTCCAGAGGTCCTGAGTTCAACTCCCAGCAACCATATGGTGGCTCACAAACATCTATAATAAGATCTGATGCCCTCTTCTGGCCTGCAGGTATACATATAGAGCACTGATATATAAAATGTAAATAAAATTCATAAAAAATTTCTGTTTGGGCTGCTGACTTGATTTTTATTTTTTAAGAATCATTAAATAAATTTTGGCTTGGTAAAGATTAGGACAGATTTCCAGCAGTTTCTGAAGTGGCTCTAAACATAGTTCTGACATTTTTTGCATTATACATTTATTTAGTCTTCTCATCACTGATGATTATAAAATAAAATCCATCAACTCTGGAAAACCCTGAAGATACACTATGTCCTGCAGCACCAAGTATTCAACCAAGATTTTTGTGTATGGGTATGTGGTGTGTGTGTGTGTGTGTGTGCCTGCCCACGTGCTCGGTTGTGTGGGTACATGAGGAGGCTAAGATGCCAAAGCCTGATGCGAGAACGTCTTCCTCAAACGTTTCTCCGGCTTAGTTTTTGAGGCAGGGTCTCTCACTGAACCTGGAGCTTGCCTTTTTGCCTACACTTGCTGGCCTGGCCACTGAGCCCTTGAGATTTACTTGTCTCTGCCTCCTGGTGCTGAGGTCCCAGGTGTTTGTCCTGTGCTTTCTCCATGGGTGCTGGGGATTTCAACTCAGGTTGGTCCCCACGCTTGTGCAGGAAGCACTTTGCCTCAATAACCATCTTTCTAGTGATTTAATCTTTATGTAAAAGTAAGCAAGCCATTCATTTCAGTAGTATGCAAATTGCTTTCATGTTTTAAATATATATTTAATATGTGATATATATATAATTATCTTAAATTTCTTTATGATTATCATTAATTAAATGTTTATATACCCGTACACCCAGGGTTACTTCTTGGGTGAAAAGGGGATGTGTGTGGAAAATGTTTCCTGCCCTAGGCTAAAGCCCATGAAGGAGCGAAGGGAACACCACAGGGCAGGGAAGAAGCTAGGATATCTATGTTTAATTTAGGGACCGGCAAGCTTTGGCCTTCATACCAATTCTGTACTTCTGTGAAGAAAGTTTTATTGAAACACAGTTTTCTCGGAACAAACCACACTTACTTCATTATGTGTTGTGGAATATTCCTTTACACTGTGTGAAGATGTGTCACTGTGATTAATAAAAAGCTAAATGGCCAATAGCTAGGCAGGAGGTATAGCAGGGACTTGTGGACAGAGAGCTCTAGGAAGAAGAAAGGCAGAGTGGCCAGGCAGCCAGAGAGGAAGCAGAATGGGAGTACAGGGTAAAGGTAACAGAGCCACATTAAAGACCATAGATTAAAAGATATGGGTTAATTTAAGTTATAAGAATGAGGCTAAGCTAAGGTCAAGCTTTCATAATTAATAAGTCTCTGTGTCATTTTTTTTGTGAGCTGATGGCCCAAAGAATAATCTGACTACAATTATGTACTATCTGTTCCTGTGCTATGTAGTCAGAGCTCAGTTGTTTGTGTCACATCAAGTACCTGCCCTCTATAGAAAGTCTGCCTTGACCTCATTCCCTGAGGAACTGTCAACCATGAAAGATCCAGGCGTCGTCGGAGGGCAATGTGCCTAGCTGACTCAGGACTGCACCAGGAAGGGGATTACTCACGACATTCAGAACAAGTCCAGGCTGGGAATAGAAACCCCATAGCTGTCATTTTGAAGATGATTATTTAGAAGATGATTTTAGATGGAGACTTTTTGAATGAGCCCTGCAGCAGACTAGTATTCAAGAAGAGAATCTAGAGAGATCCAGAAAGAGAGCCTATAAAATTAAAAAAAAAATTGAATGCAGTTTCCTAGAAGCCAAGGGAAGAACATTTTAGGGAGGGAATGAGCAGCTGGGACATGGTAGTCTAAGGTTAGGGAAACAAACAGTCTATGTATGTGTACATCCATAAATGTGCATCCAAACTATATACATATTTTCTTTCTTTGGGGCCTGAGAACAGATATGAGATTAGAATCGAGGTACAGAGAAAAGGTTTGGGAACATGAACTTGATTTTTGACAAAACATTTTTTGTTGGAATTACAGAACATGAACTGGGCTGGAGAGGGGTCAGGCCTCAAAGGCTATGGCTCACAACCAAAAAATGTTGAGAGTTCGGAGCATGAATAATGGCTGATTTGAACTCATACAAGGAGGGGGGGGGGAAGTCAGAGGTAGACAGTGCCAACAATTTTTTCCACAGAAAATGGGGGTGAACCAGAGATGGATGTAGACCCCAAAACTGGGGCTCTGGGTTAACTTGGGAGAAAGTCTAACTAATTTTTGCAGTGGAAAGAGAAAACTGGTAATGTAGGAGAGAGACATCCTGGACACTGGTGAGCTGACGAGCCCATACGGCACCTGAAGCAGTGGTGAGAGGTTGACCTCTCCAGTGCAGTTACCTGACCTCAGGAGGAAAGACAATGCTTGCCTACACACAGGAAAGCAGATGGATAGAAGTTCTCCTGGTGGTTTCCATCTTCTTGGTGAAATGGGAAGCCAGACCATCAGCTGAGAGAGACTATGGGAACGCGACTGGAGGGAAGTGAAGGGGTCCCCCAGGAGAATGGTAGGGTGAAGGGTTCCCTTTTGCACCTCTGCTAGTGGTTTCTTGGTGCTGAGCAGTTTGGGTATGCTGGCAGGCTCAGAGCACACTGTTGGTTCGGATTTGGAAGAATCCAGAAGTCTCCGGGAACAGTCCCTATGGAGGTCTAACTGGTTTCTTGGAATTCCATCTGTTTGAATCATTTTCCTGTAATACCAGTGTGGTCATGGCAGGCATACCTTTTCTTTAACTCTTTCAGTGAAGATAGAAAAAAAAAAGCGGTAAATTGCTTCTAAGGAAGGAAACAGGCCCACTGGAGTTCGGGGTACAAGGCTGACTTCCCATGGAAATCCTTGTGTAGTGTTTGTGGTGGAGGGTATTAAAAACTCACAGGGATTTGTACACTTTCTCAAGTCAAAACCCTCACCTTAGAACAGCAGTTCTCAACCTCGGGGTTGCAACCCCTTGAGGGTGGAACGACCCTTTCACAGGTCTCGCCTAAGACCATCCGTCAGAAAACAGGTATCTATCGGCCGGCCCGTGGTGGCACACGCCTTTAATCCCAGCACTCGGGAGGCAGAGCCAGGCGGATCTCTGTGAGTTCAAGGCCAGCCTGGGCTACCAAGTGAGTTCCAGGAAAGGCGCAAAGCTACACAGAGAAACCCTGTCTCGGAAAAAAACAAAACAAAACAAAACAAAAACAGGTATCTACGTTATGAATCATAACGGTAGAGAATTTGCAGTTATGAAGTAGCAATGAAAATGATCGTATGGCTTTAGGTCACCACATGAGGTATCAAAGGGTCGCAGCACTAGGAAGGCTGAGAAACACTGCCTTCGAAATTTCTACGGCTTTCCACCCTCCTCAGGGGAATGAAACCTTTCTGCATGGGGGTGCCCTTCCAACCCTTCCAGCCTGCTCTGTCCAGTCTCTTCTGGCCTCGCCCGGAGTCTGCACGCAGGCTTTTTTTCTGCCTCATTTTATTATATTCCTACTTCCCTTCTCCGTCCTTGCTGGTAAACACCCGTCTCTGCTTCAGCCCCCTTTCTGCCCCAACACCGCACACACGTGTTCACACCCGCGGAACACTAACTCCCCTAGTGCCAGGCATTTCAGGAGGAGGCATTTGTAAAAAGAAAAAATCCCAATTGCGAGGAGCAGGCCAATTGCCCCCCTCCCTCCTTAGTCCCGGTATGGGGTTCCTCGGGGTCTAGGGGAGGACCCCCGCACCGGGTGTGCGCTCAGGGAACATGGGCGATGGCACTAGTCTCGCGACTGTTGTTCACAGCAGCCACCGTCAGGCCACGCTGTGAGGAAAAGGGAGAAAGGCCAGCGGCCCGGCTTCAGCGGGGAGAGGAAGCGTCACCGCGAGGAGGCCGCGCGGGACGAGACCACGACACGGCCTGGCCCGCAGCCCGGGGGAAGGCGGCCGGCGAGGGCGTCCCCCGGCTATGGTGGGACGAGGCGAAGGCCCTCCGTGCTCGGGTTAGAAGGGAGTCACACTGCAGCCTCCACACCTCGGGCGAGGAGGCCACTGACACCCACCGTCCCCGAGGCCCACCCGCGGCGACCACACAACACGCCACGCAGGGGGTGGGGTGGTGGCAGTGGTGGTGCGGGGGGCGCCTCCGCGCATGCGCGCCCTGGCCCCACCCCCCGGGCCCGCCCCACCCCGCCCTCTTGCGTGCGCACCGCCTCGAGCCCGCCTCTCCGAAAGACGGCTGGCGCATGCGGGCCCGGCCGAGCACTGGCTGCCGGAGCCGCACCGAGCGCGCGTCGGCGTAGTTGTGGCGGGCGCGAGACTCTGAGGCCGGCCGCAGGTAGGCTGACTTCAGGGATGCCGGAGGTAGGGCTCCGGGTGCAGGAGCCCGTGGCGCCGACAGAACCCCCGGCCGCGGACGGCCACGCCGCCGGGGTGATCTACGCCGCTCCTCACCAATCAGGGGAGAGGCGTCCCGGCGGCCTGCCCAATGGGCTGCATCTCTAACGGGAGTGGGGCGGGCAGTCCCGGAACGCGAGGTGCCGGCTCCCGCGCGCGGGCCGCGTGGCCCGGCTGAGGAGAGGGGGCCGACCCGGGAGGCCCCTCTGGGCAGCCGGGCGTGGTGTGGTGGAGAGCGCCGGAGGCCGAAGGCCGCCGCGGAGGGGCCTCCCTGGGCCTCCGCCCGTGGTGGGGGCCGGGCCGGCGGCCTGGTGAAGCCTTCCGGCCCGACCCCGCGGGAGGAAGGGGCTTGTAGGCTCGCTGGGCCTCACGGCCCACACCGCCCAGCCGCTGTCGATCTTCGCAGTCCGGGGCGAAGATGCTGGCGGTCTGGAGTTGGCTGCGTCAGCGTGGCTCACTTACGTCCACGATCATGATTTGGAATCCTCAGCAGCCCGGTTGACACCGGGGCTGCGGTGGTTGTCGTCCTGCTTTTTACGGTGGTGCGAACCCAGGCATCAGGCACCTCGGGCTGGATTGAGGGCTCAGCACGTCGGCGTTGGGTTCTGAGCTTAGTTTCACAACTTCAATTAAAAAAAAAAAAAACTTTCAAGTTTTTCATCTTTGAATTTCTTTGGTGCATCTTGCTCCATGTTGCTCCTGTACTTGAAAACCTTTTGTGTCTTTTCATCTCCAGGAAAAAGTTCAGCGTGAACATTCAACTTCGCCCATGAGTTGGCCTTTTGCCCGACCCATCCCTTGCCCGCATCCCTTGCCCCCATCCGCTTTACTTGGTGCATCCTCTGCGCTCACCTGCTTGTTCACGCTTTGCGGTTCCTTAGCTTGGTTCAGCCAGTCTTTAAGGCCCATTGCAAGGCAGGTCTTCAAAACAACCCCTGGATCCTGCCTGACTTCAGGTCGTCTCTCCCTGTCCTCCCAAGGGCCCCAGTAGGTTACCTTGGTCTTGGCACTGAAAGATGGGCTTTCTTATTTCCCTTTTAGAGCCTTGGTATGTTCTCTCTGTTTCCTTTCATCAAACCCTGTTAACTTATTTATTTTTGAATGTTTTAAACTAGACTGCTAGCAATTTGAAGTATGGACCCTAATCCGACTTATTTTTGTGGTTCCCCCAGCATGAGTAACTCTCCTATGGTAGGTAGTCTGTAAATGTTAGGGAATGGGTCCTCTCCAACTGGATCTTTGTAGTTGTTGGAATATTTTTTTGCAAGTCACTGTGGGATACTGCCAGGATCTTCTCTAGAGAGAGAGGTCCACCCTCCTTGAGTAAAGCTGGGGCAAGGCGAGGCGATTCTTGCAGTAGTAACCTGTTCTGAACTCATTCAGAGTGGCTGAGGAATCTGTAGGAACATCAGAAATATGCTCAGTGTGTCTAGTCTATAAGCTTAGTAAGGTGCACCAGGTTAGGACATCTAAAATATAGCCAAGTTTGGTATACATGCGATAATAAGGAACCATTCAATTATGAGGTGACAGAGTATTTCTGCCAAACAATAAGCACTTAGTTTGAGGCAACTATATATTGTATACCCTTTTGGGATCACAATCTGCATTAATGCACTGAACACTCTTGAAGGTTATGGGTTGAAGATTAGTCAGCATTACTTTTGATTTTTCTGCCCATAAGGTCTCCTTCCCCTTTTGAGATAGGGTCTCCATATGTATGTAGATCAGAGTGTCTTCAAACTTGGGGCAGCCCTCCTTCCTCTTCCCAAGTGCCCTTTTCTTTACAGGCACCACACCCAGTCAAACCCTTTTTGGAAAACCAGATTGCATTTTGCAGAAACATACTTTTTTTTTTTTTTGAGACAGGGTTTCTCTGTGTAGCTTTGCGCCTTTCCTGGAACTCACTTGGTAGCCCAGGCTGGCCTTGAACTCACAGCGATCCACCTGGCTCTGCCTCCCGAGTGCTGGGATTAAAGGCGTGTGCCACCACCGCCCGGCCGATAGATACCTGTTTTCTGACGGATGGTCTTAGGCGAGACCTGTGAAAGGGTCGGGTCGTTCCACCCTCAAGGGGTCGTAACCCGGAGGTTGAGAACTGCTGTTCTAAGGTGAGGGTTTTGACTTTAGAAAAGTGTACAAATCCCTGTGAGGGTTTTTTTTTTTTTTTTCCTTCGAGACAGGGTTTCTCTGTGTAGCTTTGCGCCTTTCCTGGAGCTCACTTGGTAGCCCAGGCTGGCCTCGAACTCACAGAGATCCGCCTGGCTCTGCCTCCCGAGTGCTGGGATTAAAGGCGTGCGCCACCAACGCCCGGCTAGAAACATACTTTTGAAACATTGCAGCAGAGGATAGAAAAAGCAGGATAGCTTGCCTTACTGTTTGAGGGGAAAGGTATTTCAAGCATTATGATTTCCTTGCCAAGTGTTTATTTCTGTTCCTAGGAGGAGTGGGGCTGGGGACATTCTTCCAGCAGAACTTCCCTTTCCTTACCCCTTAGCTTATTTTTGTTTTAATTTGGCTTCACACAGAGGGTTTCTAGAGGAGGAAAGTGTCTTTGTGCTAAAGTAGGCATTTCCTGCCATTTGGTGACTGCATTTTCTCTTCTTGGTTACATTTGGTTTGCTGACCAAGGTGGTCTCCCAAGCTGGGGACTGGTGATAAATCTTTAGATAGGTCACTATCTCATTGCCTGTTGACTCTGCCATCCTCGAATCCACCTTACTTGTCTCAAGTATTACCACCTGCCACTACCTTATTAATCTCTGTGTTTAATGTGATCTCTGTTGGACTCCTCTGTTCAGTGTGTGCTTCAGACTCGGTTATTTCACAAGTTCCATTTCCTTCAGCCTGTATCATCTCTTTAAGGCATACCTGGGAGAGACTGCTGCCAAGAAGCAGTTTATTGAAGTACAGATGAGAACTACATGTAATTGAAGGAACTGGGAGGTTTTGTATGACTTCTTTTAAATGCTTAACAGTTCTTTTCTGTTGGTCAGTCTTCTAGAACTTAGAGGAGCTTTGTTCTCTGTGTGAGATACACTATAGTTTAGCCAAAAACATTCTTTCTTTCAAGGAGAATTGGAATGCTCTTTCAAGATGGTGTCCCTGTCCCCCCCCCCCATATTGAGACACTTTGCATGGGTATCTCAGTGTCTGGTAGTGATACTGGTTAACTGGCTATGAAACTTTGTCTGAAAGATGTATGCATATAAATATGTGTAGTGTAGCCGGGCGGTGTTGGTGCATGCCTTTAATCCTAGCCCTCGGGAGGCCAGCCTGGTCTACAGAGCGAGATCCAGGACAGGCACCAAAGCTACACAGAGAAACCCTGTCTTGAAAAATCAAAAACAAACAAATGTGTGTATTTATATGTAAATTTCCCTTCTAGGTTAAAAAGAAAAATGAAGTACATTCTAGTTACTGGTGGTGTTATATCAGGAATTGGAAAAGGAGTCATTGCCAGTAGTGTGGGCACAATACTCAAGTCATGTGGCTTACATGTAACATCAATTAAAATTGACCCCTACATTAACATTGATGCAGGAACATTCTCTCCTTATGAACATGGTAAGCAAACTGTATTTTTCCCTTTTCTAAGTAGTAACTGTGTCTGTGGAAGAATATGCTAGCTCTTGGGGATTAGGTGTACATCTTGCATAACTTCCATTTCCTGCCTTCTGGAATGGTCCTTAGTGTAACAGAATGATGCTTTCCCCCCTCAGATTAAAAGGAAGCAGCTATCTTAATAGATAACTCATTGTTTAGAATCAAAGAGTTTCTATAATAGATGTGAAATGGGGCCAGGTGGCAGTGGTGGCAGCTGAATGAAAATTTTTCATTTCATTTGAAAAATGGAATATATTTGAGAAGACGAAATATGCTGTTTCTGTAGAAATTGTGTGAGTAGGTAGAAGCTGTAAGGGAGTGAGTGCTTTTGGCCCTATCATAACAAGTGTCCTTCAAACAGAGAGGGCTGTTGTATAGGGACCTAGCAACAGGCAGGTCCTAGACTTAAAGGGTGGTTAAGCTTGGGATTCTGTTTTGCTACTGGAGTTTGTATAATATTTATAATGAGGATCTTTTGAAGTGAGTGAAAGGTGAAACTGAATAAGAGTGGAAAATAATATTCTGCTTCTTTGTTAATGAATGCCTTTTTATAGTGTGATGAATGAGTGGCCTGTCCAATACTCTTTGTTTAAAATGGAGAAGCAATGTTACAGCATACCTTAAAGCTGAGTCTGGTGGCATAGGCCTGTAGTGGTAATCTAGCATTTAAGGAGGCTGAGACAGGAGGATTGCAAGTTTGAGGCCAGCGTGGACTAACTACATAATGAGCTCAAGGCCAACCTGAGCTACTTGTTGAAGGCTAGCTAAGATTACGTAGCAAGACCCCGTCAAACAGCGGAACTCAGTAAGACCCTGTGCCTTCAAGTTTGGTTTCTAGTGTTGAAATAAAAATCTGTAAGGATATACTGCCATTAGTAATAAGTAGCATCAGAAGATCCATATATTAGGGGGATTTTTGTTTTCTCAGTTCTACGGGATTGGACCCAGGGCTTTGTGCATGCTAGCACTGCACACCCACCTTTGGAGGCATTTCAGTAGAAAGTTTTGAGCAGAGGATGGGTTCTCTCTCTGAAGGGTGAGATGATACTGTTTGTTGAGTTTGTTCCCTATTTTGATGGTGGGAATAAATCATTCCAGGCAGCATTTCCACCACGAAGTTGCAAAGAATAAATGTGAAAGGAACGAGGCAACTTGGGCTGCTGAATAACTGCTTAGAACTAAAGTGTAGCTCAGAAGCTGGCTTATGAAATCAATAGAGCCTTTCTTGTATATGTTATAGGAGTTTCAAATCCGTCCTGCATCTGTTGTTCTTGAACATTTTTTGCTTGGGTAGGTCTTTTGTTCAAGATACTGTATTACTGTAAAGTCCCTTGACCCACACCTTTATGGCTGGGCTTTCCCTCCATTGCATGCTGTTTAACTGTTCCCAATAAAGAGTGAATTCAGAGCCGGGCGGTGGTGGCGCACGCCTTTAATCCCAGCACTCGGGAGGCAGAGCCAGGTGGATCTCTGTGAGTTCGAGACCAGCCTGGGCTACCAAGTGAGTTCCAGGAAAAGGCGCAAAGCTACACAGAGAAACCCTGTCTGGAAAAACAAAAAAGAAAAAAAAAAAAGAGTGAATTCAGGCTAGAAGCATGAAGCACTCTTTTGGAGAATAATTGGCAGTTGTGTTTGTGGCATTTAATTTCCTAGAAATTATGTCCTTGCTTTGTAATCAGGTTATACAGACTTTGTTCCATCTGAATGTTTATATTTCAAGATTGAAGTTGCACCATTGCTAATGTGTTTTTCATTTCCTTGAACATGTTCATTCTTCACTGAAGGAGAAGTCTTTGTGCTGGATGATGGTGGAGAAGTTGACCTTGACTTGGGAAATTATGAGCGGTTCCTTGATATCCGCCTCACCAAGGACAATAATCTGACCACAGGGAAGATATACCAGCATGTCATTAACAAGGAGCGCAAAGGAGATTACTTGGGGAAAACTGTCCAGGGTAAGATTAAATTTACCTTTTAGGCAGAAACTATTAACCAATTTAATTTGTTTTGAGTATAAAAATTTGTTTTTATGTGATTTCAGTTTTTTGTCAAAGTGTTATTACCAGAATACCCTTTCAGTTGAAAATTCAGAATTGTATGGTTGTTCACTCAAAAAGTCACTTGAGAAGGCTGCTGTTGCTCCAGTAATGACATAGGTGTTGTCAGTCAGCGAGGTGATGGGGTTGGAGTCCAGAGAGCTGTTGCTCTTACATGCTGAGCAGTGACGGAAGCTTCACTGGGGCATTGTGCCTGGGGCCTCGTGGAAATGAGGAGGAAATGCGCTTCCACTGCATATGTTGGTTTTTCAGGCTTTTCATCTGTGTCATGTAGGCTGGTGGGAGTCTGAGAAGTGGGCTTCTGGGTTTTACCAGCTCAACAACAAGACATCTGTTGGCTGTTGGGCAAAGTGTTCCCTGCATTGAAAAGGTGGCATTGGGACACCATTGGTCTAGTGGGTTGACAGTATGCTAGTTTGGACCTTTGCTTTTCTGAGTTACAAGAGCAGATTTGCATTTGATTTGCCTTTGCTGCACTGAGAACTAAGGTTCAGCCTGGCTCTGGCCTGGGGCTGCCCTGGCCAGATTCTGGTCTAATCATTTCATAATTTGGGGCTTAGCTCTGTTGCTTACTAGCCCTACAAACACAGGAAGGAAAATTCTATACCCCTTTGAGATGTGGTTTCCTTTTCTGTAAAATAGGTGGTAAAGGCTTCTGCTTGAGCTGTTAAGAGTTAAAAGGCTACGGCCGGGCGGTGGTGGCGCATGCCTTTAATCCCAGCACTCGGGAGGCAGAGCCAGGCGGATCTCTGTGAGTTCGAGGCCAGCCTGGGCTACCAAGTGAGCTCCAGGAAAGGCGCAAAGCTACACAGAGAAACCCTGTCTCGAAAAACCAAAAAAAAAAAAAAAAAAAAAAGAGTTAAAAGGCTACATCAGTATGGTGCTGCTCCACCTTCCTGACAGAGAGAGGGTCTGTTGTGAATTAAGGTTTTGTTGGTTGTGCAGTATGTTGTTCTGGTGTGCTTGTTCCTTTGCTTGTCATCATGAAATGTCCACTCACTGTGGTCAGACCCTTAACTGGTGCTCAGCATATGTGATAAAGAGATCATTGACGTCCTCATATTAGTTGGCTGTGGGACAGACAGAAAACAAATTAAATGAGATGTCTGATAAGAGTGTGACAGAAATAGAGCAAGGCTGGAAAGCATGAGTGGGAACGCTACTCTGGAAGGTGCCTAGGGCTCTCTAGGAGAGAACTTGAGCTTAGAGCCAGTCAAGAAGAGTGAAGGAGGGGCAGAGGTACATGTAGTGTGGTTGCTAAGAGGAGAGAGGTGCTCAGCGCTTAAGAAAGAGCACTGACTGATGTTCCAGAGGACGTGGGTTCAGTTCCCAGGCCGTCTGGTGTCTGATCACACCAGGATTTTTTTTAAAAAAAGAAACCACGTGACCCCTCTCCCTTTCCTTTTAAGAGGTCATGTAGGAAGAAGCACAGCCTCATTGGACTGTACAGCTCAATGTCATGGGTGGAGCAAATACCACTACAGGTACACAGACCCCAGACTACAGGGATCTGTAGGCAAGGACTAGAGGGAAGCTGCTGTGGTTGAGGCACTATAGTCTGGGGCAACAGAGTGATCACCCAGTGGATCTTGTGTGAGGCTTTCACTGAATGCTAACGAGTTTAAATGTGGAGTAGTGAATTCTGATTAGTGTTTGTAGATCACTTAGCTGCTCTGTGTGATATAGATAATGAATATCTATGCTAGAGGACTGCTGCTTAACCCCAGATCATTCAAGTCACCTTTATACTTTAGGGAATTGCATTCTTGAGTCCAACAACTGTGATTCTAAAAAGTGTCCCACAGTAGCTGGTTATTACTGAGTCCTGGATCCTCCTCTATCTCACAAGACATCCTCACAAGTAGAGGTGTCAATTACACCAAGCTTAAAAAGATAAAGAGGTAATTGACTCAGTGAGCCACAGCTAGTGAGTGGTAACTGAGATTTGGCACTTTGCTGTGTTGTTAGGTCTCTTGCAGTGGATTGTCTGCATTTTGGTAAACTGGAAATGTGATATTTTATTTGTATGTTAATAAATAAAGCTTGCCTGGGGACCAAGGGGAAAAGGCCAGCCATTTTTAAGTAAACAGAGAAGTCAGGCAGCACATGCCTTTAATCCCTTAGCAGGCAGTATCTCTGTGTGTTCAAAGCCACACTAGGGAACAGAGCCAAACGTGACACACACCTTTAATCCCAGTACCAACCATAGAGACCTGGAGGTCTGTACAGACAGACAGACAGACAGACAGAAAATGACAGTTGTGTAGGAAGAGGAAGTGAGGTAGCTGGGCTGAGATAGCCAATGAGAGGGCAGAACAGCAAGGTAATAAAGGTGTGGGTAGACAGGAAGTAACGTGCATTTGGAAGCTGCAGAGTTGGTGAGGTAAAGTTGGCTGGTGGTTTTCCTTATTTCCCTGATCTAAGGCTTTCACCCCTATATTTGGCTCTGTGTTTTTTATTTAATAAGACCATTTAGAAATTCGTCTACATGGAAACGAATGGCACAGGGTTCTGGTAGTCTGTTTGCTTCTGGAAAAGTGTGATGTATGTACCCACTCCCTGCAGCCTTGGCTGAGAGCAGTGGGGTGGTCACAGACAGGGTCTTGTATTCGTGTGTGGCCAGAATAGTAGACTGCACAGGGCAGGTGTTCTGAGGTGCTTAGGGAGCCACTCTTGGCTTCATTCTTTTCACATGGCTTCCAGCAACAACCTAGAAATCTGGAAAGGAGGCCTAGGGAAGTGTGAGCCCAAAGATTTATTGAGTCATTAAAGGCACTTCAAAAGTATTTTTATGATCTTATTGCTTGTTCAGGCAAAAAGTATACCCCATTGCTTATTTATCTAGGCAAAAAAGTGTATCAGTTTGTTTCAACAGTAAATGTATTTGTCTTCAATACTGATTGATAGGCAAGTGTAAGTTACAGGTTTCTTTCTTTTTCTTAGTTGTCCCTCACATCACAGATGCAATCCAGGAGTGGGTGATGAGACAGGCGTTAATACCTGTAGATGAAGATGGCTTGGAACCTCAAGTGTGTGTTATTGAGGTTTGTATGATTCTTGACTGTGTGAACTAGTTCAGACATTCCTCTCCTTAGTCATCAGTAGGACCATGCCCAGTGAAAACTCAACCTTCCATTTCTGTCCATGCAGTGTGCAGCAGCAGGTAGATGGTACACAGGGGAAGCAACATCTTCCCTAATAATGCTCCCTCTCAGTGTTGTGTTGGACCACCTAACACCGTCTCAGAGTGGCTGGACACATTTTTGTCCCTTTCTTGATGTCAGCAGCCCTTTGCTTGCCTCTGGCAGAATTAACCCTGCTAGCTTCTTTTGCTTTGTTTTATTCTACTGTCTGTTCATCCCAGCTCAGAAGTCCCATTCACAGTCTAGTTCCTGGTTTTCCTTCCTTCCTCCCTCCCTCCCTCCCTCCCTCCCTCCCTCCCTCCCTCCCTTCCTTCCTTCCTTCCTCCCCATCTCTTTTTCTTTTTCTTTTTTCCCTTTTTGTTTTGGTGTAGCCCTGGCTGTCCTGGAACTCGCTCTGTATATCATGCTGGCCTCGAACTCACAGATTGGCCTGCCTCTGCCTCCCAAGTGCTGGGATTAAAGGTGTGTACCACCACTACCCGGTTCCTGGTACCTTTCAAACCCAACCTTTTTCTTAAACTGCTGTGGCAATATCTGCAATATTCTTAGAGAAATGAGGAGTATCAACTTTCACCAGAAAGCAGTGTCTGAAGACTGACATTCTACAGGGTTAGGAGTTTGCAGTTACACTGAAATCTGGGCACTGAACAGTAGAGATTCAGTGTTAACCTCTGTGTCCTTTCAGCTTGGTGGCACAGTGGGAGACATTGAAAGCATGCCCTTCATTGAGGCCTTCCGCCAGTTCCAGTTCAAGGTCAAGAGGGAGAACTTTTGTAATATCCATGTCAGTCTGGTTCCTCAGGTAAGGCATATAATTTGGCTATAAGCTTTCAACACTGGAGGTACAAGAAATAAGAAATAAATGGGGCTGGAGAGATGGCTCAGAGGTTAAGAGCACTGGCTGTTCTTCCAAAGGTCCTGAGTTCAATTCCCAGCAACCACATGGTGGCTCACAACCATCTAGGATGAGATCTAGTGCCCTCTTCTGGCCTATAGGCATATGTGCAGACAAAACACTATACATAATAAATAAATCTGAAAAAAAAAGGAAAAAAAAAAGAACTTCTGTGAGTTTATTACAATCACATGCTTTATGTTTATTTATTTGGTGTGTGTAGGGGGGTGGAGAATATATATGTCCATACCTACTGAGCCTTCTTGCCAGTCCATGGTTTGAAAGATTAAATGGAAAAGGTTTGAAAAAATGAATCAGGAAAGTTGTAATAAAGGTGATAGATTGAACATGTATGCTTGTCTTTGCTGTCAAAATCAGAGTGAAATAATTTTTTAAGACAGAAATTCAAAAAAGATAGCATGGAGGTAATTTGGCAGTAATGAAAATAAGGAATTCACAAAGCACACTGACACATAAAAACTGACCGAGCAGCCTTGGGAAGGTACTGCAGCAGGGGGAGCTGAGAAGCCATCCTTTTTTGCCCTGTGGGCCCTCCAGAGGCTCATGGTGGGCATTATCAGGCTCTTCTGGGAGTAGGATGATGATAGACCTCACTGCAAAGGCTGTCCACACCTGTTTGCTTATGTGCCCAGTTAGGCATCTGCGTCTCTTTCTTGCTGTAAGATAGCCCTGGGGAGGGTTTCTTGACAAGCAGACACTGTGGACAGTTGAGGGCAGTGATGCTGAATTATAAACATGCTATGTTGCTGAGATGCTTGCTGTCTTCTACCTGTTGGTTCTCAGAGTCTTCAGAGCCAGGCTGGGCCCCTCCACATGGGAAGCTGAGACTTCTGTTATGTGTGACTAGCCTAGGAGAAGACACTGCTCCTAAGATTCCCCACTCACCAGCCAGTCCCTCATAGGGAATTTCTAGTTTGCTTTTAGATAGGAGTCAGCAGCCTGTAACTATGTGTGCTCAGCAGGAACTGGATGCCATAAGATAGGAACATGAGATAGGCTAGAATTGAAGTTAAGAATTAGATAAAACAGATGAAAGTAAGAAGGAGGGAAGCTGAAGAAATACTCAAAAAGTAGGACAGAGACAGAAAATGGAGAGAAGAGGTAAGAAAGTTAGAGGGTTGGTCCATATATGTTATATATAGCAAGATATCCTGAAAATTAGAAGAGGGAAATGTCTGAACCACAGGTTGTCAGGTTGTGCTTGCGGGCCAAGGGCTATTGATTGGCTCCCCCCGCCCCCAGGTTTATTTACTTATTATGCATATAGTGATCTGTCTGCATGTGTGCCTGCACTCCAGAAGAGGACACTGGATCTCATTCTAGATGGTTGTGAGCCACCATGTGGTTGCTGGGAATTGAATTCAGGGACCTCTGGAGGAAGAACAGTTAATGCTCCTAACCTCTGAGCCATTTCTCTAGCCCCTGATTGGGCTATTTTTTAAAAACAGGCTTGTTTTATTGAAATAAATTTACATTCTTTGCTTGATGTCATCTGTGGCTGCTTTTATACTGAAACAACAAAGTTGAGTATATATGACAAGCCATATCGTCCACAAAGCTCAAAATAATAACAGTAGTGATAATAATGCGCTTTGAGATATATAAAATGTGTCATAATGTAGCTCAGAGTGGCCTGGACTCACAGGTGTAGTCTAGGCTCCTGGCCTTGAACTTTTAACAGTGTTCTTGTCTCAGCCTCCTAAGTGTTCAGGTAATAAGCATGAGCCGTGATGCAAGGCTGAACCCTAAAATAGTTATTATTTGGCTCCTTACAGAGTTTTCTGACTTGATCTGAATGAGGAAACTTCAAGACACAGTTTCTAGATTGGAAGAGCCCATTGAGTGCTAACTACATTGAGTGTAAAATGGCCGGCACTAAGGTTTATAGCTATGAGAGTACAGAATAATGGAGCAGAAGGCCTCAAAGGCCCTCAAGAAAAAAATCAAGTCAGTATGGCCAAACTCAGAACTAGAAGAAAGTGAAACCATTGCATTAAACATTCTTGAGGCAGTGATTCTCAACCTGCCTAATCCTGCAGCCCTTTATAATACAGTTCCTTATGTTGTGGTGACCCCAATCATAACATTATTTGTGCTGCTACTTCATAACTAATTTTACTACTGTTACGAATTGTAATAGAAATACCTATTTTTCTGATGGTCTTAGGTGACCCTGTGAAAAGGCTATGTGACCCCAAAGGGGTCACAACCCACTAAGGGAAGTTTCTTTCAACTGAAAACTAAACCTTACGGATCTGTCTTAAGTGTGTGAAGAGAATAAAGGTATTTTACTATAGACAAAAGTATGGCTTATCCTGAATACTTTAAGTACTCAGGTGTACACAGCTGAAAAGGCCGGCATCATGGGGAAGGAGGGAGAGCTCAGCAGAGCATGCCTTAGACAGTTGCTGAGGTAGCAGTAAAGCAGGGCAGTAGACTTGGGAGTTGACGTGGACTGGGGGCAGAGCTCAATGGCAACCCTGTCCTTAGTGTGGGTAAAGCCCTGGTTCAGTTCTGCCCCAATATAGTTATAAAAAAACCTCATTATTTGTAGGGTTTGGAGAGTCAGAAGACAAGTTGTGTAATACATAGAACCATTTGACTTCATGTGTAACTTCAATAAAAAATCAAGGCTTACTTGTACAATCAAATTCTCTTTTCAGAGGTTTAGAGAAAAGTCAGTGCTTGGAAACTGTCAGAGAAATAAACCACTTTTTTTTTTCTTTTGTAAAACAGCCAAGTTCAACAGGGGAACAGAAGACAAAACCCACCCAGAACAGTGTTCGGGAGCTTAGAGGACTCGGGCTTTCTCCAGACTTGGTAAGGTTTCCCTCAGTGCCTGGTTTTGGTGGTGTCGTTGCCCACATCTAATTAAAATCTGATCTCTGTGGCAGGATGGACATTTGTCAGCAGGCATTTGATAGTGGAGAAAACAGTGCTTTGAGTGGGACTGGAGTTTGTGGTTTTCTTGCAGGCATGTGTGAAGGAAGCCTTGTGCCTCCTGTGTCTTGCTTCTCACAGTCCTTTATTCCTCCCAAGAACATTAAGTCAGTTAGCTCCGGTAGTTTACTGTGTCCCCAGGGCTGTCTCCTGCTCTCCTTGGGTATAGGAGTTTGGGTTTTGAAAAGATAGTGGTATGTTTGTGGATCATGTGCACTGTTGCTTAGAACTGACATTTTCATCCATCTCAGAGCATTTTCTCTATTTTAATTCCAGTTGTGGAAAGCCCTATTTTGATCCTTCCTTCTGCTCCAAGTCCCTTGTTTTCTTAATTGCTAGGTGGTGTGCAGGTGCTCAAACCCTCTTGACACATCCGTGAAAGAGAAAATATCAATGTTCTGCCATGTGGAACCTGAGCAAGTAAGTACATTTCACCCTGGAAATGACTTTTTACTTCTAATTGCCTATAGCCTTGACTGATCCATTTCTTGTTGTTTCACAGTTGGTGACAAAAGACTGTTCCCTAGATCTTAACACAACTTTTCCTTCCTTGGGGTTGTTTTTTGGTGTGCGCGTGCGTGTTATTGATTTCTCTGTAGCCCTGACTGTCCTGGAACTTACTCTAGATCAGGCTGCCTGCCCTTGAACTCACACAGAACTGCCTGTTTCTGCCTCTGCCTCCCAAGTGCTGGGATCAAAGCCGTGCACCACCATCGACCCCCCCCCTTTTTTTTTTAATAACTTCGCTGGTTTCTCACTTCTTGCTGGTCTTCTTTTTCCTACTGTGTAAATCCCCTTCTATTTTCATGTCTTGTATTTGATTTTAAAATCTAGATCCTTTTGGGAGAGAAACCAAGTTCCACTTTAAAATGGCCCGGTACAATGGATTTCAAATTTGACTGCACACTGGGATAAGCTGGGAGCCTCCCACCTCCAGAGACTTGGACCTGAGTGGTCATGGGTACAGCATAGACTTAGAAATTCTTACAAACTCCTTTAGATATTCTCCTGTACAGCTGAGTTTGAGAACCACTGATTTAAGCTATTATATGTCGATTCAGGAACGTTCTCTGTGTGGGCATATTTTTGTTATTTTGAGATAACCTAAGCTGGCCTCCAATTTATGCTTCTCCTGCCTTAGCCTTTTGAGTGCAGGAATTACAGCTATGTACCACCACATCTGGCTCTTTTTAAAGGATTTTTGTATTCATGTTCATAGTAGTCTACCCACTTATTTTCTATTCTTGAATCAGTTGAGAGTTTATTTCTTTCTAGAAAATCACCCTTTTTCTGTTCCAAATTAAAGTTTCCTCCCCTTGAAATCTTGTAGATGTAACCCTAGTTAGTTATTTGTTTTTATTAAATCCCCCCCCCCTCTTTTTTTAAACAGGTGATCTGTGTTCATGATGTTTCGTCCATCTACCGGGTGCCCTTGTTGTTAGAAGAGCAAGGGGTTGTAGACTATTTTCTTCGGAGACTTGACCTTCCTATTGAGAGACAGTCACGAAAAATGCTGATGAAATGGAAAGAGATGGCAGACAGGTTTGTCATTAAGTGGTTCAGAGTGCATGCCTTAGTCTTTTGTAGGGGCTTCACCATGCTGTACTAATGTGTTAGCACTCCTGGTAGAAAAGGTGCTCATAGGAAGAGATGTTCAGAAGGCTAACAAAGGATTTTATAACTAGCATGTAGTTACAACACAGAGGAGGAGGACCTGGCCAGGCTGGGCCTGTTCCCAGGACTCCAGGCAGTGAGTTCAGATTACTACCTTGTGCTGTACTAGCTCTCTTCAGTTCAACAGCACCAACAGCAGCCTAGTGGCAGAGGGGTGCACGTATTCCCAGAGCCCAAGGGAATGCTGGCCTTGACTGCAGCACTCCTGAGTCCTATCACTGCTATCTAAGCTGTGTTTGGGAACATGCCATTCACTCAGCTGGAATGGGCCGAGCAGGGGTGGACTGCTGCCACCTTGTCCTGAAGCTGAGGTTGTCTCATTGCTGAGACATTAACTCAGGACCTAGAGCAGGGCGAGTCCAGTTGAAGTTGGAAAATCACTGTGATGACAATGTAAGCACACACAGGGAGTGGAGTGCTCGACTGCTTTCACTTGGACAGTTTCTTTTTTGGTTTTTGGCCATTTATGTGAATATCTTTTGTGTCCATTTGCATGTAGCTATAAAAGTAGCCTGTAGTTTTTAATGGTCTTTTTTTATAAAACATGAAACATTGTTAGTCTGTTACTGTCTTAGTTAGGGTTTCTGTTGCTGTGAAGAGATACCGTGACTATAGCAACTCTTATAAAGGAAAACATTTAATTGGGGCTGCCTTACAGTTAAGAGGTTTAGTTTATTGTCATCATGGTGGAAAGCATGGCGGCACACAAGCAGACATGGGTGCTGCCGAGTTCTACATCCGGATCCTAAGGCAGCAGGAAGAGACTGAGACACTGGACCTACCTTGAGCATCTGAAAATTCAAAGCCTGTCCCCAAGGACACACTTCTTCTAACAATGCCATACCTACTCCAACAAGGCCGTATCTCCTAATAGTGCCACTCCATATGAACCGATGGTGGCCATTTTCTTTCAAACCACCACAGTTATTATGCTTTAAAGTGGAAAATTTCTTTTAAAGATTTATTTATTTATTATGTATACAGCATGTATGACCAGAAGAGGGCACCAGACCTTATTACAGATGGTTGTGAGCCACCATGTGGTTGCTGGGAATTGAACTCAGGACCTCTGGAAGAGTAGTTGGTGCTCTTAACCTCTAAGCCATTTCTCCAGCCCTAAAGTGGAAATTTTTGATGAGTATGGACAGACATTTCCTTTGTGACTGTACCATTATTTATTTGACTTATCACATTAACTCTTACGAATTGTTTGTTCATTTTTTTTGCCCTTTGAATTTTTTTTTTTAAATGACATTTTGTTATGTTTGTGTGCATGAGTGTGTGTATGCCACAGTATATATGTGGTCAGAGGACAACTTGTTGGGGTTCTGTTTTTTCTTTCCATTGTGGGTTCTGGGTATGGATCTCAGATGATAGGGCTTGTGTGGCAAGTGCTTTTCCCCATTGAGCCATCTCATTAACTCCAGTCATACTCTTTCCAGTCCTGCTCTTTTGATCTGAGGGTCCTTTTGTTCTGTGCACAGTACTGAGGTGATACTCTGTATCATCTTGCCAGGCATGTTTCCTCCTTCTGCAGAAGTAATTTTAGTCTCATGATGGTGTGGACGTTGCAAGTAACTGTCTTGACCCTTATTTGCTAGATATGATCGCTTGCTGGAGACCTGCTCTATCGCTCTTGTGGGCAAATACACCAAATTCTCAGACTCGTATGCCTCTGTCATTAAAGCTCTAGAGCATTCTGCATTGGCTATTAACCACAAGTTGGAGATCAAGGTAAGGAAGGGTGGTGTAAGTACAACCAAGGAGTAAATGGAAATAGCTTGTGTGTGTGTTTTATATGTGTGTGTGTGTCTGTGTGTGTGTGTGTGTATGTATATATAATTATTATTAAAATTATATGTGGGTGCTTGTGTGTGTGCTGTGGCACATGTAGAGGTCAGAAGACAATTTATAGAAGTCAGTTTTTTTTCTTCCACAATGTGGGTTCTAGGGGTTAAACTAGGTTATCAGGCTTGACAACAAATACCTTTATCCACGAACCTTTATCCACAAATCATCTTGAAGATTCAAGCCTTGTGATCTTGTAGATATCCCATGCCTAACTGCTTTATGGTTTTTGGACCTCTGCATTCATTTTTAGGGGTAAGAAAGATTCATGTTGGTTTCTGGCTCCAAGGAGACACCAGAGTATTTACCAGAAATAATGAAAGGGCCTTAGTGCACGGATCTGAGTGTCAGTCCCCGTGGAATGGGAGGCCTTGATGGAGATAGGCATAGTGCCCAGCTGATGATGCTGCCTAAGACCCCTGAGCTGCTCTGGTGCAATGTCAGTACATGTTCCCATCAAGTGTCATGGTTAAGGGCACAGACTCCAGAGCCTGGGGTGCTGGCTCTGTTGCCCAAGTGCTCTGTGATCTTAGATATGTTAACCTCTTCTGCCTATGTTTCCTTTAAAAGGGATTGGGATAGCCCTTCCTCCTTGGTTAAGAACTAAATTATTTACTGGGAACTGCTGAGATTGAGTCTGTTATATAGTAACTGCTAGATGTAATCACTTCCTTTGGAAGTCAGTTGGTCCATTTAGAGCTCTTGTTCCTATTGCACTGGCTGGAGCTTTTCAGGAGATGGAGGAGAGGGGAGTGGGAGGTTGGTGCCAAGGGGCCCATGTAGCTGTGCCCATGGTTGGTGTTGTGGTTTGCCGCCTCCTTCACACAGTTCTCTGTGATGATTGAGTTACTGTGTACCTGCAGATAGGTTCCCAGAGAGTGACCTGGTGTATGTGTTAAGAAATGGAAGATCCCATTTTACTATCTTTAATATCTTGACTCCTTTGGTGGTTTTTTTTTTTTTGTTTTTTGTTTTTTGTTTTTTTGCTAGTTCTTTTCATCATTGATTTATTTTATCTATTTGAGATTAGCTTGTGGCCACAATGTGTTCCATGGTGGAGGTTGAGAGAAGAATCAAGAATTAAATACTCCAGCTTTTTAGGAATGCTGAGACTCTCAGACATAGAACACCTAGGAAAGAGGATTACTTGCCTTGGTAGATACATGAGAGAGGAAGGCCTGTGGAGGTTGAAAGGGGTTGGGAAGGCAGAGGGAAGGAAGGATGTCCAAAGGCCTGGGGATATAGAACAGTTCAATTCAGTGTGACCTAGAGAGGGTCTGTAGATAGTAGTGAGGACATGAACTGGGTCAACACAGAGGTTTGGGGAAGTAACTGCAAGATATTAGACAGGGGAAATTAGGAACAGTAGCAAAAAGAACTTTATCTTTAAAATATCCAAAAGACTTGAAGAGAGGATTCTACAAGAAATAAACCGGGTATAATCTGAGCAGTTTTCAGGTAAAGCAAAATTGGGGTGAATCAAGGTAAGATCAGAACTTCAAGGTCATTTTCAGCTACATTGTATTAGAATCTAACAATGCTAAAATGCTTATATCTTATTGTTTATAAGTTATACTTTGATTTGGATTTGAATCCAACCTAGAATATATGAGACCTGTCTCAAAAAGGAAGGGGGAGAGACAAGGAAAGAAACTGTAAAATAACATGATTGTGGAGAGATTCTTAGCACTTGGTTTTCACAGAAATAACTGCAAATGAATCCCAGTGGGCTGGCAGCACATACCCAATAAGGGTGACTGAGAGGACAAGGGGTCCTTGTGCTTTGCTGCCAGGAAAATGTGTTAAAAGTGCAGTGCTTTGGAAAGCAGCCCGACAGTTTCATGTAAAAGTGGAATAGTATTATGGCCTTATACTTTCATGGCATAGTATTTACTCAAGAGAAGTGGAAATGTTTCGGGCTGAGGAGGTAGCTCAGTTGGTAGAGTGCTTGGTTACCTAGCATTCAATAAACCCCTGTGTTCGGTTCCCAGCACCACATAAAACTTTGCATGGTGCTGCATGCCTGTAATCTTGGTACTTGGGAAGTAGAGACAAGAGAATCAGAAGTTCAGGGTCATTCTCAGCTACATAAGGTAGGTGGAGGCTAGCCTGAGCTGTTTGAGACCCTTCTTTAAAAAACAAAACACACACACACACACACACACACACACACACACACACACACACACACACGGTTTTATGCCATCTCAAGTCTAGAAACAATGCAAATATCTCTAGCAGGTCAATGAGTAGAGTGTGATGTATTCATGTAGTGGAAATTGATTCAGCAATACAAAGGAACAAACATCCATATTGTGCTGCATGGGTGGATGTCAGAGAGTCTGAGCAAAAGAAGCCAGGCTCAAGACTACAGGTGTGTAGCTCCATGGACACAGAGTTCTAGAAGAGACAGTGGAGTTGTAGAAGAGGCAAGGCTAGTCTGTGGTGGCAGAATCAGCCCTATGATTGGAATTGAGAAGCAGGGAACAGCTGTTCCCAGGGTGAAAAGGGTGTTTAGGGACAATGGTACTGTATCTTTGGATGATATCTTCATGGGGTACCTTCTGTCTTCACAGGTTGCGTCTGTCTTATGGGGTATGTCTTAGTCAAGGTTACTATTGCTGTGATGAAACCCCAAGGTCATTGGGGGAGCGAATTCTCACAGCATTTCTCCCTTTTTTCTAAATAAGAAGGGTCTAAACCTAATACAAAGTTATACACAATAAGAACAATCATCAAGTATTGTCTAGAAGAAAGAAAAGGTAATAACATAAACACTAATGGAGCTATAACCAACTAGAAGAATATCAAACAAGAAACATACTAAATGTCTAGGCAAAAGGTGATTGGCAAGTTACAGAGATTACTCCAAAAGCTGTCCTATCCTGAAGAATCTAAATTTTGTACCTGAAATGCTCTTAGTTAAAATATGAGAGGACTGTAACTATAACTATCTAGTCTTCAACCCCATCAAAGATCTGAGAAGGAAAATATTACCTGAGTAAACAGGAAATGCAAATAAGCAACTCCCGAAGCATGCAAGGTATGACAGAAACAGCTGGCTGCCTGGACAGTTACCCGTGTTTCTCTGCAACATTGGGGCACCACTTTTGGCAACAGGCCTAGAATATCTGACAGACCATTTTCAGAAGCAGGAAAGTTTGAAAGACTGTCCTACCCTATCTTGGCAAAGTTCAGCAGTTGCTTTTCTTTGTGTCCTGCTCATCTGGATGGGACAGCATGCTTACTGTTAGCAAGAAGATTTAAATACTCTGTGGAGTTGGTAGAATTGGACTTGAAGGTTAAATAATTATAAAGGGGACCCTTAATTAAAATATTTAATTTTATTAAATTATTAAATGATAAATTATTGAATTATGTTCACTTTAAAACTGAAATTAAGAGAAATGGAACATTGATAATGTTATTTGAAAGTTGCGAGTGTGATTAATAAGTTGGTAATAATAGTAAGTTGGATTAATAAGCTTCTATTTCTTTCCCTGCCTGGTGCCCTAGTACATCGATTCCACAGATCTGGAGCCCAGCACCCTGCAGGAGGAGCCTGTGCGTTACCATGAAGCATGGCAGAAGCTCTGCAGTGCTCAGTAAGTAGCTTTCTCTGCTATGGTGCTTATGCCCGCTAGTACAGACCTGTGCTCCCAGTGCTGAGGGGAGGTCATTTGCCTGTGAAAATGTCTGAATGATTTGACTACCTAGTAAATAGAATAATTTGTAAAAAAAAAAAAAAAGTGCAGCATTTTTGTTGGATCTGAAGAAACATAGTCTCATTTTACTGATTCTTGCTGTGCACACCTTGTCACGAGGCTTAAAGATTGTTTTCATCCAGATCATTTAATGAGTAGCCATTGGTTGAGTCTCATAAATTGTTCCTGATAGCTGCTGCTATTACTACTACTACTACTACTATTTTGAGTATTGAGAATCGAATGCTGGGCCATGTGCGCTCTACCACTAAACCATATCCCCAGGGTTCTCTTTTCTTTCTTTCTTTTTTTAAAATTTATTTATTATGTATACAGTGTTCTGCCTGCATGCCAGAAGAGGGAGCCAGATCTCATTGTAGATGGTTGTGAGCCACCATGTGGTTTCTGGGAACTGAACTCAGGACCTCTGAAAGAACAGCCAGTACTCTTAACCTCTGAGCCATCTCTCCAGCCTCTCTTTTTGTTTTTTTTTTTTTAAGACAAGATTTCTCTGCTTAGCTTTGGCTGCCCTAGAACTCGAGTCTGGCCTTGAACTCAGAGATCTGCCTACCTCTGCCTTCCAAGTGTTGAGATTAAAGGTGTGTGCTACTATGCCCAGTTAGGTTTTTCTTAAAATAGTAAAAACTAGAAGGAAGTTTGACTACACTAGAGTAGTCAGTGCTATGAGGCTCTGAACTGCTGAGGAGGAGAGGCCCCTCACTGAGAGGAGCATTAGAATCTGGAGGAAATGTGAACTGACTGCACCTTGAACACACCCATAGTCTGGTACTTAGGAGGCGGAGGCAGGAGGATTGTGAATTTGAAGCCAGCCTGGGCTATACTGAAAGACCTATGTCAACAAAGAAATAGGAATGATGAATGAGGGGCAAGGGCAGGAGCAGCAGCATCACGATAGACTGTTATCTGTTCATGTGATGGAGCCCGTGTTTCTGTTTGCACTAAGTTCGTCATGTTTACGAGCACAGCAAATGCACTCACAGTCATCTAGTTCTAGTCTCAGACCCTGGGGGCTTAGATAGATGGGAAGTAAGTTCATGGTTCAAGGTTTTGGCAATGGCTTCTTTGGTATGATAAGGGCTGGATTAGTGGAAAAAGGAAGTTGTTTTGTGGTCTTCTCTCTGCAGTGGAGTGCTGGTTCCAGGTGGATTTGGTGTTCGGGGAACAGAAGGAAAAATTCAAGCAATTGCCTGGGCTCGGAAACAGAAGAAGCCTTTTTTGGGTAAGGAGCTCTGCTGTGCCCTCTTCGCTCTGAAGAGAAGAGTAAGGAAAGTTGCTAGTGAAGCAAGGCATGTACACAACTTTTTCTAGAGAGCAGAGGAATTTTCAGGGGGAAATTCAATTATATTAATTATGCATATGTGTGTAGCCACATGCCATGCACACGGGTGGAGGTCAGAGGACAACTTGCTAGGGCCTGTTCTCTCCTTTCACCATTTTTGTCTCAGGAACTGAACTTAGGTAATCAGGCTTGATGGCAAAGCACCTTTACCTACCTAGACACCTCGCTGGCCCTCAGATCTGTAATATGGAAAGTTTATGAGCTGCATGTAGAAAGTGGACTGTGGGGTAAGAAACGCTGTTTGCAGTGTATGTAAGGCTGGGCTCTGTGTCCTCCTCACTTGGCAGAGCAGCCAATAAGTGGGCCAAGTGATTTTTGGATGTGTCCTGTTGTTGCAGATTTCAACTTGATCGACCTGTAATTGAGAACTTATAAGAAAGGATTAGAAGCTTGGATTTTAAGGTGCCAAGTGGAGTTTTATTTCTTTACCTGAGTAGCTTTGCAGAACCTTGAATCTTCATGTGTACATAGGTCCTGGTTTTAATTCAGTACAGGTGAAGCTTTTGGGTGTTTCTGACATGATGTTAAGCATGTGATTTCCACTCAAGACAAAAAGATACTGATAGACTGGGGAGATGTAGGAGTTGCCCTCTCAGTGGAGAGTGATGTTGTTTTTCCTTCTCTTGGAAGGTGTGTGCTTAGGAATGCAACTAGCAGTGGTAGAGTTTTCAAGGAATGTGCTGGGATGGCAAGGTAAGTTTATGTTTAGCAACCGATCCTTGGAGGGCCTGACAGCCGCTGTGTGTTGGTGGTGAGAGCTGTGGGCATGATGCCTGCTTCCTCAGCACTTCTTAGTGTTCAGGGAAGTAGGCACCCTGTTCACAGTGGTGCACGAGTCCTTCTACATATGCACGAGGGAGCAGGTCTTTAGCCATTCATTGCCCTGCCTTTTTTGTCTCAAGAGTCTCACTTGAACACTGTGACCACCACCCAGAGAGTGCCTAGTAATTAGCCACTGACTTAGAGAAGGATTGTGCAGTTATAGACTTGGGCTCAGGTTTTGGCTTTATGATAAATATAGGTGGTTTTAGGCAACCTAAATCTTTCTGGCTTCTGTTGCTTGTAGAATAGGCACCAGAGTGCTCCTACTTCACATAGTTGAAAAAATTAGGTGAAGCCAGGTGGTGGTGGTGGTGGTGGTGGTGGTGGTGGTGGTGGTGGTGGTGGTGGTGGTGGTGGTGCATGCCTTTAATTCCAGTGCTCAGGAAACAGAGGTAGGTGGATCCTTGTGAGTTCAAGGCCAGCCTGGTCTATAGCGTGAGTTTCAGGACAGCCAGAGCTGTTACACAGAGAAACCAGGTTTCAGAAAAATAACAATAAATAAAAGTAGGTGAAATGCTATAAACCAATAGTCCCCTAGCAGTTCTGGCATATAGAAAGTGTTCAGCTAGTGTGAGATCTACCTCTAACTGGTTGACCATGGGAGACCCATTGGAAGGTCACTGGCTTCTCACAGCTCGGGCTTCCTTTTGAGATTGCTACAAAATGAAGCAGTATGTAGATATGAAAAAGCTGTCTGGCTTATGTAGTGTAAGAGAATCTGGGCAGCTGGCCCCTGGTCAAAGCTGGGTTTCACCTCACAACCCCGGGGACTATGACTATGGCTCAGTGGGATAAACAGCTTGTCCTTTATTTCTGCTGTCTGAGTCTTTACAAGGACTGTCTGCCCATCACTCAGAGCTGGCTTCTAGGACTCCTGGATGCCTTCACAGGTCAAGCTCAAGCTCCTGCTGTCCCCGGGTTCCCAGCTGGGCATGTGGCCTGATGGTATGCTTAGCCCGGTTTGGGCCCAGGGAGCAAACAGTACCTACATTCACACAGAAGGAACCAACACACAGTGCTGGGGACTTGATCCTTTGCCTTTTTTTCTAGTGGCTTTGCTTATGGTTAGATAATATATTACATGTTTACGTTGAAATCGGTTAACTTCCCAGCTATTTCAGAGACTGAGACAGGAGGATCACAGATACAAGCCCGCATAGAGAGTGAGTTCCATGATGGCCTGGACTGTACACCATGATGGCCTGTCTCAAACTAAAAATGAAAAAGGGCTGGACATGTGCAGGGCTTTAGATTCAGTCCCAGTACTGCAAAGAAAAATAACAGCTAATTCCTAACTTGGCTGAGAATGACAGCTTATTAGATGCTGAGGATGGACAAAAGACAGAGGGAGCAGTTCTTGTTCATCTTAGAGAATCTATAACAAAATGAAGAATTAATGTAAGCACTGTTATCAGAGAAACAATCTAAGATGGTTTTGATATACTTTGCAGTGACTTCCCAGAAAGTTAAAGATTGATAGGGCAAATTAACCTGTGTTAAATCTTATTTTAAAAATGCTGTCCCCCAGCCAAAACCAAATAAATAAATAAAATAAAAAACACTGTCCCCTGAAGGGGAAAAACAATGTGATTATATTTTAATTAAAATTATTAGTTTTCTCTTTTCTTCTCCTTCTTTGTTTTGTTTTGTTTTGTTTGGAGACAGAGTCTCACTGTGTATAGCTCTTGTTGACCTGGAACTCTGTAGACCAGGACTTTAACTCAGAAGAGAGAGAGATCCACTTATCTTTGCCTCCTGAGTGCTGGGATTAAAGACATGTACCACCACACCTGGCTATTAGTGTTCCATAGTTTTCTAATATTTTTTTTAAACTTTGTGCATATGAGTATTTTGCCTGCATTTGTGTAAGTACACTTTGCTTGCCTGGTGCCCATGGAGGCTAGAAGGCACTAGATTCCCTGGAACTAGAGTTATGGATGGTTTGCCAATTGCTGTGTGGGTACTAGAAACCAAACCTAGGTCGTCTGGAAGAGCAGTGAAGAGTGCTCTTAACTACATAGCCATCTCCACAGCCTGTAATCATTGACTTTAAACTGAGAGATCATGATTTGATGCTTAGCATGAAACTAGTAACTGGTTTGTTTATAGCTATTTTCATAACTCAATTATTTTAATTTTTCAGATGCCAATTCTACAGAATTTGACCCTAAGACTAGTCATCCTGTGGTGAGTCAAGCATTTGAACCTCTCAGGGCTTAGAAGGGGTGGAAGGACATCTGTGAAACGGATTGCAGATAGGCAGTGAGGCCACAGTGTCTCAAAGACCCCTCAGACCTCATGACAAGGATTTTTTGAGTTTTCACGTAATTCCTCACCAGTCTTTCCAGGTCACCACAGAAAATCTGTAATAGACAGGTGTGACCCCTGCTAGCAAGAGATAGCTCTCCTGTCCCCTCAGTTCCTGGTGGGAAGTGTGTGTGGATGGAGGCTTGCTGCATGTTCTCTGAGTGTATAACAGTTAGTGTTCTCTCCAGTGACGATCCTGGAAGGTAGATAGGCTCAGGGTTGACAAGCTCAGGGGTGGTGATTTCTTTAGTGGCAAGTGAAGCTTTTCCAGGCTACAATCCTGCTGTTGTCATTTGCCTAGGGGCATGTGGCCTAGTCAACCTGTGATACTACTAAGGCTCACTGGAGAGGGGCAGTGTCTTTGAATCCCTAGCCCATGAGTGGCAGGCATACTTAAGCATTTTCTTTTTCAGTATTCAGCAAATGCTGAGCATTGGCTGCATGTGAGGGACTGTTTTGTCACTGAGAACATGGTGACAAGGTAGACAAGTTTTTGATCTCAGTGACTTAGCATCTGCTTATTTGTTGAAAAGTTTTGTTAATGTAAGAACAATGGGATAAGGGAATGGAGCATAGAGAAGCCTGGAGGGGTTTGTAAGGTACTCGGGCATGCCCCCTCTGGGGTGCCACAGTCTACCTGTACATAGACTTGTTAGTGGCTGTTGGTCTTGTACCCTTTTCTCAGGCCCAGAAGACAGCAGTGTCTGACTGGTTAGTCTTGTGTCCATATTGCTGTGCCACAGCACAGAGTCTTTGGCATCCCAAGTGCTAGGGCAGGCAGGGGACAGTATCCTGAGGCAGGGTGAAGCACTGAACTCTTCCTACCCAGGAGTGCTCCACTTGGGGAGGAGGTCTGACTTAACAGCAGCAGAGTGTGGCAGTCAGATTTGTTTTCTGAATGTCTCTAGGTCATAGACATGCCAGAACATAACCCTGGGCAGATGGGTGGAACCATGAGGCTGGGCAAGAGGAGAACCCTGTTCCAGACCAAGAACTCAGTGATGAGTAAGTTGTTTTACATGAGTCTGGCTTTTGTCCTGGTCTAACATGGGCTAGGTGGTGCTGTAGCTAGCTCCAAAGAGCCAGGCCAACCTTCTCTTGGCTTTGTTCTGCTTTTGCAATTCTTTCCTCCTCCTCCTTCTTCCTCCTCATGCTTGTTTAGGATGTACTATGTTAGCCAGACAGTCTCCGATAATGCTCCTGGGCCCTTGGATATGGGCACCTCAACAAGACAGGCCATTAGATTAAATCCATTGCAATCGGCGATTAATTTATATTTATTTATTTATTTATTTATTTATTTATTTATTTATTTTTATTTTTTAAATTACACTCATGATATTCATTACTTACACTCATGATACTAATCACATTTGTGGTATTCATAGTTTACATTCGCAGTATTCATTCATTTTATATATATATTTTAAATGTCGAATGTCATTTCTTGAAGGGGGTAGGAGGTTAAATACAGGCTTACAGCACAATGGGAGGACCCTGGAGGGCAGAAGTCCGCTACTGATGTTTTACAATCTTGCATCTAAGCTGGTAATGCCCATTATTCAGGATACACAGACAAGGAACTTCCCTTAAGCATTCAGGAGGGTGGAACCTGGCAGGGAATTAGCATTGGGAAGATATCAAGGTCAAGGTCCCCAAGCAAGGCAACAGTTACCCAAAATGGGGGCCAGGACCCTGCAGGTCCCCCTTTTATTAAAAAAATGAACTTCTGACTTGGGTTGCGTGGGACGTCCGCAGGTCACCTTACTGTCATGGAGACACCTGCCCAGGCCACACAGGTGCTCTGTCTTAGGTTGGTGAGTGCCCCCCAGGCATTACCTGTCTCTAAATACTCATTATCATACCGGCTCAATTGTGTGTGAGCTGCATGGTTAATTGCTGCCAAAGATCTCAGAGTGGCACTGGGCTTGCAATCTGTGTGTTCGATACAGAAATGACCAACAGAGGTTCTGTCTCACCCATAGCCAGTAGGCTAAAGGCAACTGAGCCATTCCCTTCCTTAACGAGCCATACTGTACGTTGGAGTCCTTGTAAGATAGTATCCCAAAAGCAACTGGAACTTGAGTTTATAAGTTTATAATTTTCAAAGCCAATCAAGATGTATGTAACTACTGAATTAAATTTATCATGCCCAATAGAATGAAAGATTAACTAACTGTGGTAACTACTTTTGTTGCCAGGGTCTCCACTGTGCTAGCTGTAGTAAGTAATTATGAAATGGTAGCAGCAGTGTGCGCCATTGTTATAATAGCAACAACAGCAGCAGCAATGTCAAATTCTCTTCTGGATTGTGTGGACATCCACTGGCATGAATACAACTCCAGGAACACGAACTGCCAAGGCCCGTTTTTCTTGACTTTAGCTGGCAGCTTTTCTGGAGAATCCAATCTCATGGCTATACTTCCTAGACTTACATTAATGTTTGCCAAAGCTGGCCATATTGGGCTCTCAATCTCCATTGGCATCAGAAGGGTAGATTTTTTTCATGAAGACCCATTAGGTCTCTGTCAGCAGCCTATGGGCTTCAGCAGCAGCCATAGGGCGCGTTCAGTGCTCAGGAATCCAAAGAGGAACCTCATTGTCCTGGGGAAAGACAAACCAAACTCCGGGGCCACACCAACACTAGATCGGGTCTCCTCCATGTGCTAGTAGAAAGATCCTTCCATCGCTCCAGAGGGTGATTTGCAACAGGAGCCCTCCAGTGCTTATCTGCATGGGATCCTCCAGCAGAATCCATTGATAAACTCCAGCAGAATCCCCCGATAAAAAAAATTTAAAATATATAAAACAAGGGAAAGAATAGAATGTGGAGAGGAATGATGAGTCCCTAGTTCTCCCTTTTTTTAACTTTAGTAAAATGTTTGTTTAATATTTCAAATTTTTCTTTTATTTTTATTTTTTATTGTTTAAAGTTTACTTATTTTTCTATTATCAGCTTGATAGAGTATTCTTTTAATTTCTTATACTAGTAAATAAAACTGGAATTTGATGGTTAAAGAAAAATCACAATTTTACATAGTTTACTCTAAATACATTTTATTCTAACAAGTAATGATCATGGTTAAAAGCTTCAGGGATTTGGAGGAGGAAAATATCTAAGAAAATTACTAGACATTGCCTTGCCCAATGGAAACATTGCTTTAACCATTGGTAGAGGTATCCTATGTCTGTCTGGGGGTTCCAGTGGCAGACTCGTTTGAGAATCACTTGTACCATTTTCAACTTCTTCGAACTGTGCTGTTCTGTGGGTGTGGGGACTCAGTAGGCAGTGAGGAGTGAGTCAGTAAGCATCCCATTTGCACACACTGTGCCTGTTTATCCACAGGCACCAGGTACCCACCAGCTTTTCAGTTCCTTCCAGACACTGTTCTCAGGGAGCTGGCTTTCTAGGACGGCCTGTCCTGTCCCTGCGGTGGTTCCCAGCAGCACAGTGCTTTGGCATTTAGCAGTGGTGTGTTTAAAAGAGGTTGTGAAAGTTTATTCCTGTTATCATATTTGGTTTGGACAGAGAGAGAGCCCCAGGATTTGTCCGAATTATATCAAGAACAGGTGAACATGGCTAGCAGAATTTTGGTAGCGTGGTACCAAAGATAAAGAGTGCATTGGGAAGTTAGCAGTTTGCATAGATTATTTGTGGAGGCAGAAGTCATACAAATTGCCTGGTTTTCTGCAGGAAAACTCTATGGAGACACAGACTACTTGGAAGAGAGGCACCGCCACCGATTTGAGGTGAGGATGTGAGCCTGCTCCTTCCGATACTCTGCAAAGGAGGGAACGGAGAGGCCAGCACAATGAGTTTTCCTGCCCCACCAGGTGAATCCAGTTTTGAAAAAGTGCTTGGAAGAGCAAGGCTTGAAGTTTGTCGGCCAAGATGTTGAAGGCGAGAGGATGGAGATTGTGGAGTTGGAAGGTAACTGGGTAGTGATAATGCCTTGGTGTGTGGGAAAAGAGAAAAACATGTTACCCTGGTGTGTCCAGCAATTGGAGAGCTGAAGGAGGAGGATAGTGAGTTCCAGGCCACCCAGGGCTAAAACCAGACCTTGTCTCAAGAAAAGAAAAGCTCTTGTTCCTGACTTGGCACGAGGAGGCAGCCGTGTCTGGGGAGGAGCTTCTGACATCCCTAGGTATAGCTTCCACAGCAGCCATAGAGCCTGGGCTTGGTTCCTCCCCAGCATGAAGAGCTGGACTTGGTGCTAAAACCCCTTTCAGCTTTCTTATGAACTGTGGGGCAAAACCTGTGCACGTCACAAGATACTCAGATGGGACCTGAGAGCAGAGCCTCTACACAGTGTTGAGAAGAGTGTTAGCTCACTCCTGCTTGGAGGAGTACCTTTTATCTACAATTACGTGATAGGGTTACTTTTGAACACTCTTAGGTTGTCCCATCTTTGGATGCACAGAATACTAATTGTTCCTTCTGAATTTGTGTTGCAGATCACCCATTCTTTGTTGGGGTGCAGTATCACCCTGAGTTCCTGTCCAGGCCAATCAAGCCTTCCCCACCCTACTTCGGCCTCCTCCTGGCCTCTGTTGGGAGGCTCCCACACTACCTGCAGAAAGGTTGCCGCCTCTCACCCAGGTAGGTATACTAATCACAGTGAGGCTCTCTACACAGTCCTAAGAAAAAGCCCGATGGCAAGGCCTGGTCCTTGTGTGGGTGACCACATACTCCCATCCTTTTCCTGGGGTTTTGTTAGGCTTCCCCGTCTCACTGGCTAGGCCTCATCTCTATAGATTCTGGATTCTGGTAATGTTGCTGAGCAGATCCTGTGCATGGCAAATGGGTCACCACCAGGTGGGCTTATGCCTGATGACTTTTATGAGATCGGTTTCTCTCAGTAAGTGGCTAGTATATAAATACTGAAGTATTCAGGGGTGGGGGTGTATCTCTTGGAACTAGAGGAAGGAAATCCCTTCACGCCTCACGTGTGGTAGAGACAGTTGCCATGTAGGGACACACGCTGCTGTGTACAGGGGTTACAAAGATGGGGCGTGAAGTGAGTACTTGCTGGGAGATGAGTAAACCTTCTGAATTCCACAGGGACACTTACAGTGACAGAAGCGGGAGCAGCTCCCCCGACTCTGAAATCACTGAACTCAAGTTCCCATCAATAAGTCAGGACTGATCTGGTGTTGGTAAGTGACATTAAGGTTTAGTAAAGAAAGAAAAGCTGGGAACACAGACTGTCCCTAGCTGCTCTCTGGCCAGCCAGCCACTGCTGTGTCGGGGAGCTGGAGAGTGACAGGAGGATGCCCGTCAGCCCGTGTCCTCCACACATGGGCATCTGTCAGTCATGGAGTAGGCTGCTGCTGTGGACAGGGTGCTTGCATCTGACTGAGCACGGCACAGGAGCTGCAAGGCCTGGATGGTGTGGGGGTCTGGATTGCAAATGTCGGCTCCTGCCGTCCTCCCACAGGAGCAGGCCTCATTCCCTGTGGTGGCTGGCAGCTGACCACGTTCTGACACTTCTAATAAACATCTTGTAATTCTAGCCTCTTTTTTTTTTGAAACAGGATGATTCTTCAAGAAAGCCTTTGACCCAATAGTTTACAACTATGATTTTACACTCGGCTTTTGACACTTCCTTTAAATTATGTTTTTATTAAGATTATTTTATTATGGGGGAAAGGTATTTGGAAAACTTTGTCACTTGCATGTCCCATCATTTATATTGGATCCTGCGATAATTCCTTTGCAGTTTGTGTGTTTCTGACATGGGGAGTAGGACTCTGGATGGGACCTGATGGTGGCCAGCGGCTGGTTGAAGAAGGTCATCAACCACCCTGTTTTTCCGACCACTTGAGTCACTGTCATTCAAGTGCTGTTACTTCCCTGGGCTGCTGGCACCCCCAGTGCTGGGCTGCTACTGTGGATGTTGCTGGAATCTTAGTGCTGCCGAGTTCTGGGGACTTGGTTCCAGCTGTGGTTGGCCCTGGCCATCTGGAGGGATGTTTGGTTCTTGGGTACATCAGACAAGCTCTGTCTATGAAGTGTCATATAGAAACCCTGGCTGCACTTCCTATTCTTGGGGCTGAGAACACTCCTTGCATCAAGGGGTCAAGAAAAAAGGAATCTTGGAAACTAGTTCTGAAGCCCTCTCTTGTGTATGCAGCATTGATTTGAGGGTATTTTTTCCTTCCAAAATAGTGTTAATGCAGGTGAAATGCAACTCGAACAGGTATTTTCTTAATGTGACATAGCAGTGGGCGTGCCCACACTATGGTGGCTGGCTCAATGTATCCTAACTTAATAAATAATGCAGAACCATTGGTGTGCTTGCTCATTCTATCACTGGTTGGGGTGATTTTCCATGGACACTGAACTTTAATGCTGGGCTTCTCCAAAGCCAGCAGTGTGATGCTTTATATCAAATTAAGATGCAAGCCTTAGTAGCAACCAGGATTTCTCAGCAAGGCTTCAGTTTGTCATGAAGGCCAATTGCCGCTGTGTGCTACTTAGCAGGGGAAAAGAAGAACCATGGGCTGCCTGGACAGGGTCCTTTGCCCCCTGCAGACAGGGCACTTCGCACATGGTGCCAGACAGCTGACCATGGGCTGTCTTAACCAGCTGGTCTGCTTTCTCTCCCACTCTGTACTCATTCTTGACTTCTAGAATTGAGGCTCAGAAGTTCAAGGTCACAGGGAACTTTCCAAAGTCAGTTGTGGGGTGGTGGTGACATTAGCATTCACTCAGGCTGCAGGCCTGGCTGTGTATAGGTGGTAACACCCTTCATTTGCTACAAGTTGAGAAATTGGAGCCTTGGGGAGGAGTATGTGTCCCACCTGTTAGCCCAGCTCCCACCTCATTCCTCTGTCTTTCCCTCATTTCTCAGTGAGCTCACATGGTCCCTTCTGTATAGATCCTGTCTGGCTGTGGCTGATTCTATTTCTAACCTCCCTTCCTACCCACTGTCTCATTATTCCCCAAGCCGAGGCAGTGTGTCCCAGAGGGACCACCGCCGCTGCCACAATAGTGAGGCCTGGCTGGGTATGGGGTGGTTTGGAAGAGCCATCCCCAATGTTTCTTTCCTGATGAAGATGGCCTCACTATTCACCAGCTGCCTGCCACATGCCAGCTACCTGTATGACCTGTCAGCAAAAGGAATCCCCACATAGCCCAGAGTTTGCCATGGATGGTGCTGGAAGGCAGCCCACTGCGTCCAATGACGACCAGTGCTCAGGAGGGAACCTTGCAGGCTTCTGTGTGCTTAGTGTGCTTACCTCCGACTTAGGGGACAAGGGCTATCTGTCGGTACACCATGATTATCTGGTAGCCTAGAGCCCAAATTTAAGAGTATCCTTGATTGTCTCATTGGGGAAGTAACAGGCACCTACCACATTCCTGTGTCTGTTCTGAACACAGACCATATCCCTGACCTGCAGCATGTACACTGGTGGGAGAAACTAGGGCATTGCTATGGAGAGGGGAAAGGGAAGCTGGACAGGACATAGCTGCTCCTGTCTGAATTCCCAGCGCCTTGGCAGTGGCCGGGGTGTGGAGTGTTAAGGAGGAGTGCCACAAGTCCCAGACAAGCCTGGAGGGGGAGCTAAGTCCTGCAGCTCTGAGAGAAGAGGGTTCTAGGCAGGGGAGCACCCAGTGTAGACGAGGAGCGGGATGGTTGCTGTAGCATGCATGGCTGGTGTAAGGGGCAGCAGGAGCCACTAGCAGGTGGCGTTCTTGTGAAATGGGTGTGGACAGGGTCCAGCTCTAGCCTTAGTGCCAGTTAGTGAGGAGGCAATAACTGGCTAGACTCATGTGAATAGCTGTTCTGCCACAGCCAGCAGACACCAGATACTACATGATTGTGACAAAATGTCCCTTGCCCACTGTCAGTCTCACGGGTGACAAGGCTGAGGCAGAGGTAGGCACTGTTGCCCCAAGTGCTGAGTCTTAGGGCAGAGCTGCAGTGGGTGCTGAGTGGCTGCAGTGTGGTGGTATCTTCGTGGGCATGAGACTTGTGACGTAGCAGCCTCTGGCTGGCTGACCACATGTCGTAGAAGTGGCTAAGCACTCCTGTGCATGCAGTGTGTAAGGAGCAATGACAAGTTGGGGGAAGAGCTGCAGGGTGGCCCATGCCCTGTGACTAGTTACCACACAGGTCTTGCCAGCTGCAAATGGCCTTTCCAAGTTGATATTCCCAGCCCACTAGAATTGGCTTAGGCAAAAGGTGCATTTAGTTGGGATTAGAGTTACAGTCTCTGAGAGCTGAGTTCTGGAGTGACTAGCCAAGTTTTCTGAAAGCAGGATTGCTTCGGGGTGTGCCAAGAGCTGACTGTCAGCCTGCTCTGAGGTGAAGCCACATGGCTCCTGCATGCAGCGCTGAGGGAGAGAGGCGGCAGCTCATGTGTGTTTTATTCCAGGTCTTAGCTCACATCTTCCTCATCCTCACAGGACACAGCAGCTGCAGGACAGGGACCGGCGCTGCCTCAGCTGCTGCCTCAGCTGCTCCTTTTCCATCGTCAGGGTCTTCACCTTCTCCTCCAGCTTGCCCAGCTCCATCGTCCACTTCTGAGGAGTGTGGCAGTAGATAATCAGGCTGCCATTGTCCCAGGCTATCCTTCCTGGGGTGGGCCATAGCCTGGGGCCCTGGCCATGCTGCCACCTCTGACCAAGGGTCTTGAAGTTGCCCGGATACCGTCCACTGGGATGGAGCCCCCTCTGCAGCCTCCCAAGGCCTGGCACAGGGCATTGATCACCACCTGACCACGTCTCCAGTGTCAGCTCCCTTGCCCTCTGCTTTTCGACCTTCGGGTGGTTCCCTCATAGAAAGACTTCTCCTTGGGACTCAGTGCAGCCCTCCCCTGCCCCCTCACCAGGCTCTACCCAGGTGCAGTGCATACCACTTGTAGTTGCCTTAGCACCTCAGTAGTCCAATCTCCCTGATCCCCTGGCCCTTCAACATAATGACTGCTGAGGCAGGGTGGGTGGGGCTGTGTGCTGTGGAATGGGACACAGGTTTTAAAACGACTGCTGGGAATTTCCCTGGGGCTACTGAGCTATGAAATTTGGGAGGAGGCAGAGTTCCTTTCAGCCAAGCCCTCCCTTCTCCAGGCTTGCCCGGTGCTTTTGGGTGAATGGCTGTAGGGGTCTGGGTCAGCTTGGCCGGAACTGCCTCGCCTCACCTGCCTGCACCAGTCCTGGATGGCGCCAACAGACAGTGGGCCCTGGATGCTTCCATCACGCCGTAGAAATACCTCCCCCTGGTCTGTCTCATACAGCTGTGGCTCACCCTGGGTCTTGGGGGTGTGCACGGTCAGACGGAGCACCTTAGCAGGGGCAACAGCAGCTCGGAGATGCCACCCTTGATGGTGGCATCCCCAGTTCCATTGAGCAGCCCCACACTTGAGCTCCCAGAAGCAGCCTGGTGGGCTCCTGCTTGTGCTACCCCCCCCCCTGTGCTGCTCAGCAATGTCAGCAAAGTCCCACTGTCCCGAGTGACGACATACACTGGGAGCTCACCTTGAGAGGCGTGTTGGCCGTGGAAGTGCTTATGACGGGGATGAAGGTGAGGGAGTAGGCATCAGGGAAGACCTGGGGTTTGAAGCCCTGCAGGATGGAGTCTACCAGCTGGCGTGTACGGTCCTCATCACGGTGGCTGCAGTGGATGCCCTGTACCAGGCCACTGTCCTCCACACCTACCAGCAGGCTGCCACCCTCACTGTTGAGAAAGGCACACACGTAGCGCCGTACGTGGTGCTTGAAAGCCAGGCTCAGGTACTCACCGCTGCCTCGCTTAAACTCCACATTCCGTGTCTCACTGCCAAGGAAGGCACCCTGGAATAGCTGCTCCTGGCCCAAGATCTCCTGGTCCACAATGGCACTGTCAGAGCGCACACCACTGGGTCGGTTCTGAGGGATCTGCCGTCGCCCAGCCCAGCACCAGTTAGGGGAAGGGTCTGGCAGTTGGCGCAGCTGTGGGCGCCTGAAGCCTGGGCTGGGGCCAGGGCTAGGGCTGGGGCTCGAGCCGCTGTCCTCCTGCTGGGGTGGGGGTCAAGAGTGGGTGTACAGCCAAAGGCAGAAGGCAGAGGGCCTAACCTAAGAGACTGCCAGGCAGACCCCCACCACACTGCTGCCAGTGGTCGGCTCCCAGAGTGACGTCCCAATTCCGCACGTGTGCAAAAGCCAGTGCTGGCTCAAGGGCCCAAGCCAGCCCTTGGGTTGGGCTCTTCCTTGGCACCTGCTGTAGGGTGCTTGGGTGGGTAAAGAGATGGCCCCTTTGGAGCCAGGAGCCAATACACCTGTGGGCCAGTCTTTTCCCGACTTGGGGTGTGTAAGAGGTCCCAGGAGGCATCTTTCTATCCTGCAGTTCTCTGGGCAGAACTGCAGGTCCCTAAACTGAGGGACCCTACTCTTTGTTGTCCCTGGAATATCTGCCAGCTACTTCCTGGCAATGAAATGTCCCTTGAATCTTAGCTTTCTTCTGCCCTTCCTGAGTCCTTCTGTGGCTCCTGCTTTGTCTCTAGGGCTCTGGGCATTTTTTTCCTGCATGGTAACTTCCTTAGCGTGTTGACAGCCCATCAGCTTCCTCTTCCCATCCTCTCAGTAGCTCTAAATGCCAACCCAATGGCCACTCCCAATTCCCAGCAGCCTTCACCTCTACAGGGCTGGACACTCAGCTGGGCTGGTGTGTGGAGATGGACAGGACAGCAGCTCCCCAAAGATGAACTCAGAAATAGAACTGAAACTAATAGACACAGACACACAAAAGCAGGTGCACATGCGTCAGAGTATCAGAGCTGTAGACCCACAGGTCAGGCCCCGCAGGTTTGCCCTCTGGACAGAAGACCAAGGACATTGGTAGTATAAGTTTTCACCCCCAACAAAACTGGCCTGGACCCTGCTTTGCTGCAGATCATCACAGCTGTAGTGATCTGGACCTATCCTCTGGCCCAGCTTCTTTCTCAGCTGCCCCTGTGGCCTCCAGCCTCAGCTCCGGAGATACCAAACAGCCTGTCCTACCTCCACTACCTGAACATCTTTTCTTGGAGTGCCTTCTGTGCTCCCTAAGTCCCAAGCCTGGATTTCCGGTCCCCTGTAAATTTGTCCCCAGTGGGTAGTGAGGGCTTGCCTGTTCTCCCACAGCCACCCCAACTTTGGGACTGGCAGAGTTGGTTCTGCTCCTGGAGGGTGTGACCAGGACAGGGCATAGGTTGCCTGCCTCAGCCTTGCTTCTGGTACAGTGTAGGCACTGGTGTTTGTCAAGGGAACAGTGAGGTGGGCCAAGGAGAAACCCAGGACTTGGTATGTCCCAGACCTCCCAAACCTGACTGGAATGCAAAAATTAGTCTCCCTCTGAGAAGAGGGGCAGTCATTTGAGTCACACCCCCAGGGTGTGCGGTTCCTCCTGCTGTTCCCAACTCAGCTCACTTACCTCCCTGCGGTTTAGGGACTCCAGTCCCTCGCCCAGCACCAGCTCCTTGCCACGGGCTGTGAGCTCTTTGAGGATTAGCTGCTCCTCTAAGGCCATCTGCAGGCGCCAGGGGAGGGAGGCCAGGGCAGCCTTGGGGGCAGCCACCTGTACCCGTGCGTAAGTGTTTCGTGGCCGCCTCACCACCTCAATGTTCTCGCGGGCCACGGGCAGCTCCAGCCGCTCTAGGGTGTCTCGTAGCAGGCAGGCAAGCACGGGCACAGAGAACTGGGGGTTCAGGTGGCCCACATACAGAGTACGTGTGCTGGGAACCGCCTTGAGGCCAGAGTCCTTGGGTGAGGACTCTTTTAGAGGCAGCTCTGGCAGGAGCTGCTGGCCCTGCGACTCCACAGGGGGCTCCCACATCTGTCTGTGCTGACCTCCTCCTGAGGGTGATGGCGGTCTTCCTGAGGAGGGATTTTGGTAGTCCTCACTGCTGAATGCTCTTCCTGGGCCTGGCTTTCAGACTGGCCAGGGCTTCCCAATGGACTCACAGGTGCTGAGGCTTCTGGAAGCTTCTGGACTGGTAGAGGCTAGGCAGGGTCAGAAAGAAAGGAGGGCAGAGGACCAGTGACCCCCCCCCCCTTTGGTGCCTAGGAAAGAACCAGATGGGCCTGAGTCCTGCCTCTGGGCCTGTGGGTAGATAAGGGATTTGCCTGAAGGGTTAGGAGGGATCTTTGAGTCCTCCATACCCTCTAGGTGCCTTCTTTATCTTGATTCCTCAATCTATGTCCAGGACCTCCTAGCTGTTGCTGGGTTTCTTCACATCTAGAAGGTTCTTAAAGTCTCCAGGCCCTAGCAAGATGGTTAGAGTGGCCTCAGAGAAGAGGCCATCGTTCTGAACTCTCAGAGCTGGTCAGTGGCCCGGTCACTGGCTCTCCTACTTGATTCTAAAATCTGCCAAGAGGCTAGTACGGGTCATTGGAACTATTTAGGATTGGGTTGGCAGGTTCTTGGGGTTTGGACACATTGACAATGGCTACAGTCCCTCCCCATACAAAAGGCCTTTGCATATATACATAAAACTTGAAGCCAGGCGGTGGTAGCACATACATTTAATCCCAGCTTGGGAGGCAAAGGCAGGCGGATCTCTGTGAGTTCGAGGCCAGCCTGGTCTACAAAGCAAGTTCCAGGGCAGCCAGACTACACAGAGAGATCCTGTCTTGAACCTCCCCCCGCCCCCCCCCCCCAAAAAAAAAACCCAACTTGAGGTGCCTCAGGAACTAGGCTTGGGAGCTCATTTACAAGCTGTGCCATAGACCCTCTACTCACCCCCACACCCCCAGCCTCCAACTTGGGTAGCAGGTACCACCAGCCCGCATCTTTCCAGATTGGATTCTTGAGGTGGTCAGAGTCTGAGAGTCACCCCAGCTGTAGTGGGGGCATTCAGGGCAACCAGGAAGAGGAGAAAAGGGGAGGCCTATGATCTTCATGTCCTGCTGGCTCCTGCAGGGGCATGGGAGGTGCTAGCCCCGAGCTCCCACAGCTCCCTGGCCCAGGATACTTAGGACTTGGCAGGGAGGCTGAGACCAGGGTATAGGAAGTGGGCGGGGCCTGCTCACTGGCCTCTGTGATCTCATGAAGGCCAACAATGCCTTCTGGTTAGTTCAGCAACAGGTAGCAAGCAGGGTTGGGGGATGTCAAGCAAGGATGGTCCTCAACAACCATAGTCTTGGCTAGACAGTGTAAGCAGACACAGCTGCTCAGCTGCCACAGCTTGGCCAGGGCAACCCTTGGAGCGGCTTCTAGAATTGAGGGTCCAAAGCCGCTTCTTCCTCTACATCACCTCTCCAGAACCCAGCACTCACACAAGCCACTAGTTGCCAATGTTTTGGCTTTGCTGTCTAAAGTCTCCACCTCCTTGGTCCCCAACCCCAAGCTCCACTGAGCGCTGACAGGACCTAGCTGCTCCCAGGATGAACCACAATGTACAGGATGTACGTTTGTATCAAGGGAGTCGAGGGCTCCCCTGATACAAGACCCTTTTCTGTACCAAACACAGACAGGCCTGAAAATCAGCTAGGCTTGGGGAACATGGAACCTCTACCAATGAGGCCAGTTCCTTGCAGGCAGGACTTAGCTTAGATAAGGTAAAGATATTCTTTTGTTGTTGTTTTTCAAGACAGGGTTTCTCAGTGTGGCCCTGGCTGTCCTGGAACTTGCTCTATAGACCAGGCTGTCCTCAAACTTAGAAGATCCTCCTGCTTCTGCCTCCCAAGTGGCATGCACCATCACTACCTGGCAAAATTTATTTTTATTTTATGTGCATTGGTGTTTTGCCTGCATTTATGTCTGTATGAAAATGTCAGATCCCCTGGAAATGGAGTTATAGACAGTTGTGAGCTCCTATATGGGTGCTGGGAATTGAACGTGGATCCTCTGGAAGAGCAGCCAGTGCTCTTAACTGTTAGAGCCATCTCTCCAGCCCCAAGTACCTTCTATTAGTATTTAAAAACTGATTTATTACTATATGTATGATGTGGGACGAGAGAGCACATGTATCCTGGCACACGTGGATGTCAGGGGACAACTCTGGAGCTGGTTTTCTCCTTCTTCCTGTGAGTTTTGGGGACCAAGCACAGGTCTTCAGGCTTGCACAGGAACACCTTTACCGAAGGAGCCATCTTGTTGGCTCCAGGTAAATTTCACTACTCCTAGTAGCCCTGATTCCTGGGAACAAGGGGGAGACCTTCAATGAAGTAGCTGTTTGCCTTCCTGTGGGCAGCCATTTTGAAGGCATGCCTAAACTTTTGTTGCATGTAGGATTGGAGGCAGAAGCTTGGGCAGGGAACTTGAGGGACATAAGACAATGTTGTACAGACGAGGAAGAGGCCAGTCCCACAGGGTGGCTGAACGAGGCTCTGCAAAGACTGGGCAGGTGCTAAATGGCTCACCCTGCAGCCATGCCTGGCCCAGATGTCCCATAGCTCTAAGTCAGTCACCCAGCAACATCCAAGCTCAGTGTGCTCCCTGGCTGTTGTCTAAGCTTGTCCTGTCCTACACTGTGGCTCCAGACAGCCTTCTCCGCCTTCTGTAAACCCGTTCCCACTGTAAGCCAACAGGCTGTGTGACCCTGGGCTTGGGTGCCAGGCCTTGGTCAGTGCAGCGAGTACCATGCAGGCCTGAACTGCCTCTGGCTTGCCGGAGCTGCAGTGCTGACCGCAGACATCTAACCGACCAAGGGAGGCAACCTGGGCAGAGGCTGGGGCCTGCAAGGTGCTGGCTGCTGTGGGCACTTGGACAGCAGCCGATTCTTTTGGACTGGGACTAGAAGATAGGGCTAAGGCTCCTTGTTTCACATGTGTGAAAACCAAGAGGAAGTGAAGGAACAACCTTCTTGCTGAGTAATTTGGATGTCAACTGGTTAAAAAGACCCGAGGAGCCTTTGTATTGGTTTTATTTAGAAACAAACGGACACAAAACAGTTCAGATGGCAGTGGGCAGCAGTGTGCCGACTGCTGAGGAGGAAGCACAGGAGCTAGCGGAGGGCAAAGCCTCCAGCCTGGAGGTCCTCCTCCCACCACGGGGGCCGTGGCCTAAAGGCATTAGGCCCCATCTTTTGCAGCAATTCTGACCAGGGCAGGGAGCTGTGATGGGGCAGGGGTGGAGGGAAAACTCCATCAGAGACAGAGCCTGGGGCTACAAAGGGCCTGGTGTGGGAAGAGGGAGGGAGTCTAACCTTTCCATGTCCAGTGAGCTATATTCCTCTTTCCATCCCAGACAGAAAGAGCCCTAGGGCAGCATCCTCTGAAACAGGGCCACACTTGTCTGGAGAGGCCCTCTCTGGACCACAGAGGGTGGTCTCCTTCTTCCCAAAAATGTCTGGTGCAAGAAAAGCATTCAGTCCAAGTGCCAGAAGCAATAAATTAGCAACAAGAAAGGATCTTTGTAAAAAAGGTCTGCACCACAAGTCCAGAGTTTGGGGATCTGGTGACAAGGCATGAGCTGGGGGCCATCGACACTATACCACGCCCAGGAGGTGGTAAGGGGCCTGGGTGCTAGGGCCTTTCAAGGCCCTGGAGTTGGCCTCTTCCTCCATCTCTTTGCAAGTGCTCAGTCTAAACTTCTGGTGAGAGGCTTGGCTAGCCTTGAGAAATAAATAGAAGGGCCTGGGAGCCCCAGCAGGCTAAGGGAAAGAGCAGCACCAGCCCTGGGCCCACGTTCTTCCCTCCTTGGTCCTTCACGGAAGGACACAGATGGCAGGAGGGGCAGCAGTTGTGGTCCTCCAGCCTCCTGGAGTCCTGAGGTCACCCAGAGCCCTACGGGGGCGCCTGGGAGATGGCTGGTGGCTTCCGGGAAGAAGAATGCCTCCTGTTCAGAATTTTCCCTGCTTCAGCCGGTCAATGTGAAAGGAGAGCTTGAGGGCGGGCCCCAGCTTCAGGCCCATGTACTTCATCATCATGTCACTGCGCAGCAGGAGCAAGGCCTTGCCATCGATCTCCTGGGGGTGGGGAGGAGCCACCATCAGATGCCTGGTTGGCCTGACTGCCTCAAGTGCCAATCAAAGACTACCCAGAGCAGTGCGAGGCCCACAGTCAGGCTGTCAGGCTGCCGGGACCTGAAGCCTGCTGCTCTTCTCCCTGGCACTGTGAGCACCTCTCTCCAGGCAGGCACTATGGGACACGCCCCTCCCACCTTGCTCTTTTATGCGGCTTTCCTGTTCTAAGCCTGTGAGAAGCCTTGCAGTGCGTGTACCTGTGCAGGCTGTGTGGACACCTACCCTCAAGAGGGACTGTGCTGTGAGCCCACAATAGGCCTCCTGGGGCAGTGGAGCCCTTGCAAACCCACCTACCTAAAAGATTTCTGAGGTCAGTGAGGGGCAGACTTTGTAACCACGGAAGGATGGCACCGAGCAGCACAGGTAGGAAAAGGGTTTGAGCCCCAAAGCTGGGGTGCGATCAGAGCAGAGGGCAAGAGCAGTGCCTAGCCATGAAACCAATGGTCTTGTGAAGGGAACATGGTGCTCACGGACAGGGGACTAGTGAGAGGGAGGCAGGGTACTTGCAGAGGATTCTTGAACTTGGGCTGAAAGCCTTGAATCTCCCACCAAAGCAGACAGGGTAAAGCATCCTTGGGAAAAGTGATATATAGATCCCTGTAACCTAGAACTGAGCCCCAAACCACAAACCCAGGGGGAGTCTGGCTCAATGAGAGCCTATGCTAAGAGAGTGAGGTAAACACAGTACCCAGTGAGGTCTTCTCGAGACAGTGTCATTTATGTTGTTTCAATGGACACAGAACAGACAGCCACACCCTCTAAGACCGAGAGGTTGCCACACACACAGGAGGTCAGGCAGAGGTACCTACGTGTTTTCGGAAGAGGTCAGCATGGGGTCCGAGCTGAGGATCTGCTTCCCGGACAAACTGCATCACATCCTCTACTGTCCATGAAGAAGGGTCCCGGCTATTCAGGCGAGGGGCATCTCGGCTCTCCAGATACCGATCTGACCCTGAAGGACAGAAGGGCACCTACCATAATGTCTGAAATGACACTGGTCCATCCCCACTAGCATCCTGGCACACTCCATGGCCTCAGAGGTGACCCTCACAGCAATATTCAAGTGTAGGAGATGACTGGAGGTTCCCAGGGAATGAAGACTTTCCATAAGAGAATTCACAGCTTCATTCTGTAATGCAGGTCTGGCTTTTGGGAATTTCACACGGGGGCAGTGAATCACATTGAACCTGAGGCAGGCATCACCAATATATAAGGAGACTACCTGTGTTTGGTGCTGAGGCAGGAAGGAGTAGGTATCTACTTTTGCTTTGGGGACCCACATAAATAATGGTATTTGAGTGAAACTAGAGCCAATTCTTTGGGGACTAGAGATAGAACTGATAAAGCATACTCTGGGTCCTCTCCTAAGGCTTGGAGAATAAGTGGCCTCCCTATGGTCTCATGTACTAGGGCAAAAACTGTTTTTGCCTTGGCTGTCAGGAATCTCAGTATTAATTTAGGGCCCTGTTTACAGCTTTTTATCTCAATCGTGGTTGAAACACATAGCTCTTCTACTTCCCCTGTGTGATTTGGGATCTAATTATTTTCTTTCTTTCTTTCTTTCTTTTTTTTTTTTTTTTGGTTTTTCAAGACAGGGTTTCTCTTGTGTAGCTTTGTGCCTTTCCTGGAACTCACTTGGTAGCCCAGGCTGGCCTCGAACTCACAGAGATCCGCCTGCCTCTGCCTCCCAAGTGCTGGGAGGATCTAATTATTTTCATCATCCACCATTGTGGATGCCTTGCACATGTATTCCCTCTGCCTGCCTTCCCTTCTCTTCCTTCAATTTCTCCATTTCTTCAGGCAAACTCCAGCTTAGCTAAGGAGGTCTTGACTCCAAGGACCAGATCCTTTCTGTTTCGATGCTGACGTAAACGGCCTCTCACATCATTTCTTGTATTGGTTACAACTTGTTCTGTCGACAGTTGGTTGCTCCATCCCAGGACCCCAGTGATCTGTGCTCTAAAAAGTAGCTGAAGAACCTTTGCAAAGCATAATGGAATCCTGTCAGGTGCTTCGGACTCACTGCCATGGCCTCCATTGTCCAGAAGTGGAATCTGAATTCCCACAGTGCTGATGGAGTGGAGTGAGGAGGTTCTGTCACCCTGCACAGCCTCACACCGCACCACACTGCTCTCCTGCCCTTACTTACCCTCTCTGGAACAAGCCAAGCTCTTGCTTTCTGACTTGTCTGAAATGTGCTTTTCTAATCTGACTGCTCACATCTGCATCTTTCTCAATGATCAACCTTCTCTGATCTTGTTACTCTCAGTCAGTCTACCCTGGGCACATACCACACCATTGTAATGCTTTGGCGCACTCGTCAGCGCTTTAACTGTTCCCCTGTGTAGAATGTAAGGAGTACCATGTTCCTTGTTCCGTTCCTGACACATGAAAGAGTAACTGGTCTGCCACAGTGATGCCTGAGTGTGTTTCTGAAGTGACTTAATGATCACGCCATCACTTGTGTATTTCTCTGTTTCCCCCACCTGTTGAAGGCAGGGCCTCGGTTTGCACACGTCTGTATCTTCGGCCCCTGCACACACCCTGTCACAGGACTACCTGGTGGCAGAGCTAGGACACCTCAGGAAAGAAGTGTAAGAAATGAGAAGGGCATAGACTCACATTGTTAATCTTTTGAACAAGCAATCTAAAGCTCCTCAGATCGAATCCTCTAGCCTTAGAGGTTCTTCCCAAACAAAAGAATTTGGAGTGTGACCTGGCACCGAGACTCACGATGTGTTTAAAGAGGAAAGCTGAGACCACAGAGCCAGCAGGAGAGGCAGCCCATCCCAATGCATCCTAACAGAACCAGACCTTGTCTTGGCTGGCATGGGAATCACAGTAACTCCCCACATACCTGGGGAGTGACTTCGTTTCCAAAACGACTCCGTATCTCTTCTTTCCTTTGTTCCCTTCAACACTCCTGTGGAAAGACCAGGTTGAGATGAGCATTTCTATCCTTTGTGAGGAAGACTTTGCATATGGGAGACCTGAGGTGAGACAACTCACTCAATTCTCAAGGCGAGGAAATTGAGGGAGCCACGTCTCAGCTCCACCTCTACTGGACAGCTTCCTACTGAATTTAGCCTCTTTCCAGGGCTGGGGTAGAACACAGCCTTCTTCCTCTGTCTCAGACTTTATGGAAGCTCTCTTCACAGTCATCTTTCACTTCTTGTTATTGGAATCTTTGTATTTTCTACACTTCACATACCCTGGGCTGGGGGAAGCTAGGCTAGGGTTTGAGGATAGTCTCTTCCTGGATTCCGGTTGGCGTTTCTAGACCATCCTTCTAGGAAACTCATGTTTCAGAGGCTAAAGCTATACCCAGCCACCTGCTCTCTCTGCCCACTATCATTTGTCAATAAATCCCTTATTAAAATGAAGACTTTTGGCTCCACCCCAGTTCCTGCTGCTGTCCATCCACCCATCACAGTGCCGGGACTCCAGCTCTCCTCTCTTCCAGACACCACTGCTAAGGCACTGTCTGTGCTGATCAGCATTTGAAACCAAGTGCCTCAGAACTGTAAGCACGTTCTTCTCTGGCACCAACTGCTCGTTTCTCCAGCTCTCTTGAGACTTCTCCCAGAGCTAGTATGTTAGAATGCTTAGCTGTTGATAGTCCTCACTGCTCTCCCTCCAGCTCTACTGAGTTCTTTACATGAAATCCCTCTCCGGTGCTGTGCTCTCTCCCGGCTCTTGTCTTACGAGCTCACCAGAAAGCCTTGATGCCCCAACTGTCTTGTCTCACCTCACACAGGAGACTCTGAGGAACAAAAGAAAACCAGAGTTTTGCCAACTAGTCTCCACCCAGAGCTGGCCCCAAGTTTTCCTGTAAACATTCTTCCTTGATCCACTGTCTCTCATCTTCATGACTGGTCTAGTCTGTAGGATGAAAAGAGCAGCTTTCCAAAGATGGATTCCTGAGCAAATTCTCCCTTGATATTTCCTCAACTCATGGCAATCTGCTTTCCCCAGGTCTCTTGATAAGATCACCAGATTCTACCTACCAATTATTGAATCCTGCAGGTATTCCTTGGTCCTGGTGCTACTTGAATACTCTTGGATTGTCTAGCCAGCATCCAATCAACTTCCCTTCCTCCTCACACTGAAGGCATTTGCTCCTGTGTAAACATCTGTTCCTGCTTTCACCTTTCAAACTTGGCCTACCAGGAATCCATCTTTGGAAAGCTGCTCTTTTCATCCTGCCTTTATTTCTGGGAACTCGATCACTTTAAAGTTTCAATATACTGATGACTACTAAACACTATACTTCAGCTCTGTGCTTTTCCCATGAATCTGACCTGCAATAACTGCTGTCTCTTGTGTATCTCTAAGATGACTCATGGCACCCCCTCTCTTCTATTTCTAGGTCTTTCTTAGTGAATGGCACACCATCTAAATATCTAGACCTGGGAGACAGTCTCCACTTCCTCCTTCCTTGCAATCTTCAAATCTTTCTAAATTTACCTAGTGAGTAGTTTCACATCTACATTGCTCTAATTTTCAGGCCTTTCTCACTGTTGGTCTGGCTCATTCTTTTAACCTCCTAATTGGTCTTTCAATCCAGCACTCATTGGTACTCAGAGTTCTGTTTGTGCCTTGCTTCTGATTGGATGCCACTTGTGGCTTAACTCTGCCAGAATGATCAACTCTAAACTCCTTAGTTTAGAAATTTTCAATGATATAATAAGCCCTGATTTTTCTAGGCTTTCTCTGAGAAGCCCCAACATGGCATTATGTTTCAGGAATACCAAAGTACACACAGTCCTGGTACTATCCATCTTACGCTCTACCTTTAGCCCCATCCCTTCTTCCTGGAAAGCTATTCCTCTTCCCCACCCAAGACATGGTCACTCATCTTGTCTCATCTAGACAAGGTGTCGCTCTCCAAGGAAGAGGACCTTGAACAAGGATAGCTGGGATTAGGTGTGGTGATATACTGTGTACCCTAATAAAATTTGTTTGAAGATCAGAGGACAGAAAAAGCCACTAGATTAAACATAGAGGCCAGGCAGTGGTGGTACACATCTTTAATCCTAGCACTCAAGAGGCAGAGATCCATCTGGATCTCTGTGAGTTCAAAGCCATGCTGGACTATATGAGACTGACTCAGTCTAGGAGAGAAACAGCCAGGCAGTGGTGACACACACCTTTAATCCCAGTATTTGGGAATCACATGCCTTTAATCCCAGCACTTGAGATCTCATGCCTTTGCTTGGGAAGCACACCCACTTTTAATCCCATGAAGTGATGGCTGGGCAGAGAAAGGTATATAAGGCATGAGGAGACAGGAACTACAGGCTTTTTGACTCAGGAAGCCCTTATGGCTGAGAGGACCCCTTTCAAAGGGCTGAGAACTCAGAGACATTCAAATAGAGGATTCATGGAATTGGGAGGTGAGATGTGGCAGTGGCTTGTTCCTTTGTCTCTCTGCTCTTTTAGCATTTACCCCAATATCTAGCACTGTTTTTTTTTTTTATTATAAGACCATTTAGAAATTCATGTTACAATTAGGTGTCCCTTCTTGCAATTTCATACTATCAATTGTGTATCTTTATTGTTTTATAAGTATCTTTAAAAAGTTTGTCTTCTGTATAAGACATTTTTAAAAGGTAATTTATATTCGCCTCATACAAAATACAAATGATATTCAAATAAATGGCTAAAGGCTGGAAGAACAAATCCTTGCCTATCCCTTTTAGTTCTAGGTCTTTGGCTCCCAATTTATGTTTTTTTGTTTGCTTTATTGTTGTTTCAAACCAAGCCCACAACACCAACTACATGCCAGATGGTTGGGCAAGGCACAACACTAGCACAGCACCAGTCCCAACACCATGCAGTGGGGACAAGGGAAGGAGGAAGGGTAAGGAGTATTGAGGGCCACAGAACCCTGATCAGCTTACCCCTGGAGCAGAGCCTGCGCACCGCTGAGGAGGCAGGGCTCAATGGGAGGCCGCAGGAGGGAAGCAAGGGCCTACAGCCAGGAGTTCGAAGGTTTTGGGAGGTGCTGACAAGGTTGGTAGGCTTCAAGGCAGAGTCCATCAGGTCTGAGTGTGTCTCCAAGGACCGGGCCAGGCTATTCCCCAGGACGAAGGTTTCACCTGGAAAATAATAAAACCAGGATTAAAGTAAGGACTGGTAGAGTGCTGCTGGCTCCAGGTACCTGCCTGAGTGGGACGAGAGGCAGCAAGACATAAAGCCCTGCAGGGATTCAGGATGTCCGTGTATCAGTCATGGCTCCTGGCTCAAGACTTGGATTCCTCCTAGACTCTGGTTTCTCTAGACTGTTCCTCTTGGCCTGGGATAGTAGCAGGCCTTTCCGTATAAGGACAACTTGAAAAAAAAAAAACTAGAGCTACTTTAGGTGGAAGACAATTCATCAGTCATAAGATGCTAGAAAGAGGGTCAGGGCACTGGGAAGGGATGCACATGCTCAGAGGAGCGTTCTGTATGTGCCTATGCACACACATGTGGAGGCCAGAGAATAGATACTAGGTGTCTTTCTCTCTCAGTTTCTACTAATTCCCTGAGACAGGGTCTGTCACTGAATCCAAAAGTCACTGTTTTGGCTAGTCTGAATGGCTAGTGAGATCCCAAGATCTGCCCGTCCTTGCCCCCACAATGTTGGAGCAATAGGCACATACAGACTTGCTCAGCTTTTATGTGAGTACCAAGGATTCAAACTCAAATCCTCACAATTTCAGAGCAAGTGCTCTAAATTATTGAGCTGTCTCCCCAGGCCTCAGATGAGGATTCTTTAGAGGCAGATGCCGATCTATCAACAGGACATCTCAGAACTACTCCGTGACACCCGGTTAAAGGCCTGTCTGCAGACAGCCTGCTCCTTCAGTGCCTCAGTCATCTCTATTGATCTTGTTCTACAGAAGCACTCCAAGGAAGCTGGGGGAGCTCAGGCACAGGGACCAGGATCAAGGTTAGAACTTGGCTCTGTCACTCAGCAGAGTGCTTCTTACTACATTGTGGGAAACCTAGAAGAAGTTCATCCGCCGGGTGTTGGTGGTGCACGCCTTTAATCCCAGCACTTGAGTTTGAGGCCAGCCTGGTCCACAGAGAGAGATCCAGGACAGGTACCAAAACTACACAGAGAAACCCTGTCTCGAAAAACCAAAAAAAAAAAAAAAAAAAAAAAAAAGGAGTTCATCCATACTACAGGAAAGCCTTCCAAAGGCCTTCATTTGTGAACATCTGAAAGCCTTTGGGAAGGGAATCTGATGCCAATTCTACACCTCTATGGCCAATATCAGGTAGTAAAAGCCACACCATGGTTCTATGACATCACTGCATCATGGAACCTAAAGCTGAGACCATCAGGATGGCGTGCTGGCTAGTCTAGTCTAGCTTGACACAAGCTAGAGTAATTGGAAAGGAGGGAACTTCAGTTGAGAAAATGACTTCATAAAATCCAGCTGTAAGGCATTTTCTTGATAGTATGAAATTGCAGGAAGGGACACCTAATCCTAGCTATGCCTTGTTCAAGGCCCTCTTCCTTGGGGAGTGACACCTTGTCTAGATGAGACGAGAAGAATGGCCATGTCTTGGCTGGGGAAGAGGAAGAGCTTTCCAGGGAGAAAGGATGGGGCTAAAAGTAGAGAGTAGAATAGATAGTACCAGGACTGTGTGTGCTTTGGTATTTGGTACTTGATTAATGGGAGAGGGCCCAGCCCAATGTGGGTGGGGCCATCCCTGGGCTGGTGGTCCTGGGTTCTACAGAAAGCAGGCTGAGCAAGCCATGGGGAGCAAGCCAGTCAGTATGCAGCCCCTTTCCATGGCCTCTGCATTAGCTCCTGCCTCTGTGATCCTGCCCTGTCTTGAGTTCCTGTCCAGGCTTCCTCCAGTGATGGACTACAATGTGGAAGTGTAAGACGAATAATCCTTTCCTCCACAACTTGCTTTTTGGTCATGGTGTTTTGTGACAGCAATAGAAACCCTAACCGAGATAGATGGTTCTGCCTTAACCAAATCAGTTCCTTAGCCTTGGCCACAGCATTGACTGTACACGTGTAAGGGACTTCAGTATGAGAAGATCTTATCCTTAGTGTTTATCTTTGAAATTATGTGATTAAATATAAATTCATTATCTGGCTAAAAGAGACCCTCAGTGGTAAGATGTCTTAGGATTTTAGGACTATTTCTGTTACTTAAATTAGTTGAGCAAGCATGGACCCAAAGTCACATCTCTCTTTAGGTAACTATTCATCTTCTCCAGGAGGTTAGTTGTGGAAGCATTTTCCTAGAAGTTCTTTGAAAAGATATTTGAAAAGAGAAGTCTTTGAGATTCCTAAATCATGTACCCACACTCCTGCAGTTGAGGTTTCCAGTTCCTGCTTTCCAGGGGAGAAGGTAAGACAGTGGCAAGCATGTCATGAGCAGAAAGCCAACCCCCAAACTAGGAGACCTGGTTCTACGTCTGGCTCCTTCCTTTTACAAGGCAAGGAGCCTGTCTTCTCAGAAGACCTGCTCGCTTGTGTAAAGACAGGGGGAATACCAAATGAGAAGATGAATCTGAGGAACTGTTGTTTTGTTTTCGTTCAGAGTTACAGCAGCAACCTTGAGCTCTCTGCTGTACAGCAGAGTCAGCTCATGTTTCCAGCCATGTGCCATGGCTGAGGAGCATGCTGCCTGCTTCTTGGAGCTAACGAATGTCAGGAAAATGCCAACAGCAGTGTAGGAAGAGTGCTGGGGACCTCCAGAGTTCTACAGACCAGTGAGTCTCTTCCTTTCCACACTGCCAAGGATGCCACTTAGGCCTAGATTCTGAGTTGAGGGATCTGAAAGCCTGGACTGGTGATGTTGGCAACTAGGTATGGCCATTAGATCTTGTCCTAAGGAGGTGTACTAGGAAAATGAGGTATCATGCCTGCACTCTATGAGACACTAGTGCTTGTAAGGCTGGTAAAATGGGGTCCTGGCTGCCTTTGGTAGGGCAAGGCCTGGACAAGACTACAACTCTTTCCAACTGTGTTCCTCAGAGTCCCAGGGTCCTTTATAGGGAAGCTCTGGGCCTCATCCCAGCATCAGTGAAAAGATCTCTTGCTTTAAATTCTGAACATTGGTATGTCATACAATCTTACTTTTGTGCAAAAATAATGTTTAACAATGAAGTTTTTTTTTTATGTCTTTCTAGCTGCCATCTAGTTTTCTGTTTGTGACAAAGTGATTCCATTTTCAAAATCCTGCAGCTCATAGAAATAACAACTGTAAAGTCTCACATAGATTTTCTCATAGGACCATCAGAGTTTTGGGTGGCTGATGTGTTAACTGAAGCATACTGTTCTGCAGACAAGCTTAAACATTAAATTACTAGGAATACCTCTTCTGAGAGGGCTAGGTTAATACCGCTTCTTTTGTTTGTAATATTTACAACTTTATTACTTTTTAATCTACCTGTATTTTGTTGTCCTTCCCATTAAGCTCAGATGTCTCAAATCCCAGCACAGAGAAGGGGGAGTTTCACCCCTAAACAAGAAGCTATTTGCAACTGATATTTTCTGGGAAAGGGAAAAATCAGTTTTCTCCAAAGGAGTGTCTCTGCCCTGTGCCCAGTGGTTGGCTAACGCAAAACCACAAAGTGGACCCGGACTCCCATTTGTGTGTGTGCTTTTTGTCTTACTAGTTTTTTTTCCCTGTCTTTGTTTGTTTATTTATTTGAGAGAATGGGTGTATGAAGTTGGGGGGGGGGCAGGGATGTGGGGAGGATCTGGGAGAAGTTAGGAAAGAATATGATAAAAATATATATAAAAATTTAAAGATAAATTAGAAAATTTAAAGACTAGAAGTCTCCTGAGGACTGAGACAATCTCTTGTACCATTTGCACTATCAGCAGCCTAAGTGCTACATGAAATTTGATAGCTCTTCTGGAAGAAAGAGCAGCAGAGGATATGGGATACGATCCAGAAAATGATACGCCATCAGCATGTACAAGGTCCACACTGTGTCTGTGTTCTGGGCTGGAGTGAGAACACTTACAGCTCTAGCTCCATGTTTTCTTAGTTCCCCAGCAAGGAAAGCTTGGCTCTAAGCCTGGAACCCCAGAACCTTGAAAGCGTAATATTCTCTATGCTTAGTGGTTATCTGACCTCTGCTTGATAAAGACCCTAATGAATGGTTGTTCTCTTGGGGGATTTTTGGCAATCATTTTATTGAGAGGTCTGATGGATAAAATGCCCTCCTTTTAAAGCTAGAATCTGTCTTTTTACAAATCCTTCCCATGTTCTACTCTCTGCACGCCAAAAGAACAACTCTGAGTCCTTTCCGTCTTCCCAGACTGCCCTGGGGTACGTGTTGCCTGTGACTTTTCTCCATACCCTTCCCCACCCTATCCCTTTTCCCCAGGAGTGCCTGTAGAGCAGCTTTGCAGTAAGAGCCACAGAGGAGCTGCCTCTTACCGAGGGTGCGAGCCCAGGACAAGGCCTCACCTCTGCCCACTGACATTCCCCGAGCAGCAGCACAATGGCACAGCCATTCTCCAGCGTCACAACAGAGAAGTTAATCTACATTCACCCTATATGGTTAGAGACTTTCCATCTTAACAGATGAGCAAGCTGACGCCCAGGACAAAGGGCAGTGGAGATGGATGAATGATCATGCCAGAGACGGAACTCAAGTTTGAGTCCTGGAACAATGGCATGGTTTCCCCTAGCAGGTGATAGCCAGGAAACTCAAAACGGCACATCTAGGAGTTAATGCTTGGCAGATTTCAATTACAGCTAATGTAAATATCCACAGCAAGTAGCTGAAAACATTTCCTGCCTCATATGACCAATTTCTTAGGGAGACCACAGGAGCTCCACACTGTAGCTTCCACGAGCCTGGTACCTGACTCAGAGCACACGCTGTCCTGTAGAAGGGACTCTGCTCTTATGCTGCCTGGTCCAGGAATCCTCTCATCCACTTTCTTTCACTTTATTCTTTGCTTATCACAAGTGGCTGGGCTGGAGCATCTCTGCTCCATGCTCTTAACCACATGCCTCTTCCCTCTGAGTTTTCAGAGTGCAGGGCTTCAGGCTGTCTTACCTCTGTCTCCCAAAATTCAGTATAGATTCTGGCAAACAGTGAGAATTTAATGACCTAAATTTGATGACCTAAAGCCAAAATGCCTGGATTGGCTCCTTGTGCCATGCAGTCAAAGAAGACAGAAAGAGTAGAGAATAGCTCTAGATAAAGGAAGCTTAAGAGTCAGGACAATGAAATGTACCAAATGATCTTTTATTTGATCTTAAATTAGAGAAAAAAAAAAAACAGCTATGAAGGATGATATTGAGACAACTTGGGAAATTCTGGTCTGGGTGGTATAGTAGCCCAGCATTATTTTATTTACATTAAATTTATTGAACACAAAAATATTGTCCTTCTTGCTGCCCTTCCACCCTTCTTCTCACCCACTCTCCTTCTTTTCCCCTCTTCTTTCTCTTTCTGACAGAGTTTCACTGTGTAGACCAGGCTACCCTTTAACTTGTGAACCTCTTGCCTCAAACTCCTGAGGGCTGGGATTACAGGTATATGTCTATGTTTTGTGATCTTAAAAAAATTTGCTGTTGTGTACTAAATAAATAAAAGCTATGCATACATATTATATATATATATATATATATATATATATATATATATATATATATATATATATCTGCAAACAGAGAGCAGAGCAAATGTTGCATAAAGCTAAAAGTAACTCTTGGTGAAGGACACATTTTACTTTTGTTGTTGTTGTTGCAATTTTTCTATAGGTTTGAAAGTTTCCAAAATAAAGCAGTGAAAAAAGCAATAGTCTCAATTTAGGTAAAGAAGCTTTAAGGGATGTGGACTTTTGATGCCCATCTGTTACATTGGAAGTGCATGGTCAGCTGGGCAACGATCATAGAGAGGGAAGTGTGGTGGTAAGGCAGGGAGTGGGGAAAGGGCTCCAGTAAGCAGTCAGTGCAGAGGAGACTCATGGATGCCACATCAGTAGCAGTGTGTGACTATGATGATGGGCAGGAATGTCAAAAAACAGGTTCAAAGAAAAAGCAAAAGAAAGCTGTGATACTCATGGAGTTTTCTGCAGAGAGTAGATAAGTAATCAGAAAAATATAGGTGCTGATGAGGTGTCAGAGGCAGAGCAAAGGGTCAGTAGACAGCAGGCAGGTAGGGAAGACAAGCTACAGAGCAGAGAGGAGTCAGAAGTCCAGACAAGGCCCTGGCTTGTCTGGGCAAAGTTAAAACACGGCTTCTGAGAAGCAAACGGAAGCCAGGATGAAGCAGACAGTATGCTGAAAACTTCCATGAGAAACTGAGCTGGGTGAGAGGAGGAGGATCAGAGGTGGTGTGGTCTGTCTGGAAATGGGGTAGAGAAAGGACACAGCCAACAGCTGAAAACGACACCCCTGTTCTTTCTTTGTCTTTTCTTTTAGCTGCTGAGGCAGGAAAGAAGAGGCTGGGTAGAGTTTGCTTCTTTTATCTGGCATTGAATTAGAGAGATACAAACCAGAACACAAGTCTCAGGAAAGGCTGTGCCATGTGCCAATCTCCAAACACTTTCATGACTGGAAGCCCATCACGGGCATGTCCCCAGCAGCCTCTGAATGCTGCTGCCAATGTACTTTCCTAGTTCCTGAAGGGCAGCACTCTACTTAAGAATTCTGAGTTTCTTTCTGTTTCTTTGAGCAGCTGCCCTACTGACATGCCACTCCTTGTCATACACCTCTTTCAGACTTCCAGTTAGGCCTTTCCTTAGGGAAACAGAGCCCGGGGCTCCTGAAGGACAATGGCTGAGAGTATTGAACACTCTGTCTTTGTACCAACTTCATCCTATCCAGTACAACATTATACCTCAGGGCTCTTCTTACAGGTTCTGATGTTGAACAAAACAATCCAGAGCAGGTAGTGTAAGAAGTTCCCTCTGAGGAAAAGAACCAGCTGAGGAGCATGGTGCAGCTTAGAGACCAGAGGTCTGGTTTGCTTGCTGGCATATGAGGAATTTAGGTATCTTTTCAGCCCAATCACATCAGCAATTCTCACTTGGTTGCAGAGGTATAGAGGGTCAGAAGAGGAGAGAGGGTGTGTACTCACTTCCCTGAGCACATTCTCCACAAGTGACACTTTAGTCAGAGCCATTCCATTAAGAGTTTGATGACAAGACAACAAGGAAGGGAGTGTGGGAATGAGACTCACGTTCTCATTCCCAGAGCACCTCTCAGACTCCTGCACCCCACAGCAAGCACAACAGTCGGCACCTCCTCTCTGCTCAGGACACCATCGCCAGGTCTCTTTTAAAGACCAATTCCTCCCTCTTAACAGCAACCTACCTCTCTATGTTTGGGACCAAGCTTTCCTGCCTCCCTGGATTCTGCGTCCTGTCCTCCAGAGCAGAGATGCCGAGCGCCACTCACTCTTCAAACTCTCTTGGAAGTGCTTAGTCACCCACCCAGCCACGTGGCATCCGCTTTCTCATTGTGGGTCTGGTATGTGAACTAAAAAGTTATTTTCCAGCCTAGTTGGAAACAGCAGGAACTTGCACTGACTTGTTAGACTGGCAATGCTAGAAGAGTTAGGGACACGTGCCAAAGAAAAGAACGGATAGCCAATCAACATGGAGCAACTTTCTCAACCTCTAGCCTAAGAGTAAACCTTGGTGCTGGCAAAGGAGAGCTCTTTGAGGCCTTTGGTGCCAGATTTACCCTGGGAGATGTGCTGGGACTTCATGGGCTCCACACTACATGTGTGGAGAAATCATAGGGCAACTTCTAGAGTCAGGGGTCCAGAGGAATGAGAAATTCTAGAGTGACAACAAAATCCTGAAGAGTTAAGACGACAAAAGACCAAAGCCCTAGATATGACCCAGATGTGGAAGGGTAAAGAGCAGAAAACCAGAACTCTCGACAGTGGCTGCTAGGCTTGCAAGCCCTCATGAGGGCTGCCCCCGGCCCCTTGCAGATGCTGCTGGCTGCCCAGTTCCCTTGCAGCCCAGGTCCCATCCCAGCTCCTACCTGGTAGGTACCTGTCGTGGCTGTGACTGTACTCTGTGGCAGTGAGTGGTAAGTGAGTCTGTGTAAAGGGCTGGTTGCCAAACAGATTGTCACTGCGAAGGTTGTGGCAGAGCTTCTCCAGGAATCGGAGGACATAGGTGATGCTGTTGACTGCTGGGAGGTTGAGGGTGTGCTGTTCCCGGTCAAACATGGCTGTGGAGTTAAGTAAAGAAAACAAGTCAGTTGTGCAGTGCGGTGTGGTGCTGGCCAGAGAAGCCCAATTAGCTCACTGCTTGTCTTGGGATTGGCTAGTTACACAGAGGCAGTGCCCGGGCTGCTTGTCTGTCTGTCGGTCTTCTTCCTGCTGCCCTCCCTTGCTCAAGGGCTTAGATTTTTGCTTCTAACTCCCAAGGGTGTGCAACCCTGGGAGTGGCCAGGCCAAGTCTGTTGTACCCTCAGGGCTCTGGAATGATTTCACTCAACTTGTGAAACAACTAGGAACATAATGCTATCAGCTTCATCACCTGGCTGGGCTTCCTTCAGGAAATGTGTTCACCTAGGGCGCTGTTTTCACAAGTAAACTGCCCAAGAACAGGTAAGCTGTATAGAAGGAAATACTGCCGTTGGTAGCAAGGGCTTAGGTTAACAATTTCCAACCCATACAAGGATACTAGATCTGGGCAACATTTGGAAATGTCTCTTGTCTGTTTTTATTTTATGTCCTATCTAGTTCTATCAAAATATTGGCATAATTTTTAAAAAGAAAAAAGGCTCACGTAATTGTCTTTGAGGGAAGTGAGAAAATGGAGATCTGGGGAGATAACTCACTCTTAGAAAAGTTTTGAAGAGAAGAACTCTAGGCAGGTAGAGGCAAGGGCAACTCCAGACACTAAGGAAGGCTCAGACCCTGCAGACTGCTGCAAGGGAGAGGCTAGAGAGTGGTCTGGCCTCAGAAGGACAGACTTACTGTATCAGCAGTTCCCATTCTCCATGCAGCCAGTTACTGCCTAGACGGGGCTCTCTGACGTCTCTGTTTGCCTCCATAGACTATTTCGATTTTCCTTTCCACCAGTGCAGACCTGAGCCTGTCCTCTTGTTTCCCCTTTTCCTGGACAGTGTGTGGCAGAAACCTCTGACCCAGAGTAAAAGGTCAACAGGTGTTTGCTAAAAGAATTGTTTGGCTACTTGTGTTCCCCGTCAGCTGGTTTCCTGAAGCTAATTACGACAGCTTACTAAGGAGGAAAGGGAGAAGGCTGTAAGGCAGCATTACTATTGTAAGGACTGGAAGGCTGCAGGACAAGCCTCTGTAAGCTTGGTGGGTAAAAATAAGATTTTGGACTTAAGAAAAGTGAAACAGAAACAAGGCACAGCAGGAAAGTATTTTCAGTTACAGCAAAAAGTACCACACCGTAAAACGCTCATTGTCCTCTGTCCTGGGTTCAGCTCCCTTGTATGGGTCCTAGAAACCCAGAAGCTAAGGAAGTAGAGGAATAGGAGGAAGTCAGAAGTTCCCTGAAGCCATTTGGGGAAATTCTCTTGTGGCAACAACATAACCCCTATGTATCCTTCCTCTGGAATGGTTTTAAGCCACACACTCATATATTCTGTGGGGACAGGAGAGGACTGTTCAAAGGCTGTGTTAGGCAGTCTGGCTTTTCTTGGCAGAGATGTATGGCACATACCATATATGGCACATGGTTCAGAAGAGCCTAGAGCTGGAAGTGAGAACTCTTGAGGAATGGGATACTTTTGCATTCTCCAGAATTGGTAACTGTGAACTTGGAATTAGGATGTCTCATTAGAATGAAGGCCTGCCCCTCTGGCTAGGAAGTCAAACCAGCTTGAAAGTGGTTACCTGAGATGACCTCACCGCCATGGCCCTGTTTGAGAAAGCTGAAGACAGTTTTCTGGTGATAAGCACAGTCAATGCAAGCCTGGACAGCCTGCTGCAGCACCACAGAGGCACGGGCTGGCCCAAAATGGTCAGGAAGTCGTTGGATCTTCTTCTTATCCAAGTGGGGGCCTGTGCTGCCGCTCTTGTTCAAGTAGATACAAACTATAGGAAACAAAGAAGCCAAGAACCTTACGGTGTGCCTGGCAGAGAGAAGTCAGAGTGCAGCTCTCTTCCATCTGCTAAACTCTGGACTTGGCTCCACTGCAGTCCCCACAGCTGCACCACAAAACACAGTGGTGGTACAGGGGGCTTGGAAAATCCCATGCCTAGTTGCCACCAGCCCAAGGTCTCTGGGGACACAGCCTACTAGGAGAAAAACCCAGAATGGAAATCAAGGCACAGAACTTGTGTTGTTTTCTGGGCCCTGAAAAGAAAATGTAAACTCTGTTCTTTCCTAGATGTCTCTAAGGTGAGTCAGATAACAAGTGAAGAAACAGCCAACAGCACTGTGGGAACCAGACAGCAGACTGGAGAAGTAGCCACTGACACAGCAGACCCCAAGAAGCTTTGTGTCCTGAAGCAGGAAGGAGGCTGACTTGAAGACACCTAATTGGCAGAATAAAGGTGCCTATAAGGGTCAATCTAGGAAAAGGAGGATCAGTTTAGGTCTCTTAAGAATAGGGAGCAGGGGACTATGGAGATGTTCAGTGGATCCAGTGCTTGCTGTACAAGCTTGAGGACTAAGTCAGGGCCACAAGAACCCATGTGAACACTAGGTAAGCATGAGGACCACCTATACTCTAAACACTTGCAAGGCAGAGTACAGACAGGAGCCTGCTGGAGCTAGCTACATCCACTATCCCATGTTGGTGAGCTTTGAGTTCAACTGAGAGACCCTGCCTCAGTGAACAAGGTAGAAAGAGATCCAGACTATTGGCCTCTATACGCGCGCGCACGCACGCACACTCTCTCACACACACACAAACACACATACTACACAAATATACATGAAAAAAAAAAAAAAAAAAAAAAAAGACCGGGCGGTGGTGGCACACGCCTTTGATAGCCTTTGATACCAGCACTCGGGAGGCAGAGCCAGGTGGATCTCTGTGAGTTCGAGGCCAGCCTGGTCTACAAAGTGAGTTCTAGGAAAGGCGCAAAGTTACACAGAGAAACCCTGTCTCAAAAAACCAAAAACCAAACCAAACCAAAACAACAACAAAAAACCAGGACATGGTGGTGAACACTTGTAATTCCAGCACTTAAGATTCTGAGGTGAGATTATGAGTTCAAATTTAAGAAAAAAAAAAAAACAGCAATAACAAAAAGCAAAAAGTAAAAAAAGAAGCTGGGCGGTGGTGGTGCACACCTTTAATCCCAGCACTTGGGAGGCTGAGGCAGGTGGATCCCTGTGAGTTTGAGGCCAGCCTGGTCTACAGAGGGAGATCCAGGACAGTCATGGATATACAAGAGGAACCCTGTCTCAAAACAAAACAATGCTCCCCTCCCCCATGAAAGAAAAAGAAAAAAAAAAAAAAAAGGGAGGATTTTCATGTTTGGTGTGTTGCCCTAGTACTGAAATTGCTAAAAATGGAGGAACTCAGAGACAAGACACTTACAAATGTTCATAGTAGTTTATTTTCAATAATCTCAAATTGAAATTAGTGCAAGTGTCCATCAGCAGGAGAATGACCACACAAACTAGGTAGGGTGTGTTCATTTAATGGAATACCACTTGGCAGAAAGAAAACCTTGACCTATGGATAGGCACAAAAACATAAGTGCCTTTCAAAAAAAATTTTTTTTGAGTGAAAGAAACCAGATACAAGAGTACATACAGACAGCATGGCTAATTTATATTAAATTCAAGATCTACAAAATCTAACTCATGATAAAAAGATTTCAATCACAGTGGAGACAAAGACTGACGGCAAGGAGCCTGATGGAACTTCTGGGGTGACAAAAGTGTCCTGTGTTTTGATCACGGGGGGGACATAGCAGTTACACAGGTGCTGACATTCATTAAAATTCAGCAAACTGGCCGGGTGGTGGTGGCACATGCTTTTAATCCCAGCACTTGGGAGGAAGAGGCAGGTGGATCTGAATTTGAGGCCAGCCTGGTCTACATAGTGAGTTCCAGGACAGCCAAGGCTACACAAAGAAACCCTGTCTCAAAAAATGCAAAAAATAAAATAAAATTCAGCAAATTGTAAATGAGTGTACAATATATTTGCAACTAAGATTTGTATATCTAATGGATGTAAGTCTTATATGATTCTTCTAATGGTGATTTTCAAATTAATTTTACATGACTCATATGGTGAAACACCAAATGGCAACCCTCAACCTTTAGAAGACTGCCAGTTTTAGAACATGGCTCTGAAAGTCTTCAATGCCTATCATTGTTCTCTGTCACACTTGACCAACAGACAGCAGTAGGCATGACACTGTGCCAGTTTCTGGGCCTAGGATTAAGAAACCAGCAGCTTCTACTTCTTGTTTCTTGGTGTATTTACTCTTGGATCGCAACTATTTATTATGTGTAAGAAAACAAACCATCTTGAGGAGAGGTTCATGTGGAGAAACAGGCAGAACCAATATGCCAGTCATGTGGGAAAGTGGATCCCTAGTCAGTTCCACTCCCCATCTGGCACGGTATGCAATACATGAGCTGTCTTCACAGTCTGCCCTCAGTGTTTCAAACTATCAAGTTTTGTAGTTGTTTGTCACATAACAAAAGCTTATCAGAATAGATTCTGATACAAGATGCTTCAGTAACAAATGCCAAACACATGACATTGGCTTTGGAACAGAGGGAGGGGGGCAGAAAGCAGCACAAACAAAATCCCAGTGGGGACTCAAGTCCTGGGGTAGTGATTATTTTTTCTTTAGTGCTGGGGATCAAATCCAGAGCCTCATCCAGCAAGTGCTCTACCACTGAGCTACATTCCCAGGTCCTTTAAGAGTTTTAATGGAAGCCTCAAGTTGCCCAGAAGGCTCTCCGTCAAGAGTTTAGGAAAGTGAAGACAATATAACTGAAGATGAAGGATGGGGCACATGTGCTAGGAAGGGACTGGAAGTTTGATAGGATTGTTGCCCATAATAGCATAAAACAGAAAGTGTACTTGAGCTCAATGAAATAGCTAAGATATTTAAAGCCATCAAAGTGCTACCTGCCTTCTTGCTGCTTATGATAAAATGTTAAGATGAGAGATAAAATCCTGTATTGAGAAGTAAAAAAGAAGGTGGGGGTTGGTGGTACATATCTTAAATCCTAGTATTCATAACAGAGGCAGGTGGATCTCTGAGTCTGGGGCCAGTCTGGGTCTACGTCGTGAGTACCAGGCCAGCCAGGGCTACATAGTGAAACCCTGTCTTCTCAAAAAACTAAAAAAGAATCAGAAGAATGTCTAAGAATATGCTTTATGAATTTCTTTCAGACCAAAGATTTCCACAGGAATTTGCTGAGGGAAACCCTTGCAGACTTTTTTTCTTTATACAACAAGATTAATTTTTTTCCTCTTTAAAAATATCAACCCCCTCTTCCACAAATCTCTCCCATGTTCCCCTCCTTCCCTTCCCTCTCAAATTCATGGCCTCTTTTTCTTTATTAAGATTCTCCAGGGTGCTTTTAGCTGTAGCTACAGAAGAAGCAAACCCTGATTCTACTCAGAGAAACCCCTCAAACTGTCAAGATAGTCATTTTGTTAGAATGATTGCCGACATGAACTTAGAAGGTTCAGAGACAGTACAAAATGGAAAACATCTGTTCCTCTGCCCCCACGCCTTCTTTTTTAAAAAATCTTCTCTCATATATTACATTCCAACCACAGTTTCTCCTTCTTCCTCTCCTCCCAGCTCCACCTCCCCTCTGCCCCAGATTTATTCCTCCACTGTTTCCCTTCAGAAAAGGACAGGCCTCCCAGGAATATCAACCAAACATGGCATATCAAGTTGCAATAAGACTAGGTGTCTAACTACAGTCCCAGAGGACCTGACACACTCTTCTGGCCTCTATAGGTAACACATATGCATGTAATACACAGGTACATACTTGCAGGCAAAATAGACATATACATAATATATACATACACACATATATACATATATGCATACACACACACACACACACACACACACACACACACACACACACACACGTATCCTGCCTTCACTTCTTAATCTCTTTGTACTCCCAACCTTTCTTAGGCAAGGAGAAAAGAGAAGACTAGGTAGTCTAATGGCAAAGGACAAATAGAACTACAAAATGTCTAGGAAGCAGCATTGGACCTAACTAAGGAATTGGCTCATGTGCTCATATGAATTCCAGAATGTCTGCAATTAGTGACTGCTGCACACTATAAAGTCATCCTAACCCTGGCCCACAGCTACATGTTTGCTATGTGACTCTTTAGTTCACGGGTCTTCTGATGGAGAGGAACAACATCCAAGTCCTGTGGCTAAGAAATGTCATATAAGAGGACTTGTGCACCTGCACCTCATTCAGAGGACGAGATAGATGGTGGACCTGTTGCCTCATGTTGTAAGGAGATGAGACTTTTGATGAAGAGTCCTGTGAGGAAACAATTAACTTCTCAAGTAGGAAAAGTGTAAATAATTTATATATAGAGGGTTGTCTGAAGTAGTTTTAAAATATAGCTCATGATTCTTTAACCCGCCTCCACTAAGAGGTGAGGTCTGATTAGGGATTCCTTATTCTTGAATTTAGGTTCTGTGGCTAACTGATTAATAGAATATAGTTGAAATGATGCTAAGTTTGGGGCTTGGGCATTAGGGTCTTTCTAACCATAGTCTACTGAATTGTCTGGGAAGAGGCATCTCAATTGAGAAAATGCTTCCACATGATCGGCCTACGGGCAAGTCTGTAGAGCATTTTCTTTTTCTTTTTTTTTTTTTTTTTTGGTTTTTTTCAAGACAGGGTTTCTCTGTGTAGCTTTACGCCTTTCCTGGAACTCACTTGGTAGCCCAGGCTGGCCTCGAACTCACAGAGATCCGCCTGGCTCTGCCTCCCGAGTGCTGGGATTAAAGGCGTGCGCCACCACCGCCCAGCTGAGCATTTTCTTGATTGGCGATTGATGTGGTAGGGCCCAGCCCACTGTGGGTAGTACTAACCCTGGGCAGGTGGTCCTGGATGGTATAAGAAAGTAGGCTGGCCGGGCGGTGGTGGCACACGCCTTTAATCCCAGCACTCGGGAGGCAGAGCCAGGCGGATCTCTGTGAGTTCGAGGCCAGCCTGGGCTACCAAGTGAGTTCCAGAAAAGGCGCAAAGCTACACAGAGAAACCCTGTCTCGTAAAACCAAAAAAAAAAAAAAAAAAAAAAAAAAAAAAGTAGGCTGAGTAAGTCATGAGGAGCAAGCCACTACACAGATTCCTATATGGCTTCTGCTTCAGTCCTTGCCTCTAAGTTGCTGCCCTGAGTTCCTTTGAGGGTTGACAGTGATGTGAAATTGCAAACCTTTCCTTACCAAGTTTCTTTCTTTCTTTTTTTTGAGACAGGGTTTCTCTGTGTAGCTTTGAAGCCTGTCCTGTCCTGGAACTTGCTCTGTAGACCAGGCTGGCCTCAAACTCAGAGATCTGCCTGCCTCTGCCTCCCCAGTACTGGGATTAAAGGCATATGCCACCACTGCCTGGCTCTATCAAGTTTCTTTTGATCATGCTGTTTTTTTTTTTTTTTTTTTTTTTGTTGTTGTTTTACTGTTATTTTTGAGACAGGGTTTCTATGTATAGCCCAGGCTGTCCTGGAACACGCTTTGTAGACCAGGCTGGCCTCAAACTCAGAGATCTGCTTGCCTCTGCCTCCCAAGTGCTGGAATTAAAGGTGTCCACTATTACTACTGGGCTTGGTCATGCCATTTTATCACAGCAATAGAAAACTGTAAGTTAGGATGATCAAAGAATCAGTCGACTCTCTAGACATAAAGAGTTGAAGCCCAACTTGGACAATAATGAAAGATTGTCTCAAAACAAAACAAAACAACCATGGTGTTGGGGATTTAGCTCAGTGGTAGAGTGTTTGCTTAGCAAGTACAAGGACTGAGTTTGGTCCTCAGCTCTGGAAAAAGAAAATCAAAACAAAAACAAACAATCCCCCATCAATAAAACCAAAACAATAAATATTAAAAGAATTCAGGTGGAAAAACCATCTTACTTATAGGATAATATCTCAGAAATCATGCAAACATAGAGAAAATATAATGAAATATCTAAATTATTGAGAGAAGCCCCCACCAACTTAGACTTCTGAACCCCATAAAATCTAAAGTCAATAATACAAGTTTACACCCAAAGAAACTCAAAAAAGAGGAAATTAAGCTCAGACTAAGCAGAAGAGAATAAAGATTAGAGGAGATCCACAACTCCTCTTGTAGCATGAATCTTAGAGAGTCTTATTAATAAAAACAAATCCGGGCCAGGTATTGGGGTGAACACTCGAAGATCAGAGAGACAGAACAAGCCACAGCTAACCTCAACCTGGCCAACTTCTCAGCTGGTCTTGTTTCCTCAGACTGGAAGCTTCTGTGTCCTCATCCCAATGGCTCTCAGCTGAACTGCTGCTGTTCAAAATCTAAAAGCTTAACCAGCCAAAATGCTTCTAGTTTCTGGTCCTCACGCCTTATATACCTTTCTACCACCACTTTCTGGGATTAAAGGCGTGAATCACCATGCTTGGCTGTATCCTTGAACAGATGGATCTCTGCCTCTGGAATGCTAGGATTAAAGGCATGTGCTACCACTGCCTATCCTAAGTATCTAGTGGCTTTTCTGTTCTCTGAGCCCAGATAAGTTTATTAGGGTACACAATATTTTGGGGAACACAATACCACCACATCCTCTTTACCAGGGACTCCACAGCTACCACACTTGGCCAGAGCCCAGAATGGGGAAATAGCAATGAAAGAACAAAACACACCTGTGGTGGTTTGAAAGAAAATGGCCCCTAAAGGAAGCAGCACTATTAGGAGGTGTGGCCTTTTTGGAAGAAGAGTGTCACTGTGGGGGTGGGCTTTGAGGTCTTATATACACTCAAGCCACAACCAGTGTTCAGTCCGCTTCCTGTTGCCTGCAAGATGTAAAACTCTCAGTTACTTCACCAGCACCATGTCTGCCTGCATGCAGCCATGTCCTACCATGATGATAATGGACTGAACCTCTGAAACTGTGAGCTCCCAGTTAAATGTTTTTCTTATAAGAATTGCTGTGTCTCTTCACAGCAACAGAAACCCTAAGACAATACTCAGCCATCAAAGGTGAGACTAGATATTTATACCCACAAACATCTGGAGCATCATAATGCCAGATGCCTAGATCCCAATGAAAACACAAACATGAACAACCAAGACAATATTCCTCCAGCAGAAGCCACTAGCCCTACTGTAGTAGGCTCTGAGGACCTTAAAGTGGACATAAATAAATGCCTTAATGAAGCCCATGAAAACAGAAATAGTTGACTGAAATAATGAAAACAACTTAAGACACGAGAGTAGAATTTAGCAAAGAAATAGAATTGCTAAATAAAAGTCAAATTGAAGCCGGGCGGTGGTGGTGCACGCCTTTAATCCCAGCACTCGGAGGCAGAGCCAGGGGGATCTCTTGTGAGTTTGAGGCCAGCCTGGGCTACCAAGTGAGCTCCAGGAAAGGCGCAAAGCTACACAGAGAAACCCTGTCTCGAAAAACCAAAAAAAGTCAAATTGAAATAAAATTAAAAATGAAAAACTCAGGAAGTTAAGACTCACCAACAGATCAAAAGACATGGAAGTGAGAATTTCATGTCTTGAAGACAAAGTAGAAGAAATGGATAGTTTGGCCAAAGAAAATATTAAATATAAAAAAAAAATCCAGGTACAAAACATCCACGAAATCTGGGACACTATGAAAAGACCAAATCTATGAATAATATAGAGGAAGGAGAAGAAACTAGGTCAAAGGCACAGAAAGTATTTTTAACAGAATCATAGAAGACAAATTCCCCAACCCAAAGCAAGAGATGTTTATCAAGGTACACAGGAGGCATACAGAACACCAAACAGCACCAGAAAAGAAAATCCCCATGACACATGATAATCAAAAGACTGAATGCACAGGACAAAGAAAGGATATTGAAAGCTGCAAGGGAGAAAGACCAAGGCACATACAAAGGCAGGCCCCTTAGAATAGCACCTGAATCTTCAATGGAGATTAGGAAAGGCAGAGGGGCCTGGATATATTTTCTACAAACTGAGAGACTACAGATGCTAACCCAGACCACTATACACTACCAATCATAATAGATGGAGAAAGAAAAATATTTCTGGCTAAAACCAAATTTAAACAATTTCTGTCTATCAATCCAGCTCTACAGAGGCACTAGAAGGAAAACTTCAGTCTGAAGGGAAAGTTAACTATACCATGAGGATTAAATAATCCCAGAATAGTCAATCAAAAAAGACAATAAAAACATACCATGAGAACAAAATAATAGGCATTAATAAACACTGATCAATAAGTAGTATCTCTCAATATCAACAGTCTCATTTACTCAATAAAAAGACTGGATTAGAAAATAGGATCCATCTTTCTGCTGTATCCAAAAAACACACCTCACTATCAAGGACAGATAGCATTTCAGGGCAAAGGGATGGGAAACAATATTCCAAGCAAATGGAATGAATAAACAAGCAGACTATAATCTAATCTAATTAGGAGAGATAGGGAAAGACACAACATATTCATTAAAGGCAAAACCACACAAAAAGGATATTATAATTCTAAACATTTATGCATCAAACACAAGGGCACTTGTCTTAGGGTTTCTATTGCTGTGAAGAGACACCATGACCATGGCAACTCTTCTTTCCTTTTCTTTTTAAGATTTATTTATTTGTCATATATACAGTGTTCTGCCTGCATGTATCCCTGCAAGCCAGAAGAGGGCACCAGATGTCATTACAGATGGTTGTGAGTCACCACGTGGTTACTGGGACTTGAACTCAGGACCTCTGGAAGAGCAGCCAGTGCTCTTAACCTCTGAGCCATCTCTCCAGACCACCTATGGCAACTCTTATAAAGGAAAACAATTAATTGGCTTAAAGTTTCAGAGGTTTATTAGTTCATTATCATCCTGGCGGGTGGCATGCAGGCAGACGTGCTGGAGAAGGAGTTGAGAGTTATATATCTTGATCTGCAGGCAACAGGAAGAGACTATCACATTGGGTGTGGCTTGAGCACATATGAGATCTCAAGACCTACCTCCACAGTGACACACTTCTTTAAAAAAGGCCACACCTATTAATAGTACCACTCAATATAGGCCAAGTATTCAAACATGTAAGTCTACGGGGGCCATACCTATTCACACTATCACAGCACTCACTGTCATAAAGAAGCACTGTGACAGCTAAAGTTACATATTTGCCCTAAGGACTCTACACACTTGCTCATCCATGTTCATTGCTGCTCTATTCATAATATCCAGGAATTGGAAAGAGGCTAGATGTTCATCACCTGATGGATGGATAATAAAAATGTACATTTACACAATGGAATATTATTTAGCTGTTAAAAAGTGAAATTATAAAACAGGTAAATAGATTTAGCTAGAAACAATTATCTTGAGATATCCCAGACCCCAAAAGACAAATGTTGCATGTTTTCTCTTATATGTGGATGTTAACTTTTAACTTTAAAAACGTGTGTTTCTATTAGAATAACCAGAGAGGTTAGACAGATAGTAAGGGAACAGAGGGAGAAGGTGATCTTCTAAGGAGAGAGAAATAGAATATAGTGTTACAAAGAGATGAAGGGAAACTAGAATAGGAGGATAAAATAGGGAGGAGATGAGAGGGCAGGGTGAGGGAGTGACTATGGAGAGAGTCAACTAATAATGAGTTTCCTTTTGAAAAGCCATTTGGAAACCTACAACTCTAGAAATATCCTAAAATATACACATATATGAAAGGAATTTAAATGGAGGCACTAAGGGGGAGATAATGCCCCAACTAGACATCTTAAGCCATCAAGTTAAAATCTCCAGTGCTAGGATGGATTACATATTGTTGAGTTGTCGACTAAACGGGTCCCAGAGGTCCTATCCCAAATATTACAGGCTATTGGTTACCCTTGGCAACCTGGTGGTAAGGCTATATTGTTGAAGACATCATTTATTTATGTCATTGAACTTGGAGAAATAAAGCTGATGGTCAACTAGAAGCTTTACTCTTGCCGACTGACATTCATGTTGCTGGAAGATATTTTGCACGCTACCAGAGGAGAAAAGTAATCATCAATTATCATCCAACTACAAACCTGTGCTCTACAACAGCAACCTGCCTACAACATATACTGGTGCAATAGTAGCACAGTCATTAGGAGAGTAATCAGACATTTTTAATTGAATGGAAGGCCCACTCTATGAGATGGAACCCATACCTGACACTGATGAAGTGGCCAAGAACCTGGGACTAGATAAGTCATGGGCCTTAGTGTAGAAGTTACTATTATTATTCTGCTAAAGGAACATAGCAATAAAGCGATTTCTAATGACATACAGCTATGCCTATAGATCAGTGCCTAGTCCAGCCCTCATCAGAGAAGCTCTTCTTGCAGTAGATGGGAATTAACACAGACATCCACAATTAGACAATGTACAAAGTGAGAAACTTTCGAGCACTCATTTCTTAATGGCTCAAGGATCTAAGTGGAAAGGATATACTGAGGAGAAAGGCTGTAAGAGCCAGAGGTAGTAGATAGATGACTTCAAGGAAACTGTGTCTTCCAGACACAACAGAGCTGATACACACCTGAACTCAAGAGATTGGACAGCATGCACAAACCTACACAAATTCATATCAGACAAAAATCCCACCAATGCAAAGGGGACAAAAAGAAGCTATTTATAATTGTTACCTGCTGGGAAAGGGAAACTCAGTTTTCCCCAATGGAGTGATACTGGATATATCAACCACACTCTAAGGCAGACCCTATGTCAAGGACAACATAAAAAGATCTCCATATTTTTTGTGTGCTTTTGTTTTGCTTTGGTATGTTTTGTCATATATTTGGTCTTATTTTTTGTTTTAATTTTCATTTTGCTTTGTTTTTTTTGAGAGAGAGAGAGAGAGGAAGAGAGAGAGAGAACATGAAGTTGGGTGGGTAAGAAGGAGGGGAGAATCTGTGAGCAGTTGGGGAAGGGAAAGAATATGATCAAAATATATTGTATAAAAAATTGAAATAAAAATTTAAGAGTATATTATGAATACAATTTTTTGCCCATAATTGAATTAATCTAGATGAATGGAACAGTTTGTTGAAAGACAATCTCCTGAGACCTAGTCAAGAAGAAAAGTACAGGGCTGAGTATAATGATACATGATTGTAATCTTAGCTTCTCAGGAAGCTACGGTAGGGTTGCTTGAGTTCAAGAGTTCAGGGACAGTCTGGGCCAAAAAAAGACATTTTCTCTTAACAAAATATGAAAATAAAGTTGGGTGGTGGTGACACACACCTTTAATCCCAGCACTTGAGAGGCAGAGGCAGGTAGAGTTCTGAGTTTGAGGCCAGTCTGGTCTACAGAGTGAGTTCCAGGGCTACACAGAAAAACTCTGTCTCAAAAATAAAAGAAAGAGAGAGAGAGAGAGAGAGAGAGAGAGAGAGAGAGAGAGAAAGAGAGAGAGAGAGAGAGAGAGAGAGAGAGAGAGAGAGAGAGAGAGAGAGAGAGAAGAGAGGGAAAGAAAAAGAGAGAAAGAAACAGAAATTGAAATAAGCATACATCTATTGAACCAATTGTATAAATAATTAGTAACCTTCCCGAATACAAAGTACCAGGCCCAGATAGGGTTACTGGTAAGTTCTACCAAACATTTAAGAGACAAACTATATCAATTCTATAAATCAATCAATCTCTCTCTCTCTCTCTCTCTCTCTCTCTCTCTCTCTCTCTCTCTCTCTCTCTCTCTCTCTCTCTCCCTCTCTCTCCCTCTCTGTTTCTCCAGACAGGGTGTCTCTGTGTAGCCCTGGCTGTCCTGGAACTCAACTCTGTAGACCAGATTGGCCTCAAACTCACAGAGATTGGCCTTCCTCTGCCTCCCAAGTGCTGGGATTAAAGGTATGCGCCACTACCACCTGACTCTATAAATCTCTTTTGGAAGACAAAAACAGAAGGAATATTTGTCAAACTCATTCTATGAGGTCAGCATTATTTTAATACCCAAACCAAAGAAATAACAATTAAAAGAAAATTGTAGACCAACATCTCTCATGAACATGGATGTCAAAATCTTCAACAAACATTAGAGAAATCTTACCCAATATTGTATCAAAGAATTGTATGACATGAAAAACAGAATTTATCCCAAGTTGGAAGACTTATCCAACATGCAAAAAACCCCTGATAAATGTAAGCTTGGTATGGTGGCTCACATCTATAATGCCAGCATTCAGGAGACTGAGGCAGGAGGATTGTGAGTTTGAGGCCAGTGTAGGATATGATTTAGAGCAAGGCCTTACCCTTCAAAAAATTTAAAAAAACAAAAAAAAAAAAAAACCAAAAAAAAAAAAAAACCTCTTAATCATATTTACAGGCTAAATAAAAAACACATCAATATATTCAGAAACACAATACTCATTTTTAATAAAATCTCTTCAGAAAATAAAAAATAGGCAATTCCTTTAACGTGTTAAATACTTAACACAGACTCCTACAGTTGACATATGAAACAGTGAGAAACTAAGAGAACTCCCATTAAGATGAGGAACAAAGTAGGAGTATCTCCTCTCACCACTCCTCTTCAGCATCACAATGCAAGTTCTAGATAATGCATTATGATGTGAAAAGAAAAGTATACACATTAGCAAATAAAAAACCTTCCCTGGATCACAAATGATTTTCTACATAGAAATATGAAAAAAGAAAAGAAAAGAAAAGAAAAACCAAGCAAAAAAACAAAGCAACCTGGAACTAAAAAGTAATTGTAAAAGGCTGCAGAATATAAAGTTAATATTTAAAACTCACTTTGCTCTATATTAACAATGTTTTAATGAAAATACATTATCATTACAATAGTTCTAAAGGAGTAATATTTAGGTTTTAACATAATAAGATATGGGACTTTATTAGTAATATCATGTTATTTTGAAAAAAAAAAAAAGAAATCAAAGTACCAAATTAGTGGAGAGCATAATATAACTCACTGCTAAGAAATTAGGGTCTGGGGATTTAGCTCAGTGGTAGAGCACTTGCTAAGCAAGTGCAAGGCCCTGGGTTCAGTGCTCAGCTAAAAAAAAAAAAAAAAAAAAAAAAAAAAAAACCCAAAAAAATAAATTAGTCTTTCTCAAATTGATCTTGAGATTCTACATAATCCCAGTCATAACCCCAGAAAGTAGGGCTGGAGAGATGGCTCGGTGGTTCTCTTGCAGAAGACCAGGGGTTTGGTTCCTGGCACCCACACTGGATTGCTTACAACTGCCTGTAACTCCAGTTCCAAGTATCTGACGCCCTCTTCTGGCCTCCATATGCATCAGCACACATGTATACATACACACTTAAGCACGTACACGTACACTTAAAAAAAAAAAAAAAGAGTCCCAGAAAATTATTTTCTGGATAGCTACAAATGAAACCTGAGTTTTGCACAGAGAGGCACAAGACCCAGACTAACCACTATAGTATTAAAGGTGAAGAAAAAAGTTGGGGGCCTGAAACTTCATGACCTCAAAACTTAGTACATAGCCCTGCAGCCATGGCACTGTAATATTGGTAAGTAAATAGAAAAACAGAACAGATATAGAGCCCAGAAATAAACTTACAGGAGGAGTCACCTTGTTTTTGACAAAGGAGTAAAGGCAGTCTCCTCAACAAATTGTGTTGGAACAACTGAATATTCACATGTCAACCCTTCCCTAACCAAAAGTCAAACAATAACAAAACATCTAGACAGACCTTGTATATGATACAGGAAGGCCCTGTATTTTGAAGTTATTTGGAGAGGAAACCATGGCTGAGTAGCCCTTCTGCTCTAACATTTTAGAGTCTGTGCAGAGACAGACTTAACTCATCTAACAGCAAGGAGGTCATTCTCATTTTTTAGACATCCCTGAGGAAGATAGGGTAACTATAGAGTAAGTTTTCACATAAATATCTCAATGCACACATACAAATGAGTACTTTAAGGTCACCCCACTGGTAAGGTAAGAGTAAAGGGATAGGTATTTTACAGTTAACATTATACATAGTTTATAAAATGGGGGCAGATAGGAGATAGGACTTTTGTGTGTGCCAGCCTATAACACACACACACACACACACACACACACACACACACACACACACACACACCAGGCCGATTAGCCATTCTCATCAGCTACCAAATTTTACTTTGAATCAATCATCCATTGTCTGGTCTCCAAAGTAAAATTCACTTTCACCATCAAGGTTTGCCTTCATTAAGATTGCTTTTTAAAATTCAGAAGCTTTTCATCCAAATTGAAATGGTGGTAGCCTCATGGAATGCTATAAGGCTTCTGAAAAGTGGAAGGGATCATTAAGAAGGGAGTGACCCAAGATGAGCATTACTTTAAACTGGGCCAGCAAGCTCTGAGTGTTTCCCTATTCCTTGAAACCAGCCCCAGTTTCCCACGTTTGAGTTCACAGAACAATTACCCCAGTTGTGTGTGTGTGTGTGTGTGTGTGTTTTATTGCTCTTGACAAAATGAAAGTTTCTCTGAGACTATTTCAAATGCCATAGAGAATTTTTTTAAAGATTTATTTATTTATTATGTATACAGTGTTCTGTCTGCATGTATGCCAGATATTACAGATGGATGTGAGCCACCATGTGGGTGCTGAGACTTGAACTCAGGACCTCTGGAAGAATTGCTAATGCTCTCTTAACCGCTGAGCCATCTCTCTAGCCCCTGAGAATTTTTTTTAAACTTAGGGCCTACCTAGGTTTACACATGGACAGAGTTAGTTATTGGTAGAAGACAAGAGAAAATGTAGACACTATGCCTCAAGGTCAAACTACAGTTAGTTCCATCCTCTGCTCTTACCTGTGGGGGCCTGCATGGCTGAACTGGGGATGGTGGCAGCATCTTGGGGAACAGTGCTGGTATCCGGTTCAGGGGTGCTGGTTGTTGGTGAGGTGGGTGGTGGGCTCAGCAAAGTCCGAGGTTTCCTCTGTTAAAATGGATGGGGAAAAGTTTGCTACCCATGAAAGGTAACGTCCTTTTTCATTCCTCTGTTCCTAGCACTCAGTACACCCATGAAATGAACATATTTATGAATGGAATCATATTTTATTTTCTACTCAGTAACTGGCCCCAAAGTTATACATATTCAAAGTACTTAGTAAACACTTTTCTGAATGTACGTACATGATTTTGGTCTTCTACAGAGAAAGAGCTTAATGTACTTTTATGCTAGATTCAGTATCATAAGAACTCCAAATCCTTTGTAAATTGGGCAGATAAAAGCAGAAAACATGCTATGGCTTAATGTTATTACTTTGTTTCTTTCTTTAAATGAAAATGAACCTTCCGACTCTACCAGTTGTTTTCCTCTGCCTCCTTTCTTCAGCTTATTAGCTGCTACTCCTTCCCTTAATAATCTAACAGTTCCTGATTACACGACTTTTCTAAAACCCTGCAATTTTATCTGGCTCACATCTTTACAACTTGAAGTTTTCTCTTCGATGGGAAATGTTTTCTCTTGTTTATGGTATCAATTTATGTCCATCTAGGAAGCTCTCTTACTTTTCCTCATAACTCCATACTTTGTATTGTCCATGTACTATTACTACCTGCTTGCACAGTGATGCTCCTATTAGCTTAGAGCCCTGTGAAGGTCTGAGTGTCATTCCTCACATGGCCCTTGACATATAAGTATTAATAAATGTTTATCATAAAGCATACAATACAGATTACCAATAATGGGGGTAATTAAGAAGATCTGAGAGAAACCTACTGTTGTTATTATTTTTTGCTGGAACTTAGGATGTTTCTAGAAACAGTTTCTAAAAGCCTTCTGGTATACAAGGAAACCACTACCAAGATCCAAAATTCCTCTTTCACAAAGTGCTTGTGTAAGGTACACTGCTGTATAAACCTGTCTGCCTTCTAGGGACGCATACTCTAGAAAGATCTGGTGACAGTAGCAGCCATACATAAAATGGCTTCACATGAAGAAGCCATCGTGCAAAACCCTCATTAGAAACGGACATATGCTCACATTATCAGATACTTCTGAAAGTAGAATTCCATGTAAGTAGTAAGTCATGATAGAAGGGAAATAAATGAGTTGGTGCTATTATTTCAAGGATCCCTCAGAGAGAAGCCTGGTGAGTTGAGTACCCAAATATTGTAGAAGAAAGCAGAAAGATGGAAGGTACCATTAGAACTTTAGATAGGTGTAATTACATGTATCACACAGATTCATGCATTAACTTAGCTCCATTTAAAAAGGGGAGAAAGGGGGCTCAGCACCCCATGGAAAGAAATTGTTCCAAAGTCACATAGGTGACCATAAATGGGGATGAGACCAATGTCTTTCTGTACGCTGTGAATATATGTGGTTCCCACTGGTTAATAAATAAGTTGCTTTGGTTTATGGCAAGGCAGCTTAGAGGCAGGCGGGAAATCCAAGGAGAGAGACAGGAAAGAGAAAGGCTGAGTCTGGAGAGATGCCAGAGGCCACCGAAGGAGAAGCAAGATGCCAGCAGACCGGTAATGTCATGTGGTAAAACATTGATTAATAGAAATGGGTTAATTTAAGATGAAAGAAGTAGCTAGCAAGAGGCCTGCCATAGGCCATACAGTTTGTAAATAATAAGCCTCTGAATGATTATTTTATAAGTGGCTGAGGGATCGCAGGGCCAGGAGGGACCAGAGGAATGTGGGGCCAGACGGGACCTGAGAAAACCTTCCTACTACAAACCAAAGCCTAAATGTGTCTGGTTTCTAAGACTTTCTTTTTGTTCCAAAAAGAAGCAGTGTCATCACATGGAAGAAATTTATAGAATTATGTAAAAGAATAAAAGGGGGGAATTAGGGTCAGACACTAGGACACAAAACACAGGGTACCATGAGAACGTTTACAAGAGGATGGAAAAAGAACATTGGCTACTATGTTTTCAACTTCCTGAAGGGTGCAGAGCAGAGCAATCATAATATCCAAGGTCTTAGTGTTCAAAGGATACTAAAGGTCCTTTAATATAATCATCTTCAAAAACAAGAAAACAAGAACAGAAACAAACAAACATACAAAGAAAACCACTTTGCTCTCTCCATCTTTCCCGCCTCTCCATTCTCTTAGTGGCAATGGGAGCTGCTGTGTACCATGCAGTATATCCTTCTGTCCAAACAGCTTTCCTTGCAAATGTTCATTGCTTAATGTGTTGGTCTGGTTCAAGGCCTCTGGTACACTGTCAATACTGGACCCTCGCTGACACTCTTTTCAGATATCTGCTGCTTCCTTGAGTCAGTTTTCTGGTTTTTGTTTTGGCCCTTTGTTTATTTTTTTAAATTAACATTCTTATTGTATTTCTTTATTCATTCTCTCTCTCTCTCTCTCTCTCTCTCTCTCTCTCTCTCTCTCTCTCTCTCTCTCTCTCGACAGGGTTTCTCTGTGTAGCTTTGCGCCTTTCCTGGAACTCCCTTTGGAGACCAGTCTGGCCTCGAACTCACAGAGACCCGCCTGGCTCTGCCTCCCCAGTGCTGGGATTAAAGGCATGCGCCACCACCGCCCGGCTATTTTTTTCTCTTATATTTCTTTATTTTTATTATTTTTTTTCAAGGTTTCCCTTTGGGGGACATTACAAGGGTGAAGGGCGAATACATAGGGACTGGAAAATAAGTGGGATTGGGGTGCATGATGTAAAATTCCTAAAGAACCAATAAAAAATTATGATTAAAAAAGACTGAAGATTATAATAATTTTAATATTTAGCATTCTGATTCTATGATTTCAATGTCTTTTCTTCCTACTACTCTGTTTTATTTTGAAGAGAAATTCTAGAGTAAATATATTTAAGTGGCTTGTACTTTGTTAACTACCAAAATGTATGCTAAAACAAACTCAGAAGGGTTTAGTGACAGGTAACAGATAAAATACAATTAAATCATTTTCTGAAAAAAAAAAATCATCTTCAATATTTCTGCCTTCCTCTTCCTGAAATAGACTCCTGGCAGAGACACCTAGGCCCTGAGAAACAAAGACCTGTTTGAATTCCCATTTACTAGCTCTCAGTTTTGGTTTTTGGAGTTTCTCAGATACACACATTCCCTCTTTTGACTACCCTCAAGACATGCCCACATAATCAAAACCATGGTTCTCTGGCCTTGGCATCCTTAGGGCCTTCATTCAGCCTCTCCTCTACAACATGAGAAAGAGAAGAGTGAATAAAGTGATGGTGTAATAAAGTCGTAGTTAGTAGTAGTAGTAGTAGTAGTAGTAGTAGTAGTAGTAGTAGTAGTAGTAGTAGTAACAGTGTAGTAGATAAGAGTCAGGATCAGGGTTTGGTATTAGGAGCAATGGATCAGAAATAGCACTGAATGTTATACAGAAAGATTAAGCAGTGACATTGGGAATTCAAATCCAATAAAAAAGAAAAAATAAGAGTGGTAACGTCAGGACTAAAAATCTTCCATTCGCCCATCCACTCACCCACTCATCCACTCACCCACCCATCCACTCACCCACCCGTCCATCTTCCCACCCACCCATCCATCTTGCATATACAGAACATCTCCCAAGAGACTGAGATACAAGGCACTGCAGGAGGAAAAGAGAAGAGAAAGATTAGGTGCTTGACCTTGAGGAGTTTATATTCTATAAGGACTAATGTTAGCTAGAGCTACTAACAAGCATAGCAAATCGACCGAATGACCAACTCTGGGGAAATATGAGACTGCAGTGGAGGTCCAGGGAGAACAGGACATCATTTCCACAGGGTGATTCAAGTAATCAAATCCAGGAGGGAGGCTCTGAGAAATCCTTGATCACTAGGACGTGAGTGGAGGTGAGATGCTAATAAAGGCCCTACAGGAGCTTTTTTACACCAGTGCTTTTGCTAGGGAAGCTATCAATGAAAATGATGAATGACTTAAGAGGTTGTACTTTCAGTAACCATGCTCACTGAAGCTTGACTTGATCTTTTCCCACACTAGAGGAAAGTATACAACCCTTAGGTAGAGAAGATGTGTGTGTAGTAGCAACCTTGGAACTAGATCTAGGAACCCATCAATGTCGTCTTTGTCATCACTTGCTATATGGCCTCAGGAAATCATTTCACATGTCTAAGTTTTAATTTACTCCATAATAAAGTAACACTAATAGTACCTCCCAGAGTTTTGTGATGATCATGATATGGAAGCAATAGCATCTAATATAGTCTGACATTAAATAATTAAATGAAGTTTTTAAAAGAAAGGTAGCAACAGCAAAAGAAATGTACAGAATTACATTTACAGAATTAATATACTCTCTGTTTACATGTTGGGCATCTATTCTGTGAAGGTTAATGAGAGGCAGAATATTTTATCTATGGAAGACATTGGATAGACTCTCTCAAAAACTAAAATTGGTTTCCTATCCCTACTATTCTATCTCTAACATTAGCAAACTCCAGATAAGTGCTGAACAGGGATGACAATCTAGATTTCTCTTAAAAACCACCAACTAGGTGGACAAGATGGCTAGATGTGCTCCTTTTTGAGATGAAATGTGTGGATGAATTGCCTCTTTGCTGTCCTGTACCTCTTTCTGGGAAGTCCACGTTTTACCTACCTTACTGCCAGGCTTGGGACCCCTCTTCTTTGGGAATTTCAAAGGTTCAGCTGACTTGGATGGGGTAGAGGTGGGATGGGGAATAAGGATCTTGGGTGTTCGGCCCCGCTTCTTTCCTGGTTTGCGCCCCCTCTGCCCTGGCTGATGCTCCAAGACAGTTTTGGTGCTGAGGATGCTGGGCTTCTCAGTGTTCACATCAGATGCAGGGGAAGGATTCTTTGGAATCACAACTGTAAGACAAAGATCATTCTATTAGCCTTCCTTCTGTATTCCCATGTGTCTTAGCTAGGGTTTCTATTGCTGCAATAAAACACCATGACCAAAAAGCAAGTTGGGGAGGAAAGGGTTTACTGGGCTCACACTTCCACAGTGTAGTCCATCACTGAAGGAAGTCAGGACAGGAACTCAAACAGGGCAGGAACCTGGAGGCCCCTGCAGAGGTCATAGAGGGTGCTGCTTACTGGCTTGTTCCCAGTGGCTTGCTCAGCCTTTCTTAATGAACCCAGGACCACAGCCCAGGGATGGCCCTACCGACAATGGGCTGGGTTCTCCCCCATCAATCACTAATTAAGAAAATGCCTTACAGCTGGGTCTTATGGAGGCATTTACTCAATTGAAGTTCCCTCCTCTCAGATGACTACAGCTTGTGTCAAGTTGACATAAGACCAGCCGGCATACCATCCCAGACAGAAGGAAAAATAACTTGCATTTCTGTCCAAGGAGTTTGTCTAGGGACCTAGTTCCTTGGTATTTGACCTAGATGCTTAGAAAATTACAAAATAAATTGAATTTATTTTGGCTACAATTGAAGGTTTTTAATTATTACTAGTAGATGCAGGAAAATATTAAAAATTTCCCTAAGTATCTTAGAGAAGCATTATGACCCAAGTTCAAGGTGAAGCCTGTGGCTAGAACCAGAGGCTCAAAACTGGGACAGATCTCAGGAGTCTAAAGCCTTCTTCTGATGAGATTAAAGATCTAATAGAAGAGGAAGTGGTGCCTCTCCCAGGCTACTCAGGGAGGCAAGAACTTCTGTTTTCAAACTGAGTCCCTACAGCCAAGGCTACGTCAACATGGCTGAGGTTTTAGCATGATCAGTGCAACGAGGGGAGTGACATGAAAATGGAAATTGTTCTCCTCAACTTAAAGTGTTTGCTCCTTATTAACTTTAAGGTAAAAATCTGAAGTCTTTATTGTGATTCCCAAGAAGTTTGGGCTTTTGCTTCTGCCTTGCACTCTAGTTCTGCCTGATGTCATACTGTGTCACCTACCTTTATATCCTAGTTGCTCTCTATATTGAGCTCTTTATTATTCTTAGTTGGACATGTATTAATACTTAGTTTTCAAAGCTTAAAATAGGAACACATTCTTGTAGCACAAATTGTTAGAAGGTCTTATTAATAAAAACAAACCTGGAGCCAGGTATTGGGGTGAATGCTGAAAGATCAGAGAGACAGAACCTCACCTAGCCAACTTCTCAGCTGATCCTATTTCCTCAGACTGGATGCCTCTCAGCTGAACTATGCTGCTCAAAAACCTAAAAGCTTAGCCAGCCTAGTTCCTGGTCCTCATGCCTTATATACCTTTCTGCTTCCTGCCATCACTACCTGGGATTAAAGGCATGAGTCACCATTCCTGGCTGTTTCCAGTGTGGCTCTAAACTCACAGAGATCTGGATGGATCTCTGCCTACCAAGTGATAGGATTAAAGGCGTGTGCTGCCACTTTCTGGTCTTTATATCTAGTGGCTGTTCTGTTCTCTGGCCCCAGATAAGTTTATTAGGGTACACAATATTTTGGGGAACACAATACCACAACACATTCTCACTGAAGTCTTCTCTGACTTCAGTCTTCAGGCCACCACTAAGTCAGCACTTCTAAAGTATTTTGTGGACATCTGTATTACAGGACTACTTATTCTATGCCATTTATTCATCTTTTCCTCAAATGGAGACTATTTAGAGATAAAGAATATCTAATTCATTACAAAAATAGTTATTGAGCACTTGCTATAGGTTATATACTGTTTTGAGTCCTGGGCATAGAATAGTGAACTGAGCAGACATAGTTTCCACTCATACAGTTTATCTCTTAGTGGGAGAAATGGAAGGGGAACAAATATAGAAGATAATATCAGGTAGTGACAAATTCTATGTTTCATGTAGGATAAAGATACTACATTGTTTGGGAAGGCTTATTTTAAGAGAAAATATTTACACACTGTTTCAAGGAACAAGCCTATGAAGACCCCATGGAGGAGTTTTTAAAGTCTATTTTGTAAGTCTAATGCATAGCAAACACACTCTGAAGTGGGAAGATATTGGTGTTTGTTTGATGTTAGCATGGCTGGATGTAAGTTAGGAATGTGGAGAATAGCTTAGAGAAGAGTAGCGCAAGACTGAGTAGATCCAGCTGGGTGGATAGCCACTAAACTGCTTGCTATGCAAGCACAAAGACTTAAGTCTGAACCCCCAGAATCCATCTAAAAACTATGGGTGGGGGCCGGGCGGTGGTGGCGCACGCCTTTAATCCCAGCACTCGGGAGGCAGAGCCAAGTGAATCTCTGTGAGTTTGAGGCCAGCCTGGTCTACCGAGTGAGATCCAGGACAGGCACCAAAACTACACAGAGAAACACTGTCTAGAAAACAAAACGAAACAAAACAAAACAAATGAACAAACAAACAAACAAAAGCTGGTGGTGGTGGTGTGTGCTTGTTATCCCAGCTCGAGAGAGACAGAGATAGGAAGACAACTGGGGCCCTGGCCAGCCAGCCTACACTATCTAGTGAAGTGGGCCAATGAGAGACCTCAACTCAAAAAACAAGGTGTGTATGTGGAGTGCTGGGGGATGGTGCAGTCAGTAAAGTACTTGCTGTATAAGTGAGAACATCTGAATTCAGACCTCCAGCACTCACATACATCAATATAAATACAGTATACAAAGACATACAAGTACTTGAAACTACTATATCCCATCAAAATTCCAAAGTTAAAAGAACTGAAACCCACCCCTAACAATGGTGAAGGATGTGAAGGAATTAGAATACAACACTGCTGGTCTGAATACAAACTATTCTGGAAAACTGCTTAGTTGTATACCTTATCACCCAATGAAATAAATAAACAATATGGTCACCAATAGACATGTGATAGGATATTTATCACAGCATTTTTCATGAGGCAAATGCTGGAAACAACCCAAATGACAAACAGAAGAACAGAATGTAGTATATTCCTACAGAGGAACACCACAAGAAGCACAGAAGAACTATTGCTAACAATTTTTATATGCAACAACATAGCTGAATTTCACAGAAATATGCTACATGAAAGAAGTCAAATAAAAATTAAATGACAAAAAGCCAGAGTATACAATTTATGAAGTTTGAAAATAGAAAAAAAGCAATCTTGATTGATAAGATGGTAGGTACCTTTGAGTGAGTTGGATATTATGAGGGAGCATCCAGACACTTAAAATGAACTATATCAAAATAAAAGAAAAAGAATAGGGTTGAGGAGAAGGCTCAGTGCTTGATGCTCAAGAATGAGGACCAGAGTTAAGATCCCTAACACTCACATGAAAGTGTAAAAGTGGGCCCTGGTGGTGTGCACCTGAAACAGTGGATTCCAGAGGCTCATTAGCCACCCAGTCTAGCCTAAAAGGCAAGCTCCAGGTTCAGTGAGAGAACTGTCTCAAAAGGGGTCAGGTAGAAAGCAATAGAGGAAGACACCTCATGTTGACCTCTGGCCTCCACATGTGCACACATGAATGAGTGTACCCTTATACACACATGAATACGTGCACACGCACATGCATGAACACTCTTCCCCCGCCCCCCTCAACACACAGCAAAGTATAATGGTGCATTGAAATCTTGATATTATTAGAGAAGAAGCAATTGGATTCAGAGTACATTTGAAGGAAGAGTTGATTTGACTGGATGTTAGAGAGTCAAAAATTAGCAAGCAAACCACAAAAGCATATTGAATGTTCAATTAAAATCAATCTAATTAAAATCATACCTAATGAAAAAGAGAAATTATACATGGAACAATGTTATTAGCTGAAACAGCTGGGAGAATAATGACACCTTTTATTGAGATGGAAAACACTGGAGAAAGATCTGGAATTGAGTTTCTAAACTTGTTTCTTGTGAGCTGCCTATTAGATATTAAAATATGGAAATGTTAATTAAGGAATTATATGTGTGAGTTTGGAATCCAAAGGAGATGCTAGAACTGAAGAAAAAATTTGAGAATTATCAGTGTGTTTATTGGTATGTAAAATCATTTGACTAAATGAGATTTTGTTGAGTATGAATACGTAATCAAGAAAAGAGGGGAAAAGGTAGTTTCTAAGACACTTAATGTGCATCAGTTAAGAGAGAAGAAGAGCTAGTAAAGAAATTAAAGAATGGTCCAAAAGTGAATCCAAAAGAAAATGAGTGTGAACTCCAAGAAGCCAAGTGAAAGGACAGTTCTAGGAAAGGGGAAAAGGCAGCACCTCAACCTACTGATCAAAGCTAATATCACCCCACCCAGAACACACCCAGTTTATTTTCTAATGTGATGGACTGAGAATACCACATATTTATCATCTCAGCTTCAAATCAATTATCTTGAGGTCAGGCACACCAAAACGAAGGTTCAGTTATTAAAACACAATCAGCTTTGTCAATGTTACAGAGAGAAAAATACAAGACTGTTCTAGACTCTGAAGGTGAAAACGACATACAGTTAATGCAATATATGGTTTGGTTTAGTCTGAAGGAAGACACATTTTGAAAAGGGATATTAGGTCAATTGATAAGATTTACATACTGATTCTGGTAACATCTGATGTCAAGTGTGGTGCTGAGTCACTAGAGTAGGGCATCATATGCACTGCCGAATCAATCAGAGGATATAGTTCCCCTATGAATTAGCAATTCCAACTATAGGTATAAACTCCAGGGAGCGTGCACCTGTATATCAGCATATGTAAACAATGCTCGTATTATTTTTAATAACTGACAAGTTGAAATGATCTAAATGTGCACTTAGTAAAATGGGTTTAATCTACAGCATACACAAATTTTAAAAAGAGAAGGCAGAGGGTATTTATATGCTGTGTAAGCTAAGAATGGTGGCTCAGATCTATAATACAAGCACTTGGGAAGCCAAGGCAGGTAGATTGTGGTGAGTTCAAGGTCAGCCTGAGCTAAACAATGAGACTCCTCTCTCTCAAAAAAAAAAAAAAAAAAAAAAAAAGTAATGAAAATAGCAGTTCTCAGAGTGTGGTCTGGAGAATTTTGGAGAGACTGCTTAATTAGCAAAGTGCTTGCTGCCCAAGCATGAGGATCTGAGTTTGACTTCCAGAATGTACATAAAAAACCAGGCATGGTGGTATATGCTTGTTAACATACTGCTGAGGAGATGTAAACAGATGAATCACTGGGGCTGGCTGATAAGCCAGCCTCGGTTAATCAGATAAGCCCTAAGTCAGTGAGAGACCTCATCTCTAAAAACCAAAATAGTGCCTGAACAGGAATGGTACCCAAGTTTGTCCTCTACTCTCCAAACTCATGTGCACACATGTATATGCTTACCTGTACATATAAACATGCACACACATAGAGATACAAAAAGAAAAAAATTAAAAAATCCTTTTTGAGAGTCTATAAAGTTGAAATAGTTTCTAATGGTGATCAGTATTATTTTCCCTTTTTACATTCATTCTTTCATGGTGGACTTTCCCAGAGGCTACTTTGTGGGCATCATTATTCTCACAGGTAACAAAATGTGTACATTTTTTCTTGAACTGTTTACTCATTACTAAATATTTAAAAAAAATAAAAGAAGCCGGGTGGTGGTGGTGGTGGTGGTGGTGGTGCATGCCTTTAATCCCAGCACTCAGGAGGCAGAGCCAGGCGGATCTCTGTGAGTTCAAGGCCAGCCTGGGCTACCAAGTGAGTTCCAGGAAAGGCGCAGAGCTACACAGAGAAACCCTGTCTCAAAACACCAAAAAAAAAAAAAAAAAAAAAAAAAAAAAAAAAAAAAAAAAAAAAAAAAGAAGAAGAAAGAAAGAAAGAAAGAAAGAAAGAAAGAAAGAAAACAACCCAGCTTTCTGGGGGCTAGAAAGATTGCTCAGTGGTTAAGAGTACTGGCTGCTCTTCCAGAGGACTCAAGTTTAATTCCCAGAATCTATGCGACAGCTCACAACCATAGGTTACTCCAGTTCCAGGGGGTCCAATGCCTTCTTCTGGCCTCTGGACACGAGACATATATGTAATGCACAGCCATACATGCATGCAAAACATGCACAAACATAAAAACAAAATAAAAACATCTTTCTTTTGTATATAAATATGCACATGTTTAATGTACATTGCTTGATGAGATTAGATACAAGGACATACTTACGGTACTATAATCAAAGTGAAAAACAGTCATCACCTCCAAAAGTTTTCTTCTGTCTCATGAGTTTCTTGTGTGTGTATGTTTGATAAGAACATTTAACACCATGTGGTGGTTTAAAAGAAAATAGACCCCCAAAGGAGTGGCACTATTAAGAGGTGTGGCCTTGTTGGAGAAGTATGTCACTGTGGGGGCAGCTTTGAGGTCTCTTTTGCTCAAGCTTCCCTCAGTGTGACTTTTAGTCAACTTCCTGTTGCCCGCAAGATGTAGCACTCTTAGCTGCAGCATCACATCTACCTGCACACCTCCATGCTCCCCATCATGATGATAATGGACTGAACCTCTGAAACTGTAAGCCACCACCTTGCTGTGAGCCGGGCAGTGGTGGCGCACACCTTTAATCCCAGCACTTGGAGGCAAAGGCAGGTGGATCTCTGTGAGTTCAAGGCCAGCCTGGGCTACAGAGTCAGATCTAGGAAAGGTGCAAAGCTACACAGAGAAACCCGTCTCAAAAACCCAAAAACCCAAACTCCCCTCTCCCCCCCAAAAAAAGAGTTGCTGTAGTCATGGTATCACTTCACAACAAGAAAACACATGAGAATTACATTTCTAACAAAATTTTAAGCATAGAGCATATATAGGCATTATGTTGTATAGTAGGTCTCTGGAACTTACTACACATCACTGAAACTTTATCCCCACCGAGTAACAACTCAGCATTTCTCTCTCATCTACCCTTTGACAACTGACATTCTAGTCTGCTTCTATGCATCTGACTACTTTAGATACTTCATATGAGTACAATCATGTAGTATTATCCTTTTATGTTTGGCTTATTTTACTTAGCGAATAGCCCTCTGGGTTTGGCCATATTGTTATAAATGGCATTCGTATTCATATTCTTATCCATGTTTTTCTCCCTCCCCTCAGCCCAGTCTTTTCTTTAAGACTGAGTTTCACTGTCTGCATACACCACAATTTCTCAATCTGTTTATGTGTTCACAGACACCTGGTTTGTTTCCATAGAATATGTTCTTGTATATTCCTGTTTTAAAAAGTTTTATTTGGGGCTGGAGAGATGGCTTAGCAGCTAAAAAACACTCTTCCAGAAGACCTGCTGGAAATGGTTCCGGCACTGACAAAGCGATTCACAACTGTCTAAATCCAAACCCTAGCCTGGTCTCCTTGGGCATCAGGCACACATGGTACACAGACATAAATGCAGGCAAAACATTCATACACATTAAATAAAACAAATAAATTGAAAAAATATATTTAAAAAGTTCAATGTCCTAATTTCAACTATAGTGACATGAAGATATAACTCACATAAAATTGCTTTGAAGTCTTTAAGAATATACTTGATAGTTGATCATGTCTACTTGATGAGATTCAGGTTTCTTTAGAAGACAAATGTCTACATGTGTCTGTGAGGTATTTTCAGAGAGTTTTAAGGAGATGCGAAGACCTATCTCAAATGTAGATGGTACTCTTTCTTGGGTTGGGGTCTTAGACCAAATAAAAAGTATACAGTAGAGAACCAGTGGAGTACCAGCATTCATTTCCCTCTGCTTTCTGACTGCTGATGCAATGAGCCTCACATTCTTGCCCAAAGCTAGAGTCACTCTGTGGCCATACTTCCTTGCCTTGATGGATTACTGTGCCTTCAGACTGTGAGGCAAGAAAACCTCCCTTCCTTGAGCTGCTGTTGTCGGGCATTTGGTCCTAACAACAGGAGAAGTAACACAACAACGAAAGTGTCCACAAACCGTCCCAGCACAAACCAACAGCAATTCTGTGAGCAAGTTCTTCTAATACATGTGCATACAAAGAACTTAACTCCCATTAAAATAGCATTTTACTTACTTTATACCTTAGCCTGAGTAACTAAATAAGCCAAATGGCCTTACTTTAAACTGATTATTATGAGTCCCAAGACAGTGATAGCCCATAAACTTAAGTGGGATAGGGAAGTAATGTATCACTTTGGAATTTCTGCCATCATCTGACAAACAAGGCTCTCAGTTGGTATCTAGTACATGGCTATAGAATAGAAATGAAGCCAGATAACAAGAGAAGAACAGTCCTCTGTCCCAGCTCTTTTCAGCAATTCTAATAGTTTGCTTCTCTTTTTCTGTGAAGGCTAGGCATAGTGTAGTATACAACTATGAAACTGGGGAGAAAGTTGCCTTCACTGGACTGAAATATCTAGGCAGAAGAAAACAAATAATTCTTTTGGACAGTTCTTAAACACCGAGATGAGGCTTCAGGAGAATTTAACAGCTTCTTAATAACTAGATTTGAAGAAGCTATCCATGAGGGAAGATCTGGAAGTTCTTCCTATTAGAAAGCCTTCATTTGCCTTGCCACATTCTAACTAAATTATCCTGGTTGAAAAAAAGAAAGAAAAAAAGATGGTATCAAGGGACCAGGGATCTAATTCTATTTCTATCCCTTATGATGTGACCTTGAAATTGTCATTTAAGCACAATATTTTCTCACTTTTCTAGATGTAAGTGATTTACCAATTTAATGACTATCTTATTTCAGAGAAAGATGAAGGACATGAATATAATCTGACACATTTTGGTGCCACTAAGGTGGAAAGAATTAACCCCCTAATCAACAATACTTAATTCATATACACTTGGGGTTCCACTTGGCCTTCTTGACAATCTTGTAAGACTGACAGTAAGTACTTCCTCTAACAAGCGAGGAAAGCAAGCATTATCAAAGTGAAGTGGTAGAACTGGGTATGATTATAGTCTTTAGTACTGTCATGTAGCCTAGAAGAAAGAAATGGCTCTCTGAATGAAAGGGAGAGAAGCGGTGAGCACCAGCATTCATCTCTTTGCTCCTGACTGCTGAGGCAATGTACCTCACACTCCAACCAATAGCTGGAACCGCTCTCACCATCACACCTTCCTCATCAAGGAAGCCCTGAGAGCAGCAATTCATGTGCTGATTGATTTGACCATTTTAACTTTTGAGAATGTGGTAAAAGCTGTCCAGGATCTACACTGGAAAACAAAACAAAAACCAGTGTGACTCTAAAGGAGCACAGTCTCAAGAAGACAGATAGAATTTTGCATAACTATTTGGTGGGTGTAGAAGATACAAGGTGGCCAGGACATCTAGATCAGAAACTAATAGGATTACTGGAAAAAGGATGGAGCTATGCTCCAAGAACACGTGATTACATTGCAAGAGGCCTTCACTCACTAAATGGAAGACAGTCTGAACATCTAAACAGATGACAAACAAACAAATTATAACTAGTTAAATAAGAATCCATGAGTTCACACTGATGTAACTGAATAACTGAATAGGGAAAGGGAAAGCTCTTACTGCATAATTCAGGTTAATGAACTGCCCATGGCAATGCCATCCTCTCCTAACTTTATCTAGTGCCTGCATGGTCACTGCTCAGCCTTCTACCCCTAACAGCCACATTCGCCTCGGTAATCCTTCTGGGACTGTCTATGACCTTGACCATGGTCCAAATGCTTTACCTACTATCTGGAAAATACCATTGAGCTTTACAGAAAAAAGAAGATGTCATTAGTCCCCACTTTAAACACTACTGGAATTAGAGATTTTTCTTTAAAAATGCCGTACCTCTGAGCCTGAGTACCAAGAGACTTTTCAGAGGTATGAGTCCACTTTTAGTCTGGCCATTAATAAAAGAAATAAAAATTTTAACTGACTTAATTAGCGTGGTTGTCAATAACTTTCTTGGGATCATCTCAGTTAATGAATATGAATAAAATGAGAAAATTAAAAATTGGGAAATAATTAAGAAATAACTGATTCAAGCAAGATTTGCCAATAGATGCTTAAACTATAGGGTGAAAATTTGATGAAAAACAAGGTATTTGTAGAAAGACAAATATTGCATGTTCTCTGTCAAATGTGGCATTCAGATTTAAATCTAGGTTTAAAATACAATAATATATACACATGAAAATTGTTAGTTATTATGCAGCGCTGTACAATTCATTAAGTGGTGCTGATTTGCTTAGGCCTATTGAAGATTGTGCAGGGAGAGAGAAGGGAGGGGGTCTGTGACCCGATTTTTATGAATTTCCCTGCACACATGCATATGGGCTTACATAGCTATGCCATGATTGCACATAGATTGCGTGATCACACTGTGCATGGACTACATAGGACCTAAGGCCCTGGACATGTAGCTGGGGGAGTGGCCAGGAATTCAATCAAAAATGTTGTAATTGAATCTAGTATTCTGTATGCTAACTGAAAAATTAAGAAAAAGTAATGAAAAGGAAGAGCAGGACATTTATAATCTCTAAGCATTTCTCATAGATAATTACAAGGGAAAAAACAACTCTGTGGTAAAGAAACCTGGTGATACAGCTTGAATTACACAATTAAAGTTACTATATATAGTAATGAAATGGAGATATCAAGAAAAAATATGCATTATATATTGAGAGGCTGATACAACACTAATTTGGGAGGAATCTTGGTTAAAGATGTAGGGAAATTCTTTGTATTTCTGCTGCAAATTTTCTGTTAAGGTAGAATTATGTTAAAAGATTTTTATTTTTAAAAGCTAGTAGTGGGCTGGAGAGATAGCTCAGAGTTTAAGAGCACTGACTGCTCTTCCAGAGGTCCTGAGTTCAATTCCCAGCAACCACATGGTGTCTCACAACCATCTATAATGAGATCTGGTACCCTCTTCTGTATACATTAAAAAAAAAAAAAAGCTAGTAGTATTGAGACTATCATAGGAATAGATGAACATATGAGAAGTAGAAAAAGAAAACAGAACTTGGCCTACTTAGTTAACCAGAAAACTTCTAAGATGAAAAGGGAAGGAAAGGACAAACATTATTAGAATCAACAAAATTACAGGAGTCTGGGAATACCTCTCAACAATAATCTTAAATGTTTTAATTTTTCAATTAAAAGATTCAGGCCAGCTGGCTGAAGTAATCAAGGTCCAAACTCTTTGTTGTCTGCATGAAACATACCTTACTGGAAAAGACATGCACAGATTGAAAATGAAATAATATACCAAGTAAATCAGTTTGAAATTAACAAAAAATGCTAACATGTTTCATAAAAGTTGCTGAATTTATTTTTCCTAAGCGTTGTTGTATAACAGTTTCCTCATTGATCAAAATGCTCCCCCTACAGTTTTTTTACTTAAAAAACTACAGAGAAGTTTTTTAAGCAGGGGACTAAACAACACAAAAGTTTCAGGAAGTCTTTGAAACTAACCAGATTCACTAGGCTCCTCCCTCCCAGAATAGAGCCAAGCCATAAAGAAGATGTTCAGACAAGCCAAAGAAGCCTCTTGAGACCAGACCAGCTGCCCCAATCTGTTGGACTGTCTGTAGCCTGTGAACTGTGCTTCAGGTTTGGGCTGTCACCCATTCTGGGGTAAGCTTTGGTAATGCAGCCATCTTTGAGTCATTTCTGCTCCTGTAACCCCTCACCCATATCCCTGTAAATAACCCCAATAAAACTCACTGATTCACCAATCTGGACTTTAGTGGTATCCGTACTTCAGACTGTTGTGGGCTCCCTACCTGGAGTGAGTAGACCCGTATGTTGCATCTCCCCAGGAACAGTCTTATTATACAAGTTATCAATAAATCTGCTCAAATGATATCTTTTACTGAAACTTTCCATGGCCATCTTATATAAAACAAACCTCCATGTTCTCATTTCCCAAATCCCTGGAAATAGTTATTTCCCATTCTTCTTTATCTCTTTTTGTTTTTCAGAAAAACTATTCATTTCTCTTATTTCTTTTCTCTTCTTTCTTCTTTTGTGGTGTTGGGGATTTAACTGAAGGCTTCACACGTACTGGCAAACACTATACAACTGAACTGTATCTTCAGCCTCTTGCTTGTTTATTTATATTCTGAGGAACATAACTTACTAAGGACAATACTGTTACCTAAACTTTCTAAAATTGTACCTTATCCATAGCTATAATTTATATTCTAGTATTTGATTTTCAGGATTTTGCCGTATATGTCATTGACTGTTTTTTCAGTGCTTTTTTTTTTTTTTTTTTTTTTTTTAAAGACAGGGTTTCTCTGTGTACTCTGGCTGTCTTGGAGCTCATTTTTTAGACCAGGCTGACCTCAGACTCAGAGATCTGCCTGCCTCTGCCTTGGAGGACTGGGATTAAAGGTGTGCACAACCCCAACCTGGCTAGTGTTTTGCTTTTAATGTCCTTAGAAGTTAATCTACATTGAATGTAGTTGCTAAAGCATTAGGCACAGGCTTTGAATAGATTACATGCATTCTGTTCCTTAGGGAATACTTTTGAGCTTCAAGTCACAACTCCAGATAAAGCCTGTTTCTGAATAACAGCATACATTTAAGAACAGTAGAGAATTGCTAAAAAAAAACAAACAAACAACTTCATTTCTTCTGGTTTACAATAATTGTAGTTAGGAACATTGTATCTGTATGCTATATAATGCTGATCTCTTAGATCCTTGGATCTGTGTTTCCCATATAAAAAACATGATGGAAGCATGCAAAATGCCACTTAGATACTGTTTTCTGGTTGCTTTTAATAGAAAGATTCTTAGTTAAACATGAAAGATACATTTTAAAAATAAGAATATTTGGTCTGCATGAAGCCAAGGTTCTTAAAAATAGTCTACTTCTTTAACAGTCTTATATTTTTGTGACCCTAACTTAAGACTCTAATATTTGACATAGAAAAAGATACCTAAATATGTTTAACATATCATTACTTAAAAAAACATGAAACATAAAACGGAAGGAAGATAAAACTGAAGGAAGATAAGGAATTAAACATGTCTATATATAATAATAAAGGACTTTAGGATTCTACTACTGTCTATGTTATTCTAAATAATACTTAGTAGTCATATCTGTCCCAAAGAAGAAGTTATCATTTAGTTTTATTTTCTCTACAGCAACAACAAAGCATATGGAATTAGAAAGATTAATAAAATATAAAACAATATAGTGTGAGTGCGTGCGTGCGTGCGTGCGTGCGTGCGTGCGTGCGTGCGTGCGTGCGTGTGTGTGTGTGTGTGTGTGTGTGTGTGTATGAAACGGGAACAACAACTGAAGGAGGGAGAAGCTGTCTGGCCTAGAACTGCCTCTCATTACTTTAAGCAATGTGGTTTAGAAGCTATGTTCTCTCTTAGCTTTGCTCAGCTTGCCTGACTTTGTTCTGTGTTACTAGCTGGGCTTATGCCAAGGCTGAAACTCTAGTACTCTGAACTTTAGTTTTCTTGATAAGCCTGGCTGCCCCTGCTTCCAGCTAGCCAACGCTTCAGCACTCCATGTCCTCCTCCTTTTTATACTGCTGACTCTCATCCCTGTGGCCTGGGGAGAGGACCTCTGCAACTATAAAGACACCATATTTCCCCAGACTTCCAAGCGAGGAAGTAGAAAGATAACTAAAATCATACATGATGGGGTCACAAGTCAACTTCAAAAGCCTCAAGTAACCAAAACTCAAAGGTATGACAGACCTAGCTGACCAAAGTTGAAAGTAAAAAGAGCGATCCAGAAAGCAGAGGGCTATATTATATCTTGTCAGATGGGCTGCTAACCTGTTTGGCCAAGTCCATCCAGGCTACTCCGCGAGGTACCATGACAGAACTCTGTGACGAAGCATCCATTGATCAGCCATGGTCATATAAACACAGTCCAGCTTTCCTTAGCCTAAGAATAACTGTTTTTAAAATGTGGAGCTAAGAAATCCCAGGGCTTTTTACATGCTAAGCAAATGCTCTTCTATGGAGCTGTATCTCCAACCTCAAGACAATGAATTTTAATCCTCACAATCAAACTCTTACCGTCTGTCTCATCATATTTTCCTCATAACCTCTTGTTGTTGCTTTAAGAGCTTGCTGAATTCTTGTGTTCTTGATATAAACATATGGTTACATTTTTCCTCTGGTCAGTTATTATTAAGACCCAGAAATGCTCATTTATAACTGTAATATTTCCTCCCAAATCATCTAGGGGGATTTTACTAACACAAAAATTATTGATTTCCTAAGACTAATTTATTTAAGGGGGCACATCTAAGTGCTGAGACCAAGCAACTGTAAATTCTCAGCCTGGATGGACAGCTGTACCACCTCTCTCCTGGAACTCAGGAAACATCTCCAAAGATGGAATGGAAAGAAAGAGAAACCCAGAGGGTGGGGAGGAGTGATGTGAAATGCTGACCTTTGGACATTACATGGCTGCTGTACACAGGAATTCATAGCTGTTGTGGTTACCTACACAAGCTCTGCACAAAATCAACCCACTTAAAAATTCCAGCCTGGAGCAGAGAGGGTATCCTAAGGCCCCACCCCTAGCTGAGAAGCTGTTAGCAGCTGATGGCTACTAGGGAGGGAAGAGTCTTTTGTTTCCCCCAGGAGTATGTTGACTCCTAGATTCCCTGTGCCACAGTCGCTCTTGCATATACAGGCAGTACTATTGGGCTCAGTGGGTTAAATAAGTAAATAAAAAAACAAATAAATATAAAAGGACATGAAGTTGGGAGGGAGATATGATTGGGGTTCCTTGGAAGAGTTAGAGTGGGGAAGCAAGGCATGGATAGGATCAAGATGCACTATATACTTTTATAAAATATTTAATGAAATAAAAATTTAAAAAGCAGAGGATTCTTAAAGTCAGTATGCACTGATCCTGGTCCATGATACAATAAAAGCCTGCCAATCAAACCTTCATGAGTTCTATATATTTCCAAGAAAATGGCAGTTTTGATCAACTCTGTGAATGGCTTAAGTCACACCTCTCTGTTCTCAGGAATTTGAAAGATACTACTATATAGACCAAAACCTGCTACCATTCTCAAGCATCTGGGCATCAACAAGGGCAGAAGGGGTGACTGCCAACACTGAGGGGTAGCTTAAGGTATTTAGAACAGAGGCATGTCTCTCTTCTGTTTTTTCTATATATCTAAAGATGTTGGCGATCTGAGCAAATATAACTAGAACGAGTGGGAGAACCCACATTGTCTGCTTCATAAAATAGTGAGTACTACATCTCATTTTCCATGTTTCTATTTCTATTTGTGCCCATAAGCATGCAATCAAGAGAGGATTACTTATGGAATAGTGGCTCATTGCACAACTCTCACATCAAAAAATATTATTTTTTTCCTGATCAAAATTGAATACTTCCATGCCTGAATGTGTAACTTCCTTTTAATTGGGATGCCTGGGCATTTTAATTTAGCTATAATTATGACACAGTAGGCCATTTATTATGGGGCTTTGCATCTACAAACCCACCTTTCCATTTCAAATTTCAATCTACCTTTAGGGTAGACATTTTCCACAACTTCCACTGAGCTCTCACTGCTAATAGGAGATGCTCTATACATGTTGGGGAGATGTGTAAATAAAGGTCAAGGTCAAAGTAATGATAAAGTGCATCACTGAGTTTGATGAGATCACAAGGCCAATACAATACATTGTGTATTTTGTGTGAACTGAAGGAGGAAATAGTATATTAGTTCAGGGAAACAGTGGAAAGTGTTTATTAGCAATGATGTGCCATGTGCCAGATATAAAAGGTAAGGGGTAAAAAGAGAAAAAGAGAAAAGCAGCTGTTCTCATCCAGTGTATAAAAGAATTTACTTTACTCATTAACCAAGATTCACATACCTTTCCCCCTTTTTTTTCTTTTTGGCATGGTTACTGAATACTTCCTTAAGAGACTCAGAGGAGCATCCTAGCTATCAGAAGTTTCCTGCAGAGACCATGTCTTATAGATTATTAGAAATGGAATCTGAGTAGAATCAGGAGGTAGTCCACGTATAGAGATACACAAGTATTTATAAACGTGGAGGTGGTATGTGACATTCTTAATGCTGGCCATCAAGTTTCCAAAATTAGAAAAAGAATACTAGTTAAAACAGCCTTTAATCTGCTCATACAATGTTAGTAAAAATGAGCAGTACTGCCATTTCCATAGTCAAGTGAATAGTATCTGAAAGATGACTTCACATGAAGATAAACTGAGATGGAATCAGAACATACAGTAGTATAACCTACCTGACTCAACAAAATCACTGAGTAACTATGTTGTGACATATGCAAGGGATATAAAGTTGCACTTAATAAACTATTTCCATTTAACACAGATTTAGGTTTAAAGAAACTAAATTCCTTGAGACAGAAAAGAGAATTTTAGCTCTTCATTAATGCTTATACTGACATCCTACACTGATTTCACAGTGTATAGGGATAGTTTCTTAAATAAACATCAAGACCTTTCGTCTCAGCATCCTTAACAGAGAGAGGTACGGCTCCAGCCTTTCTCTTGCAGTCATCTTTCTACCTGCATTGCTTCTCCTCTGTCACCTGGAATACTAGACTTTAGTGCTTGCTAGTTGGTTGACTCCTCTTGTCAGTTCTGAACACCATCCATCCTGTGCTGCCAAGATTGCTCTCCTGAACATGAACCTGACCTGTAACTTTGCCACTTTCAATAATTCAACAGTCTTCATGGCTTATAAGGTAAAGACCCAGGTCTGTCAAGTGGCCACAGTGGGAAGCTTTGCATTTCATGTGCCCTCCTTTTTAGTCTCGTCTCTGCTCCTCTTTTTTATGATCAGAAACTCAGTTTTATTTTTCTGTCTTCAACTTTACTTCTTTATTTTACTGTTTTATACCCTGGGAGCCAGGTAGAGTGTACATCTGTAATCCTAGCCCCCAAGAAGCAAGAAAAAGGTTGCAAATTCTGGGCCACCCTGGTCTACATAGTGGGTTTCAGTCCAACTGGGGCTATAGAGCAAGACCCTGTCTTAAAAACCACCACATGAGCTGGAGAGATGGCTCAACAGTTAAGAGCACTGGCTCTTCTTCTACAGGACCCAGGTTCACTTCTCAGCATCTACATAGAGGCTCATAACTACCTATAATACTAGTTTCTCATATCTGATGCTGTCTTCTGGTCCTTACTGGCACTAGGTATGCATAGACATATATGAAGGCGAAAGGCTCATACACATAAAAAAATAAAATAAAATAAACCACCACCAGGAACAACATTTTGGGCCTATACTCATCTGTTTCCACTGTTAGCTAGAACTCTGCCTCTATTTTTCCATTCCTCAGGTTTTAGCTTAGTTGTTCCTTAATCTGGAACTTTCCTGATTTTCAAAATCCAGTCCTCCAACCTAGGTTAAAGATCCTTTGCTGCATTGGTCCTCTAATGTTACAAGAGGTCTAACTATTCACAAAACTGTGACCTCTAAAAGCAGGGTTCCCTTAACCCAGCCAATAACAACTCAGATATGACCTGAAGTGGGCCTTAGCTGTGCTGTTCTTGTCTCTATCCTTCCCATCTATAGTCTGGGATTATACTGTAAGCAACTCCCTTTGTGTCTCTGTAGTGGGTAGCCATTCCAATGGAAGTTCCAACCCCCATTGAGGCTTCGGTAACTATCGCGCCTACAAGGCAGGGCCAAGGGAGGGCCCTGAAGACCCCAAGATCAGGATGCGCCATACTCTCTTGCTTCTTGGACCCTGGACGCTAGAGGTAGACTGAGGAGAGTTCTCCAGAGAACACGGCTGGACTGCGCTGCGTCTTTCCCAGAACCCGCAATCTACCTATTCCTTCATTTGTAAGTTACGCCATTAAATAAATCTCCCTTTTAACTACATAGAGTGGCCTTAATAATTTCACCAATATGTCTCAGAATCTGAAAGTGACTGTAGCATTGTGTGGTGGTTTGAATAAGAATAAGCTCATATATGTGAATGCTTACTCATCAGGGAGTGGCACTATTCGAAGGATTAGGAGGTATGGCCTTTTTGGAGTAGGTGTGGCCTTGTTAGAGCAAGTATGTCCCTGGACATGGGCTTTGAGGTTTCAAAAACCCATGCTAGGTCCAGTCTGTCTCGGTCTCTCTGTCTCTCTGAGGCCACGGATGAGGGATCAGGATGTAGCTAGCTCTTAGCTACTTCTCTAGCACCATGTCTGCCTGCTGCTGTTTTCCCTGCTGCCATGCTCCCTACCATGATGGTAATGGACTAAGCAAGTCCCCAATTAAATTCTTCCCTTTATAAGAGTTGCCTTGGTCATTGTGTCTCTTCACAGCAATAAAACAGTAACTAAGACACATTGCTTGCTATTTAGTTTTACAAGAATAACAAAAAGAAAAGACACTTTACAGAAGAAAAAAAATTAAGATACATTCTGACAGACTGGTCTGTAAACAATCAACTGCTTACCATCCAGATGAGGGTAATAATGCACCTAACCAAAGCACTGAGTCATATTTTTAAGTTTTCTCTTTGCATAGTGAAACCTGTCACAGGTAGAATAGGTGAATTAAAGATGGAAGAAGTTGGCTAACCATGTATATCAGCAGGTATGCTCAAAGGTGGTACCTCCACAGGACACTGGACTTGAGCAGACAGTCACAATTAACAGAATTGTGTGGTATAATCCAGAATAGCAATATATTGATTTTTTTAAATAAAAAATGAGTATAATGTAGAACATATCTGTTTTCTTCATCTTATAAAAGTACTTAAGAACTAAGCTATGTTGAAACTAGCATCAAATCAAAGCAAGGAAAGTCAAATGACTTACGATGACTGAGGCCTGATTAGTATGCTAAGTGCCATGAATTCTTTCTTTTACTTTTTGCATTTAAAAATAAAGCACATATTGTTTTAGTTTTGAGTTGCTTAAAAATGATAAGCTAAAAAACCAAATAAAAGCCTTTGCTTTTTGGTTGGTTGGAACCTCTAGCTCTTCTCTGAATGACCTGGACAGCCCCCTCCCTCCCTCCCTCCCTCCCTCCCTTCCTTCCTCCCCCCCCTCCCTCCCTCCCTCCTTCCTTCTTTCCTTCCTTCCTTCCTCCTTCCCCCTCCCTCCCTCCCTTTCTCCCTCCCTCCCCTACCCCTCTCCAAACCAGAGTCTCTGAGCAAAGGAAAGGTGCCCAAAAACCCAGTTCTGCATTCTTGATGGCTACTGCAGCTTCCTCCCCTGAAGTTGCCAGCCACCCAAGTCCCTGCCTAAAGTGCTCAGCTTTTGACCATACTTGGGCACAAACCCAGCTTATGGCAGACATGTCATCACCCCTGGTCTACAACCTATAAAGTCTCTCTGCTTTCGTTTGTGGGTGCAGCTTCTCCAGCCTCCATCTCTGGGACTGGAGAACTTTCTCCAGAGTTGCTTTGCTCAAATAAACCTGTTATTATACTTTTTCAGTCCGACTTGATCTGGCTTACTGTGTCAGCAGAAAAACTTATTATAAGAGGAGGGGGAGAAAACCTATTACTTTTTATAACCAAGAACCCTGAGTTAGTTGGCTACTTAGTAGCTGCAGCCATGAGTTTAGGAGCCAATAGGCATAGGCCTGGCTTAGTAAAGGAGAGAAGAAGAGGTTGTGAACAGCAGAGATGAGCAGTAGGTGAACTGACTCTCTGGAATCAAGAAGGGGGCAAAGTCATGAGTCACTAGCTACCTGTTCCCAAGATTATTAATACATGGGACTTTTAAAGACCAAGGCTCTTCAATGCCCTACTTAAGCCTCCCTCATTCAGGGATTTGCTCAAAGACACAGCCTAGAACCTACTCAGAGCTCTGTTAATATAACCAGTCTCTTTGCTATTTCCTGTCAGGACCTGGAAGGCCAAATCTAGGATCTCAAATGAAACTTTGAAAAGTACAGGCCTCAATTGTCATCAGAGAGGCTTCACCCAGCAACTGACAGAAACAGATGCAGAGACCCACACCAAACCGCAGGCAGACTTCCGGAAATCCTGCGGAATAGGAGGAAGGACATGGGAGCCAGAGGGGTCAAGGACACCACAAGAAAACCCAGAGAATCAACTAACCTGGGTTCATAGGGGCTCATAGAGACTGAACCCCAACCAGATGGCCCCTGCATGGGACTAACCTAGGCTCTCTACTTGGTCTTGTGGGACTCCTAACAGGTACAAGGGCTGTCTCTGACTCTGTTTTCTACTTTTGGGACCCTTTCCTCCTGCTAAGTTGCCTCATCCAGCCTCAATAGGAAAGGAGGTGCCTAGTCTGCCTAGTCTTATTGCAACTTGATATGCCATGGCTGGCTGATTTACAAGGAAGTCTTATACTTTTCTGAAAGAGGAGTGGATGGGGGAGGGGGAGAGGAGTTTGTGGGGACAGACTGGGAGGAAAGGAGGGAAAGGAGGAAAGGCTGGGAAAAGAATTAATTAGTTAATAATTTTAAAAAATGTACAGGCCTGTGGAGGAGAACTGAGATGATGTGTGGGGCTGATGTGTAAGTAAGGGCAGTGTAGCTCAGTGTACTGGCCTGACAGTTGTCTCTCCTCACATAGCATGTACCAAGTCACTTTAAGCTTCAGTTTTCTCCTAAGTAAAATGTATCTGAAAATAATTATGCCTAATTTAAAGTTACAGGGAAAATAAATCAAACAATATGTGTGTAAAAACATTAAGTAAGTATTCCTTTTTTTTTTTTTACCACAACAAGAAACATTCCTATTTTACTTTGAATTTTTAAACATTTGCATACTAATGACCAGAAGGCAGGAACAATGGAGGAGACACTACTATCAGAAAGGGAACAAACAAGCTTACACAGAGGAAACATCTTGTTTTCTGAAATGGATTGCATAATCACATTCCTTCCACATTGTGTCACTTGCTTCCTAGTCAGGGCAGGAGCTCACTAAACCTCTCACTTTGGGACCTACTGAGGCAGGAGGGAGGAGCCAGAAGCATTATTGGAGGGAAAGAGAAAGGGTATATGCTGGAAATGCTGCAGAAGGTCTCTGCCCTCTTAGTCTGGTCTTTCTGGCCATTTGTCGTTGAAAGTCTATGGCTTTCTGAAAGACACATAAGAGCAGACAGCAGATAGCCTATTCCCCTGGAAGCATAAACCACACAATGAGTCATACTTCTTATCAGCATGGATGCAGTCAGAAGGGGATGTGTGGCTAGTAGTGGCTGGATACAGCCTCCCAGCTATTTTGGCTCTGTGGCCTGCCTGCCTGGTCTAGATTTTCCAGTAACAGAACAGAACTTTCAAAGCAAGAACATATGAAATCAATCTACTCATGCACAAAACCTGAAGAAAAGAGCTTGTCTGGTTTTAGCTTTAAGTAAACTAAAATGATTCCACTATCAGTTCCAAGGCACTTGCTGCTTCCCAGAGCCTTGCAGGTAAGTAGGGGGATGGCAATCAATTTCTTACCCTGATCCAGGACATATGTTTCTTGGATCATATAGAAGAGATAAGAAACCTGTTTCCTCTCATCTTGCTCCAAGATCCCTCTGCCTCAGCATCACTAACTGAAACCAATCTATCCTCATCTCACTTAACACAACTGTACAGTATAGCTGTGCTAGAGCACGATCAGCAATTCATTCCTTTTTTTGTTGCCAAATAATATCTTACTATGTGGATATACTGAATTTTATTTTTCTGTTCCTGTTGAGTATTAAGGTTGTTTCAACTTTTGAGCTGTAACAAACAGTGTGGTCAAAACACTCCTGTTTTATAGGGACGTGTTTTCTGTTTTGGGGGTTATATATACCTATGAGTGGAAATTCTGGGCCATATAGTAACTACATCCAGCTATCTTAACTTCCAAACTGTTTTCTAATGTGTTTGCAGCATTTACCACATTACCAACAATGTATGGGGAGTTCAATTGTTCTACACCCTCTATAATACTCAGCACTATCCATGTTTTGATTGCAGCTGTATGAGTGGGTGTGAAGTGGCATCGCACTGTGATTTAATTAGCATTTTCCTAATGATGAATGATGCTGAGCATGTTCCAAGGCCTTATTGACCATTTGCATAAATTCTCTGGAGAAAAAACTACCTAAATAATTTGCCTGTTTATAAGTTAGCATACACAGTAATGGGTTTCATTCAGTATGGCATTTCCACACCTGTGTATAATTATACTTTGTTCTTATTTACCCCTCTCCCCTAGAGCACTCCCACATCCCCTCTTGCTGGTTTCCTTATCCCTTGCAGATAGTTACACCTTCTGTTTTCACATTGCATGTATTACATTATTGCCACTTTCTCTTTATTCCCTCCCCTCAACCTCTGACCTACACACACACACACACACACACACACACACACACACACACACACACACACAAAGTCCACATATAAAATATGTGTATTTGTCTTTCTGAGTCTGGTTTATTTTGCTTAACATGGTAAGTCCCAGTTGTATCCATTTTTTTTTTACAAATATGATTTCATTTTTTATTATGGAGAAATAAAATTTCATAGTGTGTGTGTGTATCTTTATCCATTTGTTAATGGACATCTTGCCTATTTTAAAATTGGGTTATTTATCTTTTCTATAGCTGAGCTATAAGTGTTCTTTTACATTCTAGAAAGTGATTTCAAACAATAATCAAATGTCTTCACTCCCTGTAGGCATGTCTGACTGATGACCAGGGTGCATGTATCCCAAGGTAGCTATGAATACAACCCAGTATATTTTTAAACAACAATTTGAAAACATTGACATCCCTATGTTGTTCTCCAATTAATTTAGAACAAAGTCCCAAACTGCCACTCTGGCTTATAAAGCCCCACATGATTAGGCTGTTGCCTGCCTCTATAGCACCTAGTGATACCACCTTCCCCCTAAGCCTACATGCTTCTTACATTTTCATTTTGCTCATGCATGTTAGCAGCACAGTGTCAGTGGTTCTGCCTGCATGCCTGTACTCTCTTTCCCCAGAAGGCTCCTTTTTATCCCTCGGGTCTCAATTTAAACAACAACTTTACAGACAAACTTTCCTAAAAAAAATTCTGAGTAAAGAAGTGAAGAGGGCTCCACAAAGAAACTTTGGGAGATGATAAGACATAGTCACTATTTTGATTATGGTAATGGTACCATGGATATATGTTTATGTTAAAACTTTTTCAAACTATACATTTAAAATAGGATCTTCTTTGTATGTGGTGAAGACTGAAGCCAGGACTTCACTTATGCTATGGCACATATTCTTCAACTGAACTAGTGATGTCTGCAACCATTGAAATGACCTTACTACTCGATTTATTATAAATATTTATGTCTGCCTCACATCGCTAGGATAGAAGTGCCATGAAAGTGGGAAGTCTGTCCATTTGTGTTACTGCTGAATCCTCAGCTTGGCTTATAGCTAGGCATTCAATAAATATTTAGTTGATTAATTAATGCATTCTATAGGTGTTTAGAAAAGAAATTCTGAGACAATAGGGTAATTTTCCATTCTTTTAGACTCATTGGTAAGCTTTAGACTTAAGAGAATGGAGTTATTATTTTTGCTGCTAAGCCTATCTATCTCGAAATATCTCTTGGATATGATAAAATAGCCTACCTCCATCTTGGGCTTGAAAGTCATCTTATAGTAAAGACAAACTAGACTCATTCCTGTTTATGACTAAATCTCTGTTTCTTAAGGATTGGGCTATGCCCCACCTGTAATCTTTACAAATGGTTTTGTATTGTCTGTTCCAGGAAATGGCAACCATGCCTTTGATTCAGAAAGTTGTTTATAACCACTTGCAACCCTACATTTTTTTTTCCCCAAAAAGTTGTTATGACCACCTTGTGATGCGGATATTGCTTTGTATAAATAAAATGCTGATTGGCCAGTAGCCAGGCAGGAAGTATAGGTGGGACAAGCAGTGAAGAGAATTGTGGGAAGTGGAAGGCTGAAAGAGAGACACTGCGAGCGGCTGCCATGACAAGCAACATGTAAAGATGCCAGTGAGCCACAAGCCACGTGGCAACCTATAGACTTATAGAAATGGGTTAATTTAAGATATAAGAACAGTTAACAAGAAGCCTGAGCCATTAGGCCAAACAGTTTAAATAATATAAGTGTCTGTATGTTTATTTTATAAGTGGGCTGTCGGACTGCTGGGGCTTGGCGGGACCGGAGAGGAAACTCCAGCTACAACCTTGCAACCATCTCTTTATTTCAGGAGGTTGTTATGACCAATTTGGTATGTTTATGTTCTGCTTCTGTAGCCCTGCCTATTTGCCTGACAAATCTCCTACTCCTGAACTATGAAAACCCTTATCTTTCCAAGGTCCAATGCTGATCTCTTGAACTCTGCCTTAGGGAGAAACAGCCCATATGCAGGAATTTAAAAAAAAAAAGCTTGCTTTAATTAATTTGGCCATGTGGTCTTTCTCCTCACGCCTATGGGATTAACAGGCGATCTCCACTATCATCATTAGAAGTATTATTTATGTTTCATTTAGTCAGTGGCACTACTGTAGTATGATATATATATACTTCCCCATTTGTAGTGGTTAATTTTATAGTAATAATACTATAATAATGGTGATGTAGTACAATAATTGTCTAGTATAACATGTATAATATAGTAATGATAACACAGCATATAGCTGTATTATAGAATAGCTACAGAAATACAACAGAAATTGCCTTAGAGCTTGCTATTTTCAAGACATGTGCATTTTGTCCATGTGATTTCATTTATTCCTCTCAAGAGCTTTTTGAATTAGGTATTTTATAAATAGGAATTGAGGTTTAAAGAGGTGAATTAACTGTTATTGAAGGGCAGAGCTACAGCCTATCCTCAGTTGCCTTATTTCAAAGGTTCTACTTTGTCCATCCTGTTGTCGTGTTTCTGAAATGTTCATCAACAGTGTTACCCAGCTCATTACACAACTCTCAAGGCTTGGGGGAGACATTTGTCCTGAGAATGACACTTCCAAACTTTGAAATGGGTTGGGGCAAAAGTAGGAGTTGCCTGAGAATAAGTTGGGATACTTAGAAGAAAAAATGTTTTACTTTATCCCAAATTTCATATCTGGCTTCATTTGACCTTACTTCTGAACTGTTACTGGTTATTCTTTGGCAGCCCTTGGTTTGTACCTAAGGAGCCAGCCCTCAATCTTCCCCTGCCTATAGTGAAGTATGCTAGTAAAGACACATTGATCACAACAGACCTGAGAGGTTTCTCTCATTGTCTGAGCTCTGGTTTCAGGGGACTGCAGGGTTCTTTACCTTTGGTGCCAGGTGGCTGCAGATTATCTCCAGTCAAAGAACACCAGCCCACAGGAAAGATGTCCCGGGAGTCAAAGCGGCACCAGTAGTCAAATGCCCCTCGCCACCCATCAAAAGTGACAAGGACCTCTGAGCCTCGGACTTCTCCAATAGTGGCTGGACAAATGAAATGAGGGTTCTTCCTGTCTACAGCTTCTAACTTCATTCCCATTCTGAAGAAGTTGTGGGAGGGTGATGGAGGCTCCTAGATGACAAACAGAAATATTCAGACCTACCTTTAATTTGTGAGGTAGCTACACAGACCAAACTTCAAATAAATTAACTGTCCATTCTCCTCTTTTCTCCTAGTAAATGGATACCTGGTTGGAAGTGCCCCTCTTCTTTGTCATTCTCCAGCATTATTTTGAGTTGTTTTTTCTCCATCTTTTAAATGAATTAGTCAGCTTTTCAAGTTAGATAGAAAAACCTTATTTGGATCTCAACCGAAACTGCAATGCATTTATAGATTGATTTGGGAAGAAATAGCTTTTATTACTGATAACATTAAATCTTACCTATGAACATGATAGCCTTTTCCATTTAAAACTTCAATATAGGCCGGGCGTTGGTGGCGCACGCCTTTAATCCCAGCACTCGGGAGGCAGAGCCAGGCGGATCTCTGTGAGTTCGAGGCCAGCCTGGGCTACCAAGTGAGTTCCAGGAAAGGCGCAAAGCTACACAGAGAAACCCTGTCTCGAAAAACCAAAAAAAAAAAAAAAACCAAAAAAAAAAAAAAATAAAAAATAAAACTTCAATATAGATTATTCCTGTATAAAAAATTTCAATCTACTTTATAAATATATCATGCTTTAATTTTTTTTGTTACATTTATTTATTTTGTATGTGGATATATGTGGGGTGTAATGTGCTACGGCACATATGTAGTTAAAATACAACTTATGGGAGTCGTCTTTTTCTACTATGTGGGTCCCAGGGATAAGACTAGGGTTGTCAGGCTTGTCATAAGTGAGCACCTTTACCCACTGAGCAATCTTGCCAGTTCCTCATGCTTTTTTACTAAACATTTTTTCTTGGAATATTAATATTACATTTTATCCATGAATGGTATTTTAAAAATTATTATCAAATTATTAATTTCTATAAAGTAGGAGTAAATGATGCTTTAAATGTTGATCAATGATACTGATTGATATATTAATTTCTGTCTGCCGTATTTATCAATAACTGAGAGATACACATGGAAATATTTCCTACTGATTGCAGGTTTTCCAGTTTTGTTGTGTGTTGTAGAATGAGGCCCTCTGAGCAAGACAGCTGCCATCCTCAGAGCAGCTGCGTCTGTTTACAACAGACCAGCACTAGCAGCCTGGTGATGTCCCCTCAGAGAAGGACAGAGGAAGGGTCAAATCCAGAGATCTGGCTGCTCTCTCCTGTAGTCCCCAGTCACTTGTATGCAATTCTGCCATAACTGCACACAGTCTTAGGGTCTAGCGAGGTACTAGAGTATAGGCTGGAGAAGGCTATGTAGAGAGAGAAGCTCTACTTACTTATGTAGCTATGGGAAAGCCATCATCCATGCTGGACGAAGATGACTTTCCAGTGCAGCTGCTGTGAGGTCACTTCCATTCCTGTAAGCAACCCTTCACTATGCTCTGGAAGTATGCCCAATTAACTCACTGAATTCCTAGGATGAACTTTGCTTTGTCATTGGGCCTTATAAGGAAAGGCTAGACAGTACTTACATCTTCCTAGGGCAAGATTTCCCACACCTCCACTGATTATCACCTTTTTCTTCATGTACTCTGAGGCTATTTTTATGAAGCACATGTACTATGACTGTTATGTTTTCTTGGTGAACTGTACTATTTAATCATCACCTAGTGACTTCTTTTAATGCTTTTTTGTATTAACATCTCTGTCTGAATTAAGTATACTTTATATCAATTTTATCTTGATAAAGTTTGTCTGGTACTATCTTTTGTTCTCGTTCTCTCTCTCTCTCTCTCTCTCTCTCTCTCTCTCTCTCTCTCTCTCTCTCTCTCTCTCTTTAATATAGGATTCTACTATGTATCCATGGCTTGCCTGGAGCTTGCTATATAGACTAGGCTGTCTTTGAATGCATAGAGATCCACCTGCCTCTGCCTCTGCCTCCAAGGCATGTGCCACCATGTCTGGTAGCTACTATCTATCTATCTATCTATCTATCTATCTATCTATCTAGCTATCTATTTTTTTTTTTTTTTTGGTTTTTCAAGACAGGGTTTCTCTGTGTAGTTTTGCGCCTTTCCTGGAACTCACTTTGGAGACCAGGCTGGCCTCGAACTCACAGAGATCCACCTGCTTCTGCCTCTCGAGTGCTGGGATCAAAGGCATGCGCCACTACCGCCCAAGTACTATCAATATTTTTATGTTATTACATTTAAGTAGTGTTTGTTACAAATGGTATGTTGTAATTAAAAAATTTCTCATGATAACCAGGGTATCAGAATATTTATTTATTTACTTATTTATTTTTTGAGAGGAGGTCTTCATTATGTTTCCCAAATTTGACCCAAATGCCTGGGCTTAAGTGATTTTCCCATTTCAGCCTCCTGAAAACTTGAACTGCATACAAGCAGGTGCCGCTAAGTCCATCTATATTTATTTGTTTATTTGCCTGTTTGTCTGTCTATTTGTTCTTTTTTGTTTTTCGAGACAGGGTTTCTTTGTGTGGCCCGGGCTGTACTGGATCTCACTCTGTAGACCAGGCTGGCCTTGAACTCAGAGATCCGCCCGCCTCTGCCTCCTGAGTGCTGGGATTAAAGGCATGTACCACCACCACCTGGCTATATTTATTACAGATACCTTACTGTTTATTTATTTTAAGGTTCTTTTATGTTTTAAAATTAACTAAATTTCCCTTATTTTCCCTGCACTTACTGAGAAGTTAAACATTCTATTTATAACTGTTTGGTGAATCTCTTAAGATTATAACTTAGTACCTTTAACATCTTTATTAAAATTTCTCCCTCCTTTCTCCTTTACTGACACAGAAGTTATTTTGTGGATTCCATTAAGAATTTAACTGTATAGATAACAAAATATAAACAATCTTTATTTATAGTCCTAGATAATGGAAGAACTTTAGACTGTTTTAAACTACTCCTGGGTTATACTGATATAAGTAATTAATTCCTACATTGCTTTTACTCCTGATTAACAACTTTGTTATTATAGAGTATATAGTTATCTACATTTTAACAAATCCATTTCCTCACCAATTCTTCCTTCATCTCATTCTTACTTTTTGGTTCAATTGTTTTCTTTCTGAAACATACTCAATGGCTATGCTAAGCTCTACCTGCACTGGTTTGTTTAATAGTCTGATTTTCACCTCCATTCTGAAATGGTGGTGTAGTTGGATGTCAACTCCATGGTAGATGACTTAGTACTTTGAAACACAGTCTAATGCCTTTTGCTTGAACTGCTGCTGTGGAGAAATGTTCTGCAGCTAATGTAACCCTTAGGAAGGCATCCTGCTAATTACTTGCTCAGATCTTCTGTTTTGACTTTAGTTTCCTACAGTTATATTGCTTTATTCTTATAATGTATATTTGCTTTGATTATACATGCTGGAAAAGTTAGAATCTTTTCAAATACTCTCCCTTTTTACTCTTTTTAATTAGTATTCCTGAGTTTCATGATCTCCATATATGAAGTCTCCTTATATTTTCCTTGTTTTTTCTCCTTAGTATGTATTTCCATATTTCTCATTTTATAGTTGAGGGGTAAACTCCTTATATATTATATATTTTGATGGATTTTTTTTACAGTACATATGTGCTATTAATCTTTAGTATTAAAGGTTTAAAATTCCTCAGTTTTATTTTCAGATACTCAGTTTGGTCCTTTTGAAAATGTGGCATTTTAAAATGGTGTTTTGAGCCAGTGAGGTGGCTTAGTGGTTAAAGACACTTGCTGACAAGCCTGATAATTCAAGTCCTATCTGCAACCCGAGTTTCAACCCAAGGACCCAAGACTGGAAGGAGAGAATCCACTCCTATAAGTTGTCCTTTGACCTCCATATATGTATTCTATGGCATGTACCCTTCCTTACAAAATAAGTATGCAGATAGAAATTAAAAAACAAATGTTGTTTTGTATTTCTTCTAGTTATTCAGGCATATTCAAATACTTAGGTTCTAGTCTGTAACTGATATTTGTATTGTCTAAAAGTACTTGGGGTATGTGATTTGTTATGTCTCTGTTATGTGAAGTCCCTAGACTTCAACCACAAGGGAGAAGACAATTTAATCAGAGATGGCTGCACCCCACTCCTTCCCAGAGTCTCTTCCTTAGAAATGTCATCATCTTTTTCACTAAGGGATAAAAATTTAAGGGATTCAGCCAGGCTCTAAGATGTACTTTCTTCCTTGCATGGGCCCAAACCTCATCTTGTGTTTTATCAAGATTCTATAAAGATTCTATAAAGATTGGCAGAGCCTCCAAGACAGCTATGCACTTAGCACATATGTTTAACACTGTTGTTTTTTTTTACTTTCTAGTAAGCTCCACAAAGCATGGAAGAGAGTGTAATGACTCTTCCCCCACATACCCACCTCACAGTTCAAGATATTTCTCATTGAAAGAGGTTTCAAGTAGCCCAATATATTATATTTGGAAACCAGAATGTTCTCATGATTTATATTTGACTAGCAGCACAGGCAAACCTAACTCAGTCATTTCTACAGTAGCTCTCATCCCCTGGAAAAGTTAACTACCAGCAGGCTGACATTCTCCCCTCTTAAGGCACAGAAAAAATAAACACAGGTTCCCCATCCCTGTTCTGTCCCTTACTGGCTATGGGGCTGTGAGCAAATTCCTTACTCAGAAGCATGCTTTCTTGGGGCTGGAGAGCTGGCTCAGCAGGTAAGAGCACTCACAGGCTACTCTACTCACAGGGACCCAAGTTTGGCTCCCACACCCATATGGTGGTTAACAACCATCCTTAACTCCTATTCCAGGGAATCTGACACCCTCTTTTGACCTTCACAGGCACTAGGCATGCATGTGGTACAAATGTATTAATATAGGCAAAACACCCATACACATAAATAAACACATAAACAAATAAATAAATAAATAAATGCAATAAAAACTTTAAAAGTATGCTTCCTTAATGATTAAGCGAGTTGAATACTTCCTAGTAGATATAAGCCAGATGTGGGTATTAAACGTGATAATATGTATAAGGCTACAAATGTGTTATAGATAATTAAATAACATTTTTACCTATTTAGAACACAGACTACAGAACTCTGTAAGAATTACTCCTTTAGGTTTGTACTATATTTCGAGGTTCTAAACAACACTGTTAGGCAGAGAGTTCACTCTGCAGATTAAGTCAGAAAAGATCTTATTAGATTAGCTTGTTATTGGCAGCTAGAATCCCCAAACAAGAAATCCTAGCTCATCCCCCCTCCCCCACCTTGGTTTTTCGAGTCAGGGTTTCTCTGTGTAGTTTTGCACCTTTCCTGGATCTCACTCTGTAGACCAGGCTGGCCTCGAACTCACAGAGATCCTCCTGCCTCTGCCTCCCAAGTGCTGGGATTAAAGGCGTGTGCCACCACCGCCCAGCGTGTCTCATTCTTATAGTCTAATACAATTCTCTGAAGATAACATCTGCTTCATAGACTTAAACCTTCTACTGAACTAGTTTCTGAGAAGCAGCTTAATGCCATAGAAATAAAAGAGGCGGCAGAGGCTCAGTAATTGATAGAAGGCATGTATTTGACTATTTTTTTCCTTTCTTTTTTGGTTTTTGTTTTTCAAGACAGGGGTTCTCCATGTAGCCCTTGGCTGTCCTGGAACTTCATCTGTAGACCAGACTGACCTCCAACTCAGAGATATATCTGCCTCTGCTTCCTGAGAGCTGCACTGCCTGGCTAATTGATTTTAAGAAGCCTGCAGATCATGATAGCTGAGGGACAGTATACCTTATGGAAAATCTTGATGGGAGCCATCTCTGCTCCATTTAGTGTCTTCAAAAGGAACATGGGCCAAGAGGAGGCATTCAGCCGAAATCCTGCAGTAAATATAATGGAGAACAGGTTAAAAAAATGTTCCCAAAGGGCAAGGTGATAGCAAGTTCTCCCTCTGGAATCCAGCTACTCCTGCCATATCTATGCTATGACAGTCACAGGATCCTAGACCCTAGAAAAGGGCTTAAAAACTGGACAAGAGAAATGGCTCATTAGACAGATGAAGGAAAGGAGGCCCATTGGAGGGAATGTAAATTGATCCTAGGCAATTCAGCAAATAGGTGGGCAGCAGGATCTCCAAACCCATGTTTTGACTCTAAGACAAATATTAGCACAATTCCTCAAACACTTTCATAAATAAATCCAAGACAGATATAAGACAGGATGAACAGATACTTGGAAATGATATAAACAGGAGACTATAAAATTGGATTTAACAGTCTCTTAAGAAAAAAAAAGTTGATTAAGTCAGTTTATAAGTCTAACACAAGTAAGTCAATCACTATAAATTAACACACTATTTTCTCATGGTTCTCTGAAGACAGTCACACCATGCACACATACTTTTTTGCTTCCTTGTCTTCTTAAATAACTAAGAAAAATGAATGATGAGACTGAAGATCATTCTATCCCAAATTATTCATTTTCCCAAAAAGTAAGAAGACTAAAAATGTAATTGTCCACTGAAATTCACAAAGTCAATGAGAATGTACCATTTAATTAGTGTGTTGTAAAAATTAAGATCATTATTAAACTTGGTCTTCTGATTTGATCTCCAAGTCCTCCTTTCAATTTGGCTTCAACTCCTTATCCTGAAATGATTTTGAAACTGTCTCCCGACCTTTGCCTTCTCATCATAGTCAGAGGACAGTCTGTGCCAATGCTGACCATATGGAACTAACTGCAGATGAATTTCTAAACAGTCTTATTAAATAAGAAACACAGAGCCAAATACAGGGGTAATAGCTGAAGAGATCATAAAAATAGTGAATAGCCACGGCTAGCCTTAGCTTACCACCTTGATGTCCTTCCCCAGAGAGCTTCTTCCTGTCTAACCTGCCTTTATTGCCTTCCTGTTCTGCCTTCTCATTGCTTCTAAGCCCAGCCACATCACTTCCTCATCACTGCCTGTCTATATAGACCTCCAGGTCTCTATTGGTTGGTACTGGGATTAAGGGTGCGTGTCACCACACTTGGCTGTGTTCTTGACCACACAGACTCTGGCTGCCTGTGATCGGATTAAGGGCATGTGCTACCACCGCCTGACTTCTGTTTATGGCTCGCTATGTGAACTCTGATCTCCAGGCAAACTTTATTTATTAACATATAAATAAAATCACATTTCAGCACAAATAAAATATCACATTTCCCCCTTTTATTCTAATAAAAAGAAAAAAGAAAAAATTTATAACTAATACAAGAAAAACTATATACAATAAGTATAATAACTATATACAATATATACAAGCAATAAATACCTCAACAATGTCTAGCCCATTTGCATTTGACAAACTCAGGGAAAATATTCCATTATCTATCCTATTTTGGTAAGTAATGTACCTGATTCACTTTTTGTCCTAACTTATATTATTAACAGAGAACTATCTTATAATGTATAGTTGGGACAAGCAGAGAAGAGAATTCTGGGAACAGGAAGGCTAAATGAGGAGAAGCTGCCAGCTACCACCAGGAGAAGCAAGATGTAAAGATACTGGTAAGCCACGAGCGACGTGGCAAGGTATAGACTTATAAAAATGGGTTAATTTAAGATGTAAGAGCTAATCAATAGTTAGCCTGAGCTAATGGCCAAGCAATTTTAATTAATATGAGCTTCTGAGTGATTATTTTATAAGTGGGCTGCAGAACTGCAGGGGCTTGGTGGACCTGGAGAGAAACTTTCCAGCTACAACAGAAGGTGCACTGAGTGTGAAGCTCTGTGCCAATCACTTCCCACTGACTGCTGAATCTCTAGGACAGCTTAGATATTATCTTCATTTTATAGATGAGGAAGGAGGCAATAGTAAACTACTTAAGATTTCCAAATGTGCAAATGACCCAATCCAAGTAAGCAGTCTGAGACCTTAGCCTTCACCTCTACCCATTACATGGAAATTAATATGCAAGTAAAAATGAAAAATCACCTTTTGGAATTGGCACTAAAAACTATAGTTAAATTCAGGAGAAGGAGAAAAGAAAATGAAAGTTAAGAAGGTACTATACCTCCATATGATTTACATTTTCTGTCCCAATCTGACACTGCTAAGTCAACCTTCCTAAGATGAAGTAGGTTCTTGGGAGAGCTCTTCCCTATCAAAAATAGCAATAGCAAGGTGAGCATTTTATTACTTAAGCTAAAACTGCCATCTCTTAACCTTCTTGCTTGCTTAGCCTCTTTTCTCTTTTGAAAAATAAGAACAATACTCCAACTCCACATGATTTGGTGGGGATCTCAATCAGGCTGCCCTATCTACCTGGCCACAGGGTGGAAAATAATGTCATGTTTGAGCATCAGACTCCTTTCGATAAAAACTGTATGTGTAATTGTGGGCTAGTTATCTTGTAGCATTACAAGTATACTAAAAAAAGGGTCATTGCTGTAAGAATATGTATAAACTCAGCATTGCCACATGGAAACATACCCAAATAAGAACAAAGTAGGCCTGGGATGGAAAGAACTATAGCATTTAAAACAACTTGTTAAGACACAATACCAAAGGCGGGAGGTGGTGGTGGTGGTGGTGGTGGTGGTGGTGGTGGTGGTGGTGGTGGTGGTGGTGCACGCCTTTAATCCCAGCACTTGGGAGGCAGAGCCAGGTGGATCTCCGTGAGTTTGAGGCCCATCTGGGCTACAGAGTGAGTTCCAGGAAAGGTACAAAGATAAACAGAGAAACCCTGTCTCAAAAAACGAAAAAACAAAAAACAAAAAACCCCCAAAACAAAAAAAAAAAAAGAAAAAAAAAAAGACGCAATACTAGATCATTTCTTGACCTTGGTTGTAGGACTAAATAATTCTTGCCTCCTTCCTTTTTTCGCTTCTCTAATCTGGCTTGAGCTAGGCTTTTGGTCATAGTTTGTTGTTTGTTTTGTTTTTTTAAATCAAAGTCCTCAAGAAATTCAAGAGACTGGTGTGTGTGTGTGTGTGTGTGTGTGTGTGTGTGTGTGTGTGAAAGATAGAGAGCATGAAGGCATACCCAATTAGATGCCTGCACAATTAATAACTTCAGGTTTCATGCCCTCAGTTTCTAATGACTAAAGGGTCCAGTCAGGTAATTCAACTTCACTTTTTAAAGAAAGTGTCACTGAGAGTTTTCCGTTTCATTTGGAACTCAAGGAGCTAAAAAATCCTTTCACCCATATATCATATAAGGGCATCAGCACAACAGCCAATGTGTACTGAATGTATTATCCACTTTACGTGCCATCTCTTACTTAACATTTGAAATGATACCATGAAGAAGACACAATTACCTGGTTTCTAGAAGATGAAATGGAGATAGAGTGGTAGGTTGTCCAATGTCACATTAGTGTGGTGAGGACAGATTTCAATATGTGATGGTTTAGCTCTAAATCTTACAGTTCTTTGTTTATTACCTCCTAGTAAGCATCTTTAGGAGAAGGGCAAGATACACAGGTTAGCAAGGCAATACTAAAGAGTCTTAGTCCATGTCCTCCAAGGTGATGTGGGTCTCTTTCTCCATCCAAATTCAAGAGAATAGGTAATTTATTTCAATATTCTTGGAAGACATAGATCTGAGTTTTACACTGAAAAGGAGCTTGGAGGCGAACTACTCAAAGATTTCATATTGCAAAAGACAAAGCTAACGTAAAGAGAAGGCAAGAAACTCTTCATGGCCACTCAAGCTGTTCTTGTAGTCACGCTGGAATCCTGGGACTTATTTTAATGTGTGTGTGAGTGTAGGTGCATGTAAACATGGAGGCTTCGCTGGGCGGTGGTGGCGCACGCCTTTAATCCCAGCACTCGGGAGGCAGAGCCAGGCGGATCTCTGTGAGTTCGAGGCCAGCCTGGTCTACAAAGCGAGTTCCAGGAAGGCGCAAAGCTACCCAGAGAAACCCTGTCTCGAAAAACCAAAAAAAAAAAAAAAAAAAAAAAAAAAAAAAAAACAAAAAAACATGGAGGCTTCATGTGCAGTTGGAGGCTGGAATCACTTCTCCACCTTATTTTTTGACTCAGGAACTTTTGAACCTGGACCTCACTAATTGGATGTACTGTTTGTTCAGGAAGCCCCAGGGATCTCCCTGTCTCATCTCTCTCCTTAACCTACTAGGCTATCTCCAAAAGTTAGTATTTATTACACATACATGTGTAGGCTCCACTGAACTACTAAGCACTTTACGTGAGTTACCTCTTTAATTCCAGACAGAGGTCTGAATCAGATACTGGAAAACAGGCACTGCTTCTGGAGCCAGATGGCCTAGTTAAGGGCCAGCTGCTGTTTTCCAGGTGTATAATGTTTCCCAAAGTAAAAAACCTCTTTAAGCTCCAGTTTCCTTAACAAAGTGGGATAAAGATAGGAATCATCTCAATGGGTTTTATGTATTAAGTTAATATATGAAAAGGACATAAAACAGTGCCTGGCATATAGTAGCAAATAAATTATGACTATTATTTTTAATTACTAAAGGTGAAGACTAAGGCTTAGAGAAACTGGGTAAAATATCCAAGGTTAGTAAAGTAGTAAACAGTAAAGCCAGGATACCAACCCCACCCTTCTGTTCCAGAGGCTTTATTACCAGCCATCACATTAATATCTTCAATGATTTCATCACAGTCCTACGACATTGTCTTAGTTAGCGTTACTATTACTGTGATACAACACCATGGCCAAAAACAGCTTGGGGAGGAAAAGATTTATTCTAGCTTACAACTTTCAGGTCACAGTCCATCATCAAAGGAAGTTAGGCAGGAACTCAAGGCAGAAACTTAGAGGCAGGAACTGAAGCAGAGGCCAAGGAGGAGTGCTGTCTACTGACCTGCACCCTGTGGCTTATTCAGCTTGCTTGCCTGGGCATCCAGGACCACCTGCCCAGAGGTGGCACCATCCATGGCGAGATGGACCCTCCCACATCAAACATCAATTAACAAAATGCGCCACAGGCTTGCCCACAGGCCAGTCTGGGGGAACATTGTCTCAACCGATGTTCTCTCTTTCCAAATGACTCTAGCTTGTGTAAAGCTGAAATAAAAACTAGCTAGTACACATATGTAACTTGGGGCTTACAAAGTGGTGAAAGAGGGAAGAGAAGTGAGATAAAAGCAATCTGAGATTCTCAAGTTAAACAATGGCCTGGGATGCTTCAAGAAAAAGGACTTTTAGCCTCTAAATGTGGAAGTACCACAGTCATCGGTTCTCTTCTTGGTCCCCATACTTTTCCTGTCAAGTGCTGACTGCCAATCTACCTTTAGTCCAGACCTCTGCCCTGAGTTTCATATTCCCATGTCCAACTACTTTCTTCAGTAACTGCTGGATGTATAAAGGATCTCACAAAGAGTAAGTCTAATATAGCACTCTCAATGTTTCTATCCCTCTATACTACTCCATTGGAAGCCAGGGAACATTGTGGAAGAGGGAATAAAAAAAAAGAAAGAGCCTGGTGGTGCACACCTTTAATCCCAGCACACAGGAGACAGAGGCAGGCGGATCTCTGAGTTTGAGACCAGCCTAGTCTACAAAGTATGGTCCAGGACAGCCAAGGTTACACAGAGAAACCTGGTCTCAAAAGATGGAGGAGGAGGAGGAGAAGGAGGAAGAGGAGGAGAGGGATGGGGAGGGGGAGGAGGGAGGAGAAAAATGAGCCAGAGGAAGGGGTAGAGTGTTGTGGAACACTGTCCTCTGGGTACAGCATTAACACTAACTCGGGAACTGACCTGTGACTATTTACACAATACAGGCACAAGGTTGAGCCTGTCACTATCCTGCCACAGAATGGGAAGAGGTTCATGAAGCTTTATCCCTCTTTGAAGAGGTAAAAGCAGTTAATGGTTGCTGCGGTGAGGGAAAAACATTTTCCTTTAGTGGTGTAGCCACTGGTAAGGTACTTATCCCCCTATAAATAATCCCACACACATGCTTCTACACAACCCTATAAATAAATTAACTAATTAAAGACATTAAAATAGAAGGAGGACTAGTTGGGAAGAGAAAGAGGATTGGTAGGAATGGAAAGAGCACAAGAGAGGACAATCAGAGGTGAATATAATCAAAATTCATTACATGCATGTATGTAAGTGTCAGAATGAAATCCAGTATTATGTATAACTAATACATTCTAATAGAACAAGTGACAATAAATCTTAATGTATATTTTTTTCAATTAGAATAAGATTGATAGGCATTTTACTGAAAGGAAAAAAACCTCCCTTTGTTAAGTGAGTGTCAGAAATTAATGGATGGTTCACCATGTTATCCCATTTAATTGTCACAAAAGTCATACATTCCCACAATAGCTTATTAATGATGTTTCAGGTGAAGCAACTGAAACTTGAGGTTAAAGTCAAGGCACAACAAATTACTATTGGCCACACAATCTTGAATCAGTCCTGGCACAGCCTGCAAGTGCTCTGTGCTCACTTGGCTAGGATTGTTTTAAAATTTTCAAGAAGAAGCCGGTCTAAAGAGTTTCCAGGTGTTCCTGGCAATCACTGGATAAGCTACAGTCCAGCTGTCCAGTAAACTACCAAGTCCTGGATCTACTGTGGATCAACAGAACTCTACGCCAATCATAATTTGCCCCCTCTAGTGGCACGAAACAGAACATCATTCACTGCAGGTGAATGCACCCAACTCTGCCATTTACCACTGTCTTCTGTGAAAAGCATTGGGGAGTTACTAGAAGCTAAGACTATCATCAGTATGACTCCATGGCTCCTAGCCTAGGCTCTCCTCCCAGAAGAGCCTGGCATGTGAATGTGCACACAGAGGTGTGCCATTAACTCACTAATCCTATGGGCTTTCCTTTCCTTTCCCTGTTTCTGTACTTATCACCTAGGACAGTGACCTAAAGCACTACTTCCAAGCCTGCTTTGGGGTTATCAAGTTCTCACTCTGAGAGTGGAAGAAAGGAGAAACAGAACTAGAAGAGAGGTGCTGAGGAGTAGAATATACGTCTGCTTTTATTTGAGAAGGACTTCCAGGCTTCCTCTTGGTTCTAGCAAGTCTACTACCACCATTTTCCTGTTGTACCTGCAACTCAGATCTCACTGGCAGTAGGAGCTGTGACTGGTCTTGATGTAGGCAAAGGTACAGATGTGGTTGTACAAACTTTTCTTGCATTATCAGTGCCAAGAGTCTTGCTGCAGAGGTCAGTGAAAACTTTTTAAAATTACCTTTATAAAGTAAGCATTTAAGGTACCATGGTAAAAGCCTCTTCTAAAATTTTGATTGTAACTCTCCTACAAAATTTTACAAATTTCTATAAAGTTCAAAAGACAATAAGTGTATCTTAAAAGAAAAAAATCTCTCCACTGACCTTGAAAGCTACCTAGCAAATGAAAAGATTGAACAGTGATACAGAACACGCAAAGGGTTCCTTTCAAATAAGCAAAGCCCACATTTATTGGACGGTAACCAATGTTGCTGAGCAAGCAGTTTATGCTGAGCTGTTCACACTCCCGACTAGGTGCCTCCCCAGGGGCTAGCCTGCTCTAAACCAGTGACTCACAGTGTTGAACACTGGACACTTCAGGGGTGATTTACAGGGTATATGAGTTTTCTACTGCCCCCAAATTCTGACTTAAGCCATTTAAGACCTAGAGAGAGAACTTATTTAAAGCTCCCTAGTGATTTTTACCAGATATCCAAGTTTTACAACTACTGTTCCAGAAGCCCTCTTTAGAATTACACACACAGTATTTAGTAGGAGAAGGGGTCAATAATAACAGGAGTTTTGAGGAAAAGGTTGCCATCCGAGACAACTTAATTGAAGAGGCTTGCCCTACCTTCCTATCTTGAGCCACTTGGTAGCCTGAGCAGACTAAGACACTTTACCATGTATCAAGTTATAAGCAGACTACTACTAGATTTTCTATTCTTTTGTAGTTCAGCCTATCCAAGCACCAGTTGCACATGGGTTTAACCAGAGGCTTTACTTACAAACATTCTTTCCTTTGCAGAGGTCCTAGAGATCAGCCACAAGACATTAGACTTTGCAGCAAATGTGTTCACCTGCTAAGTCATCTTGCAGGTCCCAACTGTGTAATTTGTGGATTCTTAATTATAACTGACTTTTTATTTTGTGGGAGTTCAAGTTTTTCTAATTCATGTTAACTCTTTGAGTAGTCTATACAACATATTTTAAACATATCCATCCTCTCTCTGTAACACAAATCTTAAAAGGTCTTATTAATAAAAAAAAAAAAACAGAGCCAGATATTGGGGTGAAAGCTGAAAGATCAGAGAAACAGAACAAATCAGGCACATTCTTACTTCTACGAAATCCTCAGCCTCAAGAGAGAGTTCCTGTTTCCTCATGCCTTATATACCTGTTTCTGCCCTGCCATCTTACTTCCTGGGATTAAAGGCGTGTGTGCTTCCCAAGCAAAGGCATGAGATCTCAAATGTTGGGATTAAAAGCATGTGCCACCATGCCTGACTCTGTTCCCAGTGTGGCCCTGAACTCACTGAGATCTATAGGGATCTCTGTCTCCCGAGTGATAAAGAATTAAGGGTGTGTGCCATCACTGCCTGGCCTCAATGTCTAATCTAGCAGATGGCTCTATCCTCTGATCCCCAGATAAGTTTTATTGGGGTGCACAATACCTCTCCAACTCCTTACCCACTTCTCTACCCACCCAACTTTTTATCCCCTTTTTATCTGTGTGCTGCCCATATATTCTTGAATGTGTGGTCTACTATTTCTTTAAAGAGCCTCGACTTTCCCTATTTCAGCAGCTATCAATTCCCAGCAGTTCCTTAGCTAGGGTTTGGGATTGCATATGCACTTTCCTCTCCATGCTGAGATTTTTGTCTGGCTTGAGCTTGCACAGGTCTTGTGAATGCTGTCACAATTGCTGGAGACTGAACCCATGGCCATGTGATTGCTGGTCAAGTGCCCTACCACTGAGCTAAATCCTTAACCTGTTCCCTGCTTTAGCTACATGCTTGGTAATTTTTATTGTGAAAAAGTACACACAACGTAAGAACTACCATGGTAGTTATTTTAAACCGTAGATTCCCACTGTTGCACAGCCACCATCACCATGTATCTCTGGAACTTTTTCAACTCCCTAAATTGAAACCTATTAAGCAATAACCCTCAGTTTCTTCCTGCCGGCAATTCCTCACAATATAGGAGGAAAGGACTTGTTTCCCAGTCCTAGTGCTTTCTCCTACAGCACCTTTATCTTCTCTAATGCTGGATTCCTGCAGTGGGTGGCATACAGTAGCATCAGAGCACTTCAGTAACCATCATCACCTAGGCAGTTTCACAGCAGCAGTCCTTCAGAGACTCTTCTTGAACACTCTTCTCAGAACTGTAAAAGGCAATTTCCTAGCAAGTTCTTCCAGTGAGAAGCATGTGACTTCTATTACCTAGACAGCTACAGCTGTACTCTTTCCAGTATGGTCTAAACTTTAGCCTTGAGAATACAAAGGGACTCTTTCTGGAGTACTGCACTGCCCTAAGAGGGTGGCTTCCCTTTACTGTTATTTTTTTTTATCTTAAGAAAATGCCTCACTGACAGTTGTTTAGTTTGAACTGTTAAGGGGCCCCCCAGGCAGTGGGATCAGGACCCATCCTGGCTGTATAAGCTGGTTTTTTGGAGCCCAGTGCCTATGGTGGGACACCTTGCGCAGCCTTGGTGCAGGGAGGAGAGGCTTGGACCTGTCTCAACTGAAAGTACCAGGCTCTGCTGATTCCCCATGGGAGACCTTGCTTTGGAGGAGGTGGGAATGGAAGGTGGGTTGGGGAGAAGGCTGGGGGGCGGGAGGAGGGAGAAGGGGATCTGTGGTTGGTATATAAAATGAATAGAAAATTTCTTAATAATAAAAAAAGAAAAGTAATGAGGGATAACCATATGTGCTTGCAGTAGGCATGAATGACATTAACTGAAGTAACTTTATAGTATTTCATAAACATATATATGCATATCTACAAATGTATATATATATGTATATGTACAAATGTATATATATATCATAAGGGTACAAAGATGTATATCACGGATGTTTTATGTACTTGGAACTCATGTGTCTAGAAGCTTCATTAAACTAAAATACAGCTATTAAAAAAAAGAAAATGCCTCATTACTCTAATTCTCTGATACAATTAACAATTATATTAAATTTTCTGTGCTCAAATTAATATGTTGTTTCTCTCATGACTGGACTCGGAGTGAGATAGTGAATGGCTATGTAATTCCACCCTTCTTTTATCCTATGCGTCTTAGACTATTTCTTGGCTACACAAAACTCTTTCATCACTCAGACAGGGCTTGGTATCACAGCATTTCCTGAATTCCTGCATTCTGAAAATGGTTTCATTATAATCTCAGTATCTGAGGCAAGTTTGACTAGACAGACATCCTTACTCCCATCTTCTTGAGTTTCTTGAAAATGCTGTCCACTGTATCTCCCCTTGTACTCTGTTGTCAAATCTGATGGAACCTGACTTCAGTGGCTTTGTAAAAGACTTGGCTTTTTCTTTTCTTCTTTTTAAAAAGAATTTAACAGCTTTACTAGAATAATGTTTCAGAGTTGACCAATCTGAATTTCACTTCCCATTCTGGAAAGTGAAAAGTGGGCCCCGTATAGACTTATTTCTTTCTTCTTTACTTTAAAATAAGTTTGTTTATTCTGTTTTGTTTTGTTTGCCAAACAAACACACATGCACAAGTTGGATCTTTGTAGATCATGTGCCATGTTTCAGTAATTCCTTTCTGATAGATTTCTATCCTTTCTAGTATATCTTATTCTCTTGGATGTTTTTACTTCTCTCCTCAACACCCTTCATAATATTTTCATTTGGCTCTGTTATCTCATTAGCCATCTTGGAAATGGATTTTTAATTGAGATTATTTGATTCTTTAATGTTTCCTGAGTTTGGACAATTCCATTCCACATAGTCTTCTTGACTAGGGTACATTTCTAGTGTGGTTTTCACTATATATGAGTCAAGGTATTTTTCTCTTGTTTCATTTAAGTTGGGTTGTTGTGCAAGTTTCTTTCTGATTAGTCATTGGTTTTGGCAACAAGGTTTTCAGTAATTTAAGCAGTTTTATCTTTGTCCTTTTTTCTTTTTATGGGTGTTGACTGATCATTTTAAAGTGTCTATTTTTCCTAGACCAGCAAAGTCCAGAGGTTCTACTTCGGTAGGGAACTTAGTTTCCGAGTTGCCATAATGGAATACAGTTTCTTTTGAAGACAGACTTCTTTGGAATGGGATGAGGAGACTGGAATGTCTTTTGATTTTTATTCTCTTTGGTTCTACATAGATTTAAATTCTGCTCTTTGCTTCCCTGTCTCCTCTTTCAACACTGTCTTCTCTCCCCAACAGTGAATTTTCTCCCCAAGATTCCTATACTTTTTCTAGTCCTTCATACTATCAGACCTTCCTGCTTTACTAGTTAGTACCATATACCTGAATCCACTAGGCCTCAACTTTGTCTTGAATATCTCCTACTCTGTATGGGTCTATTTCTTTCTAGGCTGTGTTAGATCTCCAGTAGGCTCTTCCTTTTTATACCATGTCTGCATCCATAAACTCTTTGTTTTGGTATTCATGTGCTGGCATCAGAGCTTCATATTCTCAATAACATCTAGTTGAAATTTGTGGCATGCTTAACTCAGTTATATTTAAGTATGAGTTACCAATGGTTCAATTTGTCTTCTTTTTTGATCTTTGGGTTTATAGAGAATTTTTTAAATAATTTTTATTTAAGTAGTGATTATTATCACCAAGAGTTTATACTTTTAATAATCTCTAAAGATGCCTCTATTCTATTGTTTTGAGACATGACTTCATGAATCCCAGACTGGTCTTGAACTTCTGGCCCTCTTCGCTCCATCTCCTGAGTGCTGGGATTATAAACATAAACTACCACACCTAGTTAATTGAGTGCTTGGGGTTGAACACAAGATTTTCAGTCTCACACATGCTAGGTAACCTCTCTACCAACAGAGCTACATTCTTGGTACTAAATGTTTTCTTCTTTTTTGTTGTGTTGGGAATTGAACCTAGGGCTTCACATATGGTAGGCAAGTGTGATGTTGCCTACCACTAAATTATATTCTCAGTCCATGCAATAATTTTCTTTTTTTTCTTTTTTTTTTTTTTTTTTTTCGAGACAGGGTTTCTCAGTGTAGCTTTGCGCCTTTCCTGGGACTCACTTGGTAGCCCAGGCTGGCCTCGAACTCACAGAGATCCGCCTGTCTCTGCCTCCCGTGTGCTGGGATTAAATAAGCTGTATTTTTTTTGGTTTTTTCGAGACAGGGTTTCTCTGTGTAGCTTTGCGCCTTTCCTGGAACTCACTTGGTAGCCCAGGCTGGTCTCGAACTCACAGAGATCCGCCTGGCTCTGCCTCCCGAGTGCTGGGATTAAAGGCGTGCGCCACCACCGCCCGGCTAATTTTCTTTTGTTATTGCTGTTTTTTTTGAAGTACTGATGATTGAACCAATAGACTCATGCATGCAAGGCAAGCATTCTACCAGCTGAGCTATATCTTCAGCAAGATGCTTCTAAACTGCTATTCAAAAGCAGCACAATAATATAGCACTGTGCAACTGGAAGAAGCAATAGGAATAGTTGTATTTCACTGTGAAGTCATCTTTAGGACATACCAATAAACAAAAAAGACCAAGCGAAGACAAGTATGCAACGTATGCTACTTTTATAGGCACACATGTGTATATATATATATATGTAAATATGTGTGTATATACACACACACACACATATATATATATTTGCACTCACTACTCTTAATTCTCTGATATAGTTATTAATAATAATTAAAGTTCTGACACAAATACATGCATATTAATATGTAACAATTATATATTCATATATGTGCATACACATATATTTACCTAAATATTTTGTTTGCTTTTATATTACTTTTTCAATGTTAGGTACTAAATCCAGGATCTTGTGTATGTTAGGCAAGTGATCTGTCTCTGAAGTACATCCCAAGTCTTTGGCTATAATTTTTTGGATGAAAAATAAGCAATAAATTTAAGGAAAGTGGTTACCTATTCAAAAAGGAAAAACTACACTAAAAAGAAGTTTTATGAATATATTTTGTTTCATAAACTTTACTTTAAAATGCATATATTTACATATTTGTAAATCCAATTAATTAAAAAGCAATTCCACCTTAATTCCTAAATCAGTGACAGAGCCACACAGAAAGAAATTAATCCAAATAAACTTACTGTCTCTATTTGCCTTGAGAGTTAAGAAAAAATGCAAAGAACTAAAACAGTATCCATCATCACAGTGGTGACAGTTGGCTAAGAGTCTGAGCCTGTTGCATGTATACTGTGGAATAAAGCATATAAAATTACTTCATTTATATTGGGGTAGTAAGATGTAAGATGACAGAGACAAAGTAGACACAGGCCACTGTCCTGAATTTAAGCAGGATATAGCAATATGAATTTAATGTTATCTAAAATAGAAAAAAGGCAGGTTCTGCCTCTCTATACCAGCAAGTCCTACAACAATTACCTACCTACCCAATTTTGGCTTTTTAGTGCTCAGATTATGGTTTCTAAATATCATTTCTCACTAAAAGGACTGCTATCAGTTACTCTTCATCACCATTTTGATAAAAATGCCTGAAAAACACAACTTAAGGGGAGATGGAGGGTCATGATTTGAGAGGGCACAGCCTGTCGCTGTGAAGAAGCTATGGCAGCTGGAGCGGCTCACAGCTAGAGCAGTGGAAGGACAAGGCAGATGGTACATCCACTGGTGGTCGGGGAGCAGAGAGCTCGGGCAGGACTTGGGACTGGGCTCACACCCAAGGCCTGCCTCTCCTACCCCAGTGACCAACTTCTTCCAACTAGGCCCATCTCCTAAAGGTTCCAGAAACTCCTAAAACAGAACCACAAGCTGACATGCCAATTATAAGTTACAAGATTCTTTGTGAGAAAGTAGCCTTGGGAGCTGCTAAAGATGGCTCAGTGGCTAAGAGCATTTGCTGCTCTCGTAGAAGACCTGGGTTTCATTTTCAGCACCCACATGGAGGCTCGCAAACATCTGTAACCCCAGTTCCTGGGAATACAGTACCCCTTTTTGGTGTCTGCAGGCACCACACACACATAATACACACACACACACACACACACACACACACACACACACACACACACACACACACACTCATGCATGGGAAAAACATCCACACGCATAAAACTTTAAAGAGAATGTTATGAGTGGCTTCTAGTCCATTCCCAGCAGAGTACCTGTTCCCTTCTGAAATCTTGTGAGCATAGCCTTTACTGTCTGCATTCCTACAGATATTCTGGTCTTTCACACCCAGTACACATTGTTGGTCATGGCTCAAGACCAGGGCTGAGCAGGTTTTCCTAATGTGTCAGATAGTATGTATCTCAAGCCAAGTTAAGGAAGGTTTTGGAGCTGCAAGTTTGAGAGACTCTACTAGGTTATAAAAAAAGGAACAACCAAGAGCCTGTCATCTGCGAGATATGTGTGTGAAAAACAACAACAACCCCCACCCCCACGCCCAAACCTGAATCTGAGTCTAATCAAACCTCTAGGTCTAGCTATGATATCTAGGAAACAGGAATGGAGAAAAACATTAAATGACAGTAATAGATATAATCAGCAAAATATAATTATGAGAAAATTTAAAGACATGGGGTTTGCAACAAGTAAGTTTCAAGGGAAAAAAAGGAGGGAAGGAAATCCCATACACTAAGAGGCTTAGCATACATACCAACCAACTTTATTTAAAGAAATTCAAGATGAGAGACGACAGAGGAGAAGGAAAGATGAAGAGGGATAAATGTAGGAGGGGGAAGATAGGGAAGGAGATAAGAGAGAGAAAGAGAAAGATGAGAAGGAGGAAAGAAGAGAGGACGTGACAGGAGAGGGAAAAAGACAAGCAGGAAAGGAAAAGGAAAGGAGAAAGACAGGGAGGAAAGGAAGGAGGAAAGGTGCTATGACGGTGGGATAATTTAAACACAAATATTTACTGGTGTGATAATGTGGTATGGCTATGCTTTTAAAATATCCTTACCTATGAGAGAGACATTCTATTTCATAATAAAGTGGTACTATATTTGTACTTTAAGGCAGACACAATCAAGCATATATAAAATAACATCGAGCACATGCTGACAATTATAACAATAGAGGATAGACTGACATAACTGTGTTGTTTTCTTTACTTTTGTATGTATTTGAAATTTTCCCACATAATTTTTATATGGAAGAAAATGTTAAACTCTTTCAAATGATACATATCCCCTAAGCTCAATTAAAATAGCTCAGCATCCTGAAGGGAACATGGCCCAAAGCCCTAACTTATTTATTACTCTCTTTCTCTCATGAAGACTCACTGTAATCAATAGCAGCTGTCAGTAACTGATGAGATGCCTCATTTTCTCAGGTACTGAGGCAAAAAAAAAAAAAAAAAAAGGATGACTATGATCTAAAAGAGAAGTGTGATTATTAGTTTAACTAAAAGAATAGATTTTTAATAATGGATTCTCAATAAGAGAATTCCAAGGACCAAGTAAGAACCGGGGAAGAGGACATAAAAGACTTAAGGTAACAGGTATCCTTTCTTCCAGGTGAATCAGTTGGGAAAGAGTATGGTTTCCTGTTAAGTTAAAAGAGTATGTGAGGACTAGACACCCTGTACTAATGTAAAGATAACCCACTTTATATTAGGTAGGCCTATTAGGGAAACGACTCTGAAAAACAAAGGGTAGTCATGTGTTCAAGAGCTTTTCCCTAACAGGATGTATAACTTTTGGACTCTAACCGACTGGCCAGGGAGATCAAGGGTATAGTTACTCACCTAGAGGAGGCTGCAGCATACCACCATTCTTCTCACAGTTTCCAATTGGTTGGATTTCAGAGGAGTCAACCAGTCTCCAGAAGTCATTCTTGTTGTCACTGCCATCAAGGCGCAGGCGGAGTCGGGCACCTGTCAGTCCAACTACTGTGGCAATACAGGTGGATGTGGTGTTCCTGGGGTCCTGTGCTTCCAATTTCATGCTGATCTTGAACTCATTGCTTGGAGGTGTGTAGGACTGAGGAGAAGAAGCCAAGGGAATTAGGTAGACTAAGTATAAACTGCATTTCAATAGGAATGTTAAAGAGATGGAACTTGAAAATGTATGAATTGGATTCAACGTGGTTAAAGATGGCCAAGGACAAGTCTGGCTTATTCCCTAACATTTAGGAAAGGTTTTCTACAAATGAAGCATTAGAAATAAGATGAAAGAAAAAGTTCCTTTCCTCTGAAGTATCACATATTGACTCATACCAGTACAAGAAAGGGTAGGAGTGTCTGATGATGTCTGCTGCTCATTTGCTTTTCCTACATCTACCATAAAGACTAGTAGGAGCTGACTTCTTTCTTATTTTAATATTAACTCATAAATCAACTAATATAATTGACATACAGTAAACTGTACATTTTGGTAAGTCTTGACATGACATCACAGGCACTCTTATCTACTTCTGAAAGCACCATTATGATCAAAATAGCGAACATGCCATCACCCTGAAGTTCTCACATACTTCTTTGGAATTTTCTTCTCCAGCTCCTCTCCTTCTCATTTTAGATGGAAGCATGGAGGAGTATTGTTTTTTATTGACTATATTTTTCAGTCAGTGTAAGTATTATGATATTCTCAATATTGTTGACCTTATCAGTTCAAGTGGAGTATATTTAATCTGAAATTATGAAATTCAAAATGAGCAGCTTTGTCACTGATATGCTGGTACAAGAAAACTCTGTATTTGGCATTATATGATGTGTTGAAGTAAAAAATACCATTAAAATATTGCATAATTACCTTCAGACCATGGGCATACGGCATGTAAGAAACAATAATAAATTGCATGCTTAGATTGGTCATATCCATAAGATACTTTATTTCATAGGAAAATATTCTAAAATCTAAAACACTTCTGATTTCAAAAGTTTAATGTCCCTGGATCTGATACGCATTTCTTTTTGTTGCTGAGTAGTAGGCCATTTGGTTTAGCTCTAGCTTTTGGCTCTTATAAACATGTGCCTATATACATGCATAAACAAACCTTTGTATGAAATATACAATAGTCCATCGGAAAATACCCTCTGTATACGTTAGTACAGAAACCCTTTTCTCTACCCACTCCCTTTTTTTTTCTGAGGCGTCTCAACCATAGTCCAGCTGTACCTGGATCTTACCATGTTGTTCAGACAAGCCTCTAGTACTGTGGTCCTGCTGCCTCCGCCTCTCAAGTGCTGGGACTGTAGATGTGCATCACTATAGACAAAATCTACAGCTACAGAAACCACAGATGGAGGACCACTTTTTTCTTTTTTTAGTTTTTTGAGGCAGAGTTTCTCTGTGTAGCTTTGCACCTTTCCTGGAACTCATTCTGTAGACCAGGCTGGCCTTGAACTCACAGAGATCTGCCTGGCTCTGCCTCACGAGTGCTGGGATTAAAGGTGTGCGCCACCACTGCCCGGCCTTTTTTCTTATATAAACTTCTTTTTTTTTTTTTTTGGTTTTTCGAGACAGGGTTTCTCTGTGTAGCTTTGCGCCTTTCCTGGGACTCACTTGGTAGCCCAGGCTGGCCTCGAACTCACAGAGATCCGCCTGGCTCTGCCTCCCGAGTGCTGGGATTAAAGGCGTGTGCCACCACCGCCCGGCTAAACTTCTAACAGTAGAGTGGCTGGCTTATTTGAGTAGGTTTGTGTGTAACTCATACATCAAAAGTTAACTCCTTTACAGTATGTAACTCAGTACTTTTCTGTATATTCATAGTTGAGCAAACACCATACCTATCTACTTTATAATCACCATCATCCTAAAAGAAACCCCATCATTGTAAGGTGTTATTTTCCATTTTCCTCTCATTGATGGATATTTGCATTTTTCTTCATTAGCTATTACATATGACTAATATTAAGAAAATTAATTATAACTTTCCCTTGGGAAGTCCATACCCACACTTCAGTTTGTCTGTCTCATACATAAAGACTAGATTAAACTATATTTAGTAATAAAAATACAAAACTGTTTCATAATGCTTAATTATAAAATTCTTTTCTGCATTAAAGTCAGGAATCACAGTTTGTCTTGAGTCAAGGTCCTTAAAGGATTAGGGAGCTCCTTAGGCTGCTGAGAGTAACAGTGTAGAGCTGTGCCTCTGTCCCTCTGTCTCCTAACCACTGGCAGAATTGTACCATTTGTGAAGAGTGATAATTTGACCTTTCTTTCTTTCTCTTACCTAACTACTGTAGTTAAAATTTCTAATATTATACTAAATAAGAATTGTGACAATACAAAATTTCAAGATATACTAAGAGCCATACTAACCACAACAGCAGGATGTTTTCTGATTCTTACCTGGGAGAAAATGTTCAGTTTTCCTCATTCAGTAGAATGCTGACTAAATGTCTGTCATATACAGGCTTTATTATGTTAAGGCACAATCCTTCTATATCTAATATGTTCATGACTTCTTATCATGAATAACATGAATAATAGATGTTTCTGCATCTATTGGGATGATCATAATTTTTATAATTCATTCAATTATGCAAGGTATTATGTATATGTTATGTAATATGTATTTAATTTGCATATTCTGAACCATTCTTGCATCGTGGAATGAAACCAACTTGAACATGATGTATGACCTTTCTGACAAGCTCTTGGTTTTAATTTGCAAGCATTTTCTTGAAGATATTTGCCATTTTGCCCATCAGGGTCATTGCTCTATGGTTTTCTTGCTGTTATGCTGTCAGGCTTTGGTAACAGGTATTTCAGGATAAACAGAATTAAGTTGGGAAGGGTCCCCTCCATTTCAGTTGTTTTCTAATCTTTAAAAATCAGCACACAGGTGCCAGGTAATATTATAACATTTTCAAACAAAGTATGATTTTGCTTTTCTTTTCATCTCACCCTTGTTCCTCTGTTGTAGCCACATCCACATCCACCTACACACACCCACATACAATGATTCTTGTTTTCTTTTATGGTTTGAGAAGCATTAGTACTAGTTCTTTAAAAGTTTGGATAAATTCAGGAGCTTGGGATGTGGTTCAGTTGGTGGAGTGTTTGCCTACTGTGTACAAAGTCCTGGGGTTCAACCCCCAATACTGCATAAACTGGGATGTGGATACAAGAAGATCAGAAGTTCAAGGTCATTCTCAGCTATATAGGGAGTTTGAAGTCAACTTGAAATATATAAGACCATCCCCACCTCACCCTCCTCCCAAAAAAGGAAGAAAGGGAGGGAGGGAGGGGTGGGAGGGAGGAAAGGAGTGAAAGAGGAAGGAAGGAAGGAAGGAAGGAAGGAAGGAAGGAAGGAAGGAAGGAAGGAAGGAAGGAAGGAAGGAAGGAAGAGATAAAAAAAGACAATGAAAAAAGTTGCATCAAATTCAGCAACACAATAATCTGGTCCTAGGCTTTTATTTGGTGAGACTTTTTATTACTGATTCAATCTTTCAATATTATTATTTCTTACAGATCTACATTTTTTGGGTGTGTACAGGTATGCCTGTGATATAGGTGCACATCTGTAAGCACACATCCATGCAGAGGCCAGAAGAGGCCAGCTGGTGTCCTGCTGTGTCATTCTCCACCTTATTTTCTTGAAACAGAGTCTCTCACTGAACCTGAGGCTAGGTTGGCAGCCAGCAAGCCACAGAGATTGACAATGCAGGTGTTATATGTCTATGGCCACACACGGCTTTTGATCTCATACAAGTGCTCTTATCCACTGAGCCAGCTTTCTAGCCCTCCATTCTGTTTTTTATATATTCTTGGTTCAACTTTGGCAGGTTATACAGGTCTTAAATTTTTTTCCATTTTACTAGATTTTCCAATTTTTTAATACGTAGTTTTTCAAAAATAATTTCTAGATCCTTTGAACTTTTATAGTCTCAGTTGGGACGTTTCCAGTTTTATCTGGAATTTTATCTGGGCTCTCACTTTCCCTTTAGTTAAGGATTGTTCATTTTGTTTATTTTTTCAAAGAACTATTCATCCTTTGTGCTCTTCTTTTAGTCTCTATTTCATTTGTTTCTCTTCTGATTCTTCTACAAATTTGGGGTATGGCTTGTTTTTGTTTTTCTAAGACCTTGGGATCAATGATTAAGCTTTTGTTTTCTACTTTTGGTGTAGATACTTGTTACTACAAATGTCCCTCTTAAGATTGCTCATTTTCTCTCTCAAATTTTTTGATGTGTTTCAATTTTCATTTGGTACAAGGAATATTTTCAATCTGCTCTTTGTGTGCCTACTCTTCCAGTAGAATTTATATCCTATGATTTATATTTAGGAAGTTATGATGGTAGTTATCTTCATTCCAGTGACAGGTGTAGCACCCCCTTAAAGCATCTTTTATAAAGCTGGTCTGGTTAGGAATTCCCTTAACTCTTTGCTTGTTTTGGAAGATCTTTATTTCTATTAAATTCTGAAGGACACCCTGTCTCAGAAAACCAAAAAAAAAAAAAAAAAAAAAAAAATTCTGAAGGACAGCCTTGTTGGGTTATAATAATATGGGTTGAAATAGATCCCTTCCTGGCTTAAAGAGTTTCTACTGAGAAATCTGCTACTAGTCAAATGGGGCTGCTCTTAAATATTGTTTGGTGCTTTTTCTGTACTGCAGACAGTTTTCCTGTATGCTGTAATGAGAACCTTCTATGGCAGGGTCTATGTGGGAATCTAGACACGGATGCCCATGTCTTTCCCAAGGTTGTGAAGTTTTCGGCTGTTACTCCAATGAATAGGTTACTATGCCCTCAACTTCATTCCTCCCCATTTAGGTATGTTAATGATCAGGACATTTGATCTTTTCATGGTACCCTAAAGATCCTGTATGCCTTCTTCATTCTTTTTTTTTTAAATTTCTGTCTCAATCATTTCAAAAAATACCTGTCTTCAAGCTCTAATATTCTTTCTTCTGCCTGTAGACTGCAGTTGAGGCTCCCAACTCAACTTTTAAACTGATTTATAGAACTCCTTATTTCTAATATTTCTGACTGGTTCTTTTTTGAAATCTCCATCTCTCTGCTGAATTTCTCACTCATGCTCAGCATTGTCTTACTAGTTTTATTTAACTGCTTGTCTGGTTTTCTTGAGATTTCAAGAAATAATTCTTTTGAATTCTCTATCAGGTACTTCACTTTGGTATCTGTGGCGTCTCTTACTAGAGTGTTATGAGTGGACTTTAGGAGATGTTGTATTACCTTGTTCTTCATACTTCTTGTATTCCTATGTTAAAACTTGCACATCCGGTACAATGGATAGCCTTATCACTTTTATGGAACAGACTTAACTTTTTCCAGAAGATGTATCTTGATCATTGATTTATTGATATTCAATGCCAATGTTACTTCCAGTTTGAACACAATAGTGTGATCTGCCTAAAGCATGTTTGTCTATGATGAGTTTGTCTATGTTGAGTTTGAGTACAGTGCATTCATTCTACTTATCTGTATTATATCAGAATCAGAGAGTGACCTACTGTGTCTCTATGCAATACAATCAAGACTGGAGATACTCAAGTAGTTCAAGCAAGTGTGATACAGAAAGCAATATGTGTAGGTATACTCTGTGCTTACTCCTATAATGAAACTTGTGACCTGTACAAGGTGAGTTGTTTCCTTAGGCACTGATGATGATATTCATTGTATTACTTGAACCTTCTGCATTTGCTGTTCTAGTAATGAGGAGCCTGAGGCACTTGTCCTCTGATCTGACACTGGCATGGGTTCAGGTACTAAACAGAGAGGATGGTACAGGAATCTCTGTCAGTGGCCCTCATGCCCTGACTTATGAGTGATCAATGCAATGAGGAGTTGTAGATAAAGTTGTGTTGTTCCCCTACTGTGAGAATGCCTGCTCTGGATTGTGACCTCAGACTCCTTATAACTGTGTACCTCTGAAGATGTATGGAGACTTCCCACAGTTTTTCAGATACAGTGCCTAGGATACAGTGAAAAGGATGACTGAAATTTGGCAAATTCCTCTCAGAGAGGTGCTAAAAGAAGGGAGGGAGAGCAGAATGTGGCTGGTATTGGCCATGGTTCCCCTGAAACTTGTTAGACTGTGTACCTGAGGCAAGAGTACATCTGGGGCCATAGGGATGTTGTTCAAATGTTCCCAGCATGTCTCTGGTAGGGTAGTAGTAGAAACTCAGAATTATTTCTCGGCATTATAGCAACACTGTATGTAGTGGTGGGAGAGTTGTGTCAAGAACTACCTGTACAACTATTTCAGTCCTGCACCCATGTGAAACATGAAATAGGCCACATTTCCAGTATCAGAAGGTAGTCTCAATCTCATGGTTTTTTTTTTTTTTTTTTTTTTGTAAGTGGCAGCCTCCACTATCCTCCCTGTTATAATATCTGATGCCCAGCTATGTAAAGGATTTGTCTCAGAATCATTCTGACTAGCTATGTCTGGTCTGATGAGGCAAACCACACACTGAGCCAGTATAGTAGAATGTCTATCGGTCCCATAATTTGGATATATAGGGTTTCTAAATCTTAAAGCAGTCCTAATTCAGACAATAGGCTTCCTCCTCTCAAGATGACTGGCAATACCACCCTGGTAGTTTGCTGGGAGTTGAAAGTCTAAACTTAGGCTACTGTGCAGTTTTTAGACCTGGAAGAACTGTGAAGCTTTCTTAAGCCAGTAGAATACCTATCTGAGCTGGTAGATCGGTGGGACTCTTCCACCTTTACCCCTGTGTAGAGAAACTTCTTTCCAAGATATTGTGCTAAGGTGAGGCATTTTGTTTCTTTTGCTTTGCTGCTGTCCCAGGCCTGGATTTTGCAATTTGTGTCCTGCTGAACATATAACTATACACTTGTCCCTTCCTTTTTTTTTCACTGTGGAGAAGCCCTGTCCTGATGGATGGTTTCTATTCAGATATTTTGCCTTCCTGCTTTGTTCTTTCTTTTAAAGGCTGCTTTGGCTGTTCTGAGTTTCTTATGATTCTATATAAATTGTAGGATCAATTCTGCCAATTTCTGCCCAAAAGTCTGGTATTTTGATAGGGACTGTGGCCAATTTATACATCATTTTGGGGAGTACTGTTATACTGTTGTGATTTACAAATATTTTCTCTTAATGTGGCTTGTATCTTACTCTCATACAGGTATCTTTAAAAATTATTTTTACTTATGTGTATGTGTATTTATGCATGTAGGAGTGTGTACATGAGTGCAGGTGCCTGTAAGTCCAGAGGTGTTAGATCCCCTGGAGCTGTAGTTACAGATGATTGTGAGTCACCTGACTTGAGAGCTAGGAACCTAACTGAGGTCCTCTGGAAGAACGGCTAGTGCTCTTAACTGCTGAGCCATCTCTTCAGCCTTCACAAGTATCTTTTGAGGAACAGGAGTTTATAACTCTGAAATTTCCTTTGTGTGTGTGTGTGTGTGTGTGTGTGTGTGTGTGTGTGTGTGTGTGTGTGTGTTAGTAATATGCATGTGTACAGCACATGTTCATGTTTGTGCATGTATGTGCAGGTCAGAGGTCAGTGTGAGCTCTCCTTAACCGTTCTTTAGTATTGAATGTGTGCACTTGCCCATATGCATGCATGTTGAAGCCAGAGACTGATATCAGGGTGTCCTCTGACACTCTCCACCTGAATTTTGGAGACAAGGTCTTTCACTGAATCTGGAGCCTGGGCTACAGGCATGGGCTGTCATACTTGGTTTTTATCTGGGTGCTAGGGATCTGAAGTCAGAGCCTCATGCTTGAGAAACAAGCATTTTATTGACTAAGCCATCTCCTTCCTCAGCCTCTCCTTTCATAATTTTTAATTTTTATGGAGCATTTTTTGTCAGATATTTTCTATATGTGAGTTTTGGATATTTGTAAGTTCACCTCACCCCTCTGGCTGCTATTTTAAGTCAAAGTTTCTCTTCTGTTATATATTCTGTTGGATTATTTTAAATAATTGACTAGAATACTAATTTAATACTGAGTCACATTTTTGAGGGGTTATATTATTCAATTCTAATGGCTCTTTTTCCTTCAGTAGTATGATATTTTCTACTAAGGGTAAGACATAACAGCTTATGAGAGACCCTTTTGCTCCATATCTTTTCACCACTAAAGGTGTCTTCTTTTAAATCATAGCCATTAAAAAACCGTCTGGTGATATCTTAGCCATCATTACTCTCATACTCCTTTCTCTTTCTTCTCTTCGGGAATACTGATCACACATCTATCTGGCAAGTAGCAGCTCTGGTTTGCTACTCTCTTTTCATTTGAGTCTGAACTGCTTTGTCTTTGTGATTCATTTTGGGTAGTTTCTATTCCTGTGTCTCAGAGTTCAGTAATATTTTCTTGTAACATTAATATTAACCAGTGCATTTTTAATTTTGCATATAGTTAATTGAGAATCTTGACATCTTTCATTTCTCTGCTTACACTTGGAACATATCAAATAATTAAAACAATACTTTTAGGTGCTTATCTTTTGTTCTGTGCCCTGTATAGGTCCTGAGTCAGTCTAAACCAATTGACTATTCTCTTTCCTATTGACTGCACTCTTCTGCCTCTTTGCATGCCCACTAACCTTTGACTAGATGTTAGGTACTGTGGATTTTATTGCTGGGTACTGGATATTTTTTGCATTTCTATAGATTTTCTTGTGATTTGTTTCTAGATGAAGTTTCCTGAGGACAGTTTGATCCCTTCAAGTATGACTTTTATGAGTTTTTTATACAAGTCTGGAGCAATGCTCGGAGTATGACTATTTCCTATTATCTAAAAGGCCGTCCTGAATATTCTTCCAATGATCAATTAAAGAAGAGACTTTCCAGGAACCATGCTCAGTCTTGTGCGAGTATCAGGCTTTCTTCTAATGTTTTCAGGTGGATTTTCCATTGGCCATAAATAGTTTCCTCATCACTCAACAGTAGTGATTTCCTGAATAATTAAAGATGATCTCCTATAGCCCTTTTGGGTTTTGCTATGTTAAATGTCTATCTTCTCTGACACAGTGACTTGTAAATTCTAGCTACTTTAATGCGTCTGGACTCTCAGTTCCATATCCTTGAATTAGGGAGTCTGATGGCTCAACCTAAGGTTCACCTTCTTTGGAACATGCTCTGGATCTAGTAAGCTGGCAAATCACACAGGCTTCACTCATTTGTTTCCCATTTCTCAGACTACTGTTTATTTCTCTGATTTTTGGTGACTTGAGAGCTATTTCTTAGTATATTTAAATTAAGAATGGTTTAGGTAAACATTTGAATTTAGACTATATTATTTCAAATAAACAGAAATATGTACTTTTACTTAGAAATTAGATAAAACTTAAAGTGAACTAATTGAGGACTAAAGCAAGAGTGGTATAAAGAACTGGCATCTTGCTCTGTTTAGCAACAGTGCACTGCTTAGCTTACCAACCTTACTACACGTTGACATGGTGACATCACCACACATTGTCTGGAACACTTAATTTTATGTGAGAAGCTTTCAATGATTCAAAAAATGTCCCCCAGTAAGACTGGGTTCAGTGTTCTTAAAGAAAAGTAAGATTGTGGCAGAGGTGTTGAACACAGGAAAAGAATACTGCTCCACATTCAAAAACCATCTAAAACCCACAATTTTCTTTCCTATCTCTCTGAATTAAAGCTCCAGGAAAAAAATAGTCATTTATTTTTTCAGTAACAGAACACCTTCTGAGGAAACAGAACACCTTGGAGGAAAGGTGTTCCTTGGAATGAAGCTGGGGAGATGCCTGGTGCTAAAACTCAGAAACCAACTTTCACTTGAGCTCCTCTCATACAAGTTTATTTTGGGGTCCTCAGGTGAGAAGTCAAAGGGCTCCTACCTCATGCTCTGATTACTCAAGCACCAGAAACCACTGTCTCCCACCTACTAACCATGTTGAAAATCAATTACCTGCTTGAAGCAATGGACAGGCGCTGGGACTGAACATGTTTCTTTTAGGTATTTGTCCCAGGTAAAATGACCTG